>NC_068918.1:23603614-23906645 GCF_023091745.1 Budorcas taxicolor
ATCAGTCCTGGGTGTTCATTGGAGGGACTGATATTGAAGCTGAAACTCCAGTACTTTGGCCACCTGATGCGAAGAGCTGACTCATTTGAAAAGACTCTGATGCTGGGAAAGATTGAGGGCAGGAGGAGAAGGGGACGACAGAGGATAAGATGGCTGAATGGCATCACCGACTCGATGGACATGAGTTTGGGTAGACTCCGGGAGTTGGTGATGGACAGGGAGGCCTGGCGTGCTGTGATTCATGGGGTTGCAAAGAGTCGGACACGACTGAGCGACCAAACTGAACTGAAATGTCCTTTAGGAAACTAGCATAGAAGTTATTTAACAAAAGAAGAGATACCATGCCAAATGTAGCCTCAGAAATTACATCTCTGAGGTGTGGAACTTTGCCTATGTTTACTTTATTCAGCAGCCATTTAGAATGTCTGATAAGTACTAGACACAGTGGGGAACATGAATAACGTCCTCCAAGAGCCTGCAGCCTAGCAGGGGTACAAGACAGAAATTACCTGTGGCAAAGCTGTATTTGTATTAAATAAACCTCTTAAGGTTTAGTGTGATCTGGGTGGGACTCTGGCCAGATCAGCAAGAACATTGTGAGCCCTTTCACTCCCTCCACCGAGACAGCTGCTTTCACCGCAGCACAGGAAGCAGTGGTACTGACCAGTTGTGTCTCCCACACGCCTCGTTACAGTTTCCTGGGAGGACCATGCCAATAACAAAACCATTAAACCAAAAAGCCTATTGTACACTGCTGTGTAGCAGGCGCTGTGTTGAGCAGTTTATGTCATTTCATCATCATAACTTTATGAAGTAGGCGTTATTCCCTTCACTTTACAGAAAAGTACCTGAGTCTTAGAGATGTTTAAAGTAACTTTCTCTCGCAGTTGTACATGCAAGTGATCTCGGAGAGGCAACAGTGGACGGTAGCTTGAAGTGAGATCTTAGTTTCCTGCCCTGGAGTTGAACCTGGGTTGCCTGGATGAAAACCAGAAATCCCAGCTGCTAGTCCACCAGGAGCTAGAAGCTGGAGGCAAAAGTCCCCTGGCTCTTGCCCCCATTGAAGACTGCATTCCTCAAGGAGGCGAAAACTGTAAAAACAGACACACAGTTTATTATTAGAGACACAAGAAGTGGGAAAGCAGGCAGAGTAATAGTTTGTTTAGTTAAGACAGAAGCAAGGCCAGAGGCACACGCAGGGAGGGAAAGGATGTGGCATCCTCCCTTGAGGAGGAGCCCAGTAAAGAGGTGGTTAAGTCATTTACGTGGGGCAGTTCTTTCCCGTCTTTGGTTACCTTCGACCAATTATCTGGTTTCTTTTCCCACGCATGACCTGCTCTAGGACTGTCCCCAACATCCATGCACAGCTTCTTTCCAAGGTGTATTTGAGGCCATAGGCCTGTTGGGTGCCTTGGCGTCACTATTCTGGGGTGGTGTGCACTCCTTGCTGATCCCCAAGGAGCCTTTCTGTGCATGTGCAGTATCTCCTTTGCCCCAAGGATGGGAAATATATGACCTGTCGATCTTTTACTCAAACACAGGTTAGCCCCTCTGGGTTCCTGCCATGACTGTTCCTGCCATCACGTTGGCAGGAGACAACGCCTGGCTCTTTACCCTGTTTCTGTTGTTATTTCTGTTTCGAAGTGCAAACAGGAAGCTGATTGAAATGCCTAACCTGGAACTCATCTATTCTCCTGCCTCGCAATTAAGAAGGCTAACCCTGGTCACTTTTCTCTAACACACTTGGAATCTTGTGTAAAGTCCACAGTCTGCTATGTTCAAAGCGGTAAGACCAGAGCCTTGGAAGCTCCAAGCCAGCTCTTTCTATCTTACATCATGTCTTTGTCCCTGGACCAGGCTCCAAATACAGCCTCCTGGTTGTCATCTGGCTGATCCTCGGGCAGTTGTGTTTTCTTTTCCAGGACACTTGTTGGGTTTTTATTCTTGCTCTCTGGAACTCAGCAAATGTCTCTGCAGCCACATCTCGTAAAATATCCCACCTCCTTACTTCAGTTGCAAACCTGGCTTCCTCCTGAGGACCCTGCCTTCACCGCATACTCCTCAAGAAAACAAAGTTCCATCAGGAAAATGAAGAGCTTGACTTTTTATGCTGTGATTTATGAATGACCAGTTTATACTTAATAAATATAGTAGCAAGTTATATATACAAAGGCTCTATTTATAAAAATGCAATGGTTTGAAGAGTTTATATTAAGATTGTATATCAAATAAAAAGTGTCTTTTTGTTGAAGATAGTAAAATGTGCTTTTCTGCCAATATAATACTTGAGGATGAGAGTAAATGTGTAAAATTCAGTATGGCCAATTCTCATTAATAAAGCATTTATAATGATAAACATCTGAAGTACTGTATAGTGTTTTGTTTATGATAAATGCTGAATAATTTTTATGCCTGACAGAACATTTACTTGTGATGGTTTAGTTGGGTGCACAGCATTTGCTTCAAGTAATTATGTCTTTAGTCATGACCTAATTCAAACACAGATTGGAATAAAATGGTGAAAAAAAGCTGAAATCATTTCAGTAAGTAAAGAGGATGCTAGAAAGAAGCTTTTAAAACAGACTGGAGACCAGAGCTTAGGTAGTATCTTTATTGGATTTGATGATTTCTAAAGCTGAACTGTCAAAATAAATTGGGGAAATTAACAGGGGACCTTTTTATTTGCAAAAGTGTGGAAATGAAAGTTTCGGTAAACGTCAAGAATAATGTGGAATATGGTTATTAAAGTAAGGAGATGGCCATGGTTACCTAATATACATTCCAGTTACCTGTTGCTGCCTTTCATACCATCCAAAACCTTGTATAAAACAACTGCCATTTTATTCTCTTACAACCTTGCGTTAGGAATTCAGAGAAGAGACAGTAGGGATGATGTGTCTGCTTGCCAGTGTCTGGATTTTCAGATGGGAGAACTGGAGTGGCTGGGTGTGACTTGACCAGGGGGAGAAGAAACAACTCGGGTGGGGAATCTGCTCTGAGGATGACTCCCTTACTCAGGCGGCACCTGGCCTGGGATGACCTGAAGGCCTGGCTCCCCTGGGGCAGTTGACACATACGTCCTCTCCACAGAGCTGGGGCTGTCACAGGATGGCAGTTTCTGGAGAGTGGGTGCTCCAGACACGCAGAGAGAGAGCTGACAGGCTTCTACGGAGCTGGGCTCAGAAGCCTCAGTCTCACTGTTGCCACATTCTGTTGGTTACAAGCCAGTCATTCATTCTCGCCATTGTAGATTTGAGAGGAGAAGAGTTGAACTCTGCTTCTTGAGAGGGGAGTGGCACGGTCACACTGCAGAAGAGCATGTGGGATGGGAAATGTTGTGACCATTTTGGGAATATATAGTCTGCCTGCACTCTCTGGGAGTAGAGGGGAAAACTTAAACCACATTTACAGCCTTTTTGGTTAGCCACACACTTTAAAAGGATTAAAAACAGAGAGACTGTAGTGTGATGTATTTACGTATTAGGAAATAGCTCTTACTGCCATTTTAAACACCAATATAGAATCTCCAGATTAGCAGAGACACCATTTCCTCAACATTTAATAAAGACTTACTGGCTCTGTGGTCATATATGGTAATAAGGACTGATGCTGATGCTGAAGCTCCAGTACCTTGGCCACCTGACGCGAACCGCTGACTCATTGGAAAAGACCCTGATGCTGGAAAAGATTGAGGGCAGAAGGAGAAGAGGGCAACACAGGATGAGATGGTTGGATGGCATCACTGATTCAATGGACATAAACTTGGGCAAACCCTGCGAGATGGTGAGGGATAGCCAAGCCTGGCGTGCTGAGTCCATGGGGTCATGAAGAGTTGGACACGACTTGGCCACTGAACAAGAACAACAACATGATAATAAGGAAGCTTTTATTGTAAGTATAGCAGAAAGTTAGAAAATATACTAGTGTACACTTTGGATACTGTGATTGCTTAGCCACGTGCCTATCTTGTTGGGACAGTAAGCAAGAAGACCATCATTTCAGGGCTTTTGAAGATAGCTTCCAAAATTGTGGGTCTTTGGTACTAGTGTAAATGTGTGTATTTGGGCAGCAGCCTTTACTGGTTTCAAGTTACACTACATTAATTTTTAACCATATTGTGGAAGAAATTTTTCAATCTGGTTAAGCTCTTATTTCTATCCTCTTTGAAAAAGGGGCAGATGGTACTATTTACATAAGTAGTGTTGTGTCAGGAAGGAAGAAAACCCAATCTTTGACACACTGTTGCGTTTCCCCGAAGCCAGGCTTTTCCAGGACATATTCTCTTCTAGTTGGAGAAGGGCATGGCAACCCACTCCAGTATTCTTGCCTGGAGAATCCCATGGACAGACGGAGTTTGGCAGGCTACAGTCCATGGGGTTGCAAGGAGTCAGACACGACTGAAGTGACTTAGCCACAGGGGGCTTTAAGGTTAGCGATACTGTGGTTTGAATCCTGAATATTTATGAATAGCACTTTGTTCTTGGCTTCATTTTATCACAGTGTAAATGCTCAGCATGTTTGAGTGCCCAAATTTACATCACTTTGGAGAGAATGAAAGTGCTTAGTGTATTATATGAGTTGCTTTAGTTGGGGAGATATTTGAAGATTTTAGTGACAGAGCTGATAAACTAACTGCGTGGTAGAACTGTGATTCAATAGCCAGTTACTTTGATGCTCAATGTAAAGTGATGCCCTCAAATAAGGTGAGAGATATATTCTGATGAGCATAAAATGTTGCTGTGGGATGGTAGAACCCTAAATTAATTTTAGGAAGCGTCTGTCCATTTAATTTTTAAGCCTGTCATCTGCACCTGGCTGTCTGCCATCACCTCAAACACCACATGTCCAAAATTGAATTAATCATCTTCTCCATCAGACATCTCCCACATGCCAAAGAACAAAGAAATAGGCCAAAAAACCTAGTTTTCTTTCTCAACTCTACCATTTCTGCCTGACTCTGCCCTCCTTTGAGAGTAGAATTTTGAAATTAAAATTTTTTCTCAAGTATTTTTGTTTTCTTTCTTTGGAATTTCTTTTAGGTTTTCCTTTTTACATGCCTCCCCGCAGGTAGGGATCAGTGTGGACCTGTATGTTGTATTCTCCTGACTTTCATATTTTCCCTGTTTCAATTCTTAGTGCTGTGGTACTCTTCATAAATGTGACCCCTGCCCGAGTGTTCATTTTCTCTCTGTTGTTCACTAGAGCAACTCTAAACTCCTTTGCATGTTTTTTGCTTATTTGCCTATTTGTAGGATAAGGTAGATGCCCCCAACTCCTGGGATCTAATACCCAGTGATCTGAGGTGGAGCTGATATAATAATAATAGAAATTAAGTGCACAATAAATGTAATGGGCTTGAATCATCCTGAAACCATCCTCCCCCCACCCCACATCCCATCCCGTGAAAAAATTGTCTTCCACAACACCAGTCCTTGGTGCCAGAAAGATTGGGGACTGCTGGGGTAAGGAGCTTCCAGGGCTTAAGCACCTATATTAGGTTTCTCCAGAGAAACAGAGCCAGTAAGATACATATCGTGAAGTTGATTAAACAAGGAGGCTGTTAGACCAAGGTGGTTCTAATGCCGTGGTTGCCTAGGTAACCAGACCAACATCTAAGCCTGTAAATGCCTCATGATTATGAAATCTAAACTAAGGACAGTGCATCACAGGGAGCCAGCTAGGCTTCAAGCTGTAGCCAGACAGTTTCCTAGCTTTGCTTTAACCTCTTCTCTGTTAAAGCCCTTCCCTGAGCTCCTGTCAGAGGAGTGTTCTGAGTCACTTCAGTTTTGTGCTGCCCAGTTTGATTCAGTTTTTGCTCAAATAAACTCTTACAGTTTTAAATATCCAGTTTATCTTTTAGCAGTATATGATAGGATATAGGAATAGGATATATTATTAGGCATTGGCTCACATGATTATTGAGGCTGAAAAGTCGACTTCAGTCGCTAAGTTGTGTCTGACTCTTTGCAGTCCCATGGACTGCAGCATGCCAGGCCTCCTGGTCCATCACCAACTTCCGGAGTTTACTCAGACTCACGTCCATCGAGTCGGTGATGCCATCCAACCATCTCATCCCCTGTCGTCCCCTTCTCCTCCTGCCTTCAGTCTTTCCCAGCATCAGGGTCTCTTCAAATGAGTCAGTTCTTTTAATCAGGTGGCCAAAGCATTGGAGTTTCAGCTTAAGCATCAGTCCTTCCAATAAGTATTAAGGACCGATTTCCTTTAGGATGGACTGGTTGGATCTCCTTGCAGTCCAAGGGACTCTCAAGAGTCTTCTACAGCACCACAGTTCAAAAGCATTAATTCTTCAGCGCTCAGTTTTCTTTATAGTCCAGTTCTCACATCCATACATGACTACTGGAAAAATCATAGCTTTGACTAGATGAACCTTTGTTGACAAAGTAATGTCTCTGCTTTTTAATATGCTGTTTAGGTTGTCATAACTTTTCTTACAAGAAGCAATTTGAATTTTATTTGGCCATTAAAAAGATTGGGAGTGAAGTATTGATACATTCTAAAACATAGATGAACCTTGAGAACGTTGGAAGTGAAAGAAACTTGACATAGAAAGCCACATATTGTATGATTCCATTCCTTTGAAATGTCCAGAATAGGCCAATCCATTGAGACAGGGTAGATTAGCTCAGGGCTATGGGGAAGGAGTTGGGAGGGCAGTAAGGGAGAAGGCAATGGCAACCCACTCCAGTACTCTTGCCTGGAAAATCCCATGGACGGAGGAGCCTGGTAGGCTGCAGTCTGTGGGGTCGCTAAGAGTCGGACACGACTGAGCGACTTTGCTTTCACTTTTCACTTTAATGCATTGGAGGAGGAAATGGCAACCCACTCCAGTGTTTTTGCCTGGAGAATCCCAGGGACAGAGGAGCCTGGTGGGCTGCCGTCTATGGGGTTGCACAGTCAAAACACGACTGAAGTGACTTAGCAGCAAGGGAGGAGTAGGGTAGCTACTAATGGTTATGGGCTTCCCTCATGGCTCAGACGGTGAAGAATCTGCCTGCAATACAGGAGACCCTGGTTTGATTCCTGGATTGGGAAGATCTGCTGGAGAAGGGATAGGCTACCCACTCCAGTATTCTTGGGCTTCCCTTGTGGCTCAGCTGGTAAAGAATCCTCCTGCAATGTGGGAGATCTGGGTTCAATCCCTGGATTGGGAAAATCCCCTGGAGAAGGGAAAGACTACCCCCTCCAGTATTCTTGCCTGGAGAATTCCATGGACTGTGTAGTCCAGGGGGTCACAAAGAGTCAGACACGACTGAGCGACTCTCACTTCACTTGAATTGGACTTCCCGGTGGCTCAGTGGTCGTGACCTGCCTGCCAGTGCAGGAGGTGTGGGTTAGGTCCCTGGGTTGGGAAGATCTCCTGGAGAAGGAAGTGGCAACCTACCCTGGTATTCTTGCCTGAGCTATCCCCTGGACAGAAGGCTGGTGGGCTACAATCCATGAGCTTGCAAGAGGAGTCAGACAACAACATCGTCTCTGGAATTAGGTATCAATATTGATTATACAACCTTATGAATATACTCAAAACCACTGAATTGTACACTTTAAAAAAGATGAATCTTATGGTATGTCAGTTATCTCTCTTTTTTTTTTTTAAGAAAAGGAATTGTTGCAGTGTTAAATTACTCAAGGCTTAGAACAAGAGCATCCTCGAATATAGGATCTATAAGACAAGATATTTGTGTTAATTCCTCTGACTATTTTAATCTCATTTTAGGCAATAATATATGACTTTACAGATTTGATGAGCTACTTGTGTTGTTTGTAGGGACCATTAAAATAAATATATTGATTACTTAAAGTCATCTCCTGTGCCATACTTTGGAAAAATTTGGATTATTATGTCCAGTTACCAAACCAGCCTGCTTTAATTTTGTGATTCACTCTTTTATGTTAGCTTTCTTTTCAGGTTTACATACAGTATTTTCTTTAAAATTTGCTTTTTATAAAAGCAGAGACAAGGTTATGGAAAGAATATGTTGGGGGGGGGGGGTTGGTCATTAATATGACTTTTTTCTCTGAAGAATTTGAATGTTGACAACTTTAAAGCTCTTTTCTAGAATTTCATTACCTTTCTTTAGATCCTTTCAGAATGGCACTGAGGTTTTCTCAGTAGGAAGAGTATCATAATATTCGTTTCGTTAAACTATCTGTAGTTCCTGCTGAGAAGTAAATTGAGACCTGAAAATGTTTATCACCATAAAAAGCACCAGACAAAAATATTGCAAAAACACAGAGTAGCTTCCCTTAGAATTCAGTTTGGGATGCTGTTTTGTTTTAGAATTCTTATTCTGATAGAATAAGTTGGCATGGTATTTCTTGTATTTCATTACTGAATTAACTTTATAGGCCCTTATCTTTGCATTTAGGAAAGCAGTAGGTGGTTCTCAGTCTTTCTTCCAGTCAGTTGCTCCCCTTGGTGGATGTGTGGATAGCCACCCGAAAGGGGAGGGGAACGAGTGTGTAGTTTTTAAAGGACACGTCTTACCCCTGCATCAAATTGAGAATGACTACCATCGTGATCAAAAGTTATTACTGAAAAAAAAGTTATTAATGGGATTGTAATCTCCTTTTGGTTGTTGGGTTGAAATGATTAAGCATGGTTAGCCTTAGGGAAGGCTGGAGAAATTTGGGGTGATGTATTTTTAGAAATGCCTGTTCTACTGCCAAGATGAGAGCTCAGAACTGTGGACCTGGAGTTACAGGTTCCTTGAGTTGTACCCCATTACAGCCCAGGTCTGTGAAACAGGAGATCACTTTTGGGGGTGGGCAGCATGTGAGTAACCTCAGCTAGTAGGTGCTGTTTACAAGTCCACCCTGTGACTCATATGAGCCCTGACTGAAGATAGAATAAGATTTGTAGAGGTTCATAACCTCCTTGACAGACTGAACAACTGGGAGAGGGTATCTCTCCTCTCACTTTGAATCAACCACCTGTGTGTGTGTGTGTGATTTGCTCAGTCATGTCTGACTCTTTGTGATCCCATGCTCCTCTGTCCATGGAATTCTCCAGACAAGAATACTGGAGTGGGTCACCATTCCCTTCTCCAGGGGATCTTCCCAACCCAGAGATCGAACCCCAGTATCCTGCATTGCAGGAGGATTCTTTTCTGTCTGAGCCACCAGGGAAGCCTCTCTTGCTTTTATGACCTCCTAAATAGCTCTTAAGTCAGGTCTCATCCCTCCGCTCCAAGGTTCGTGTTAGAAACCTCAGGCTGTTTCCTGAGTTATTTTGGTTCATTTTGACTGTTCTTCAGTCTCCTCTTATCTGATATATCCTCCACAATGCTGTCAGCATTTTAATTTCTAAAATACAAGTCAAATCAGGCTATTTCTCTGTTTAAAACCCTTCACTAGTTCTCTGTTACCTACAAAGAAAGACATGTTTATTGAATTCCATAAAAGTGTGTTGGTACCTTGACCTTTGATTGATTTCATTATATTGGGGTACTTCCTTTAAGAAAACTCAGTATATAGAAATGCAGATGCCCCATGAGTTTTGCTCTAAGCCTTTCTTAGCACAGCCTGCTGGTCTCTAAGCTGCTGCTGCTTCCTGACCTGTCTCTGGGGATATGTTTGTTGATTTCTTTGGTGAAAGTGGCTTTAGGCTTCGGTCAGGAGTGGGGACCAGATCAAGTGCAACTTTGAAGGCCAAAGAAAAGGATGCTGAGGTTGAAAGCAAGGGTTAGTTACTAGTTACTGAAATACAAATAGCAGATTTATATTTTGAGAGGACCATTTGGCTGTTGGTGAGGTATGGATTGCAGCATGGTGTAACTGGGAGCAGGGAGGTCATTGAGTAAACCACTGTAGTGATCCTTTCTCTGGAGCCAGAGGTGAGGGTGGCCTGCACTGGGGTGTTTGCACTGGAGATGGAGAACAGTGCAGAGATCCAAGGTATATTTTGGAAGTATAACTGATAGATCTCATCATGGCTGCATGTGGGCGGTGGGGAAAAGAGAAGGAAGAACTCTTAGGTGACAGAGTTTGTATTTTTCACTCTAAATAGCATGCTGCTGCTGGTAAGTCACTCAGTCGTGTCCGACTCTTTTGTGACCCCATGGACTGTAGCCGGCCAGGCTCCTCTGTCCATGAGAATTTTCAGGAAAGAATACTAGAGTGGGTTGTCACTTCCTCCTCCGGGGGATCTTCCTGACCCAGGGATCGAACTCATGTCTCCTGCATTGCAGGGGGATTCTTTACTGTTGAGCCGCCAGGGAAGCCCTTTAAATAGCATATTTAGGTGTAAAAGAGGGAAATGAGGAAAAATATAGTATAGTTGCTATACCCAAAACATAATGAATATTAAATCCTTGGATTCGGCTTAAGTTAGGAAGGGAACAGGTGACTTGGAGGATGTAAGGGCTGGTCAAGGACTGACATGGCGGGGTGGTGGGGGCCACTGTGAGCAGGCGCAGTCCCCTCTGTGTCTGTGGCATTTTGGGTTTTGTGTCTCACCCTTGCCCACTGCTATAACTTTGCTAAATTAACATTTGTTAAGTAGAGCCCTGGGGTGATGGATGGTTCAGTAAAAGACCACAAGAGAATTGAAATCGAGTTTATTACAGGTCGTGGAGGAGGTACACAGCACACCTTAAGAGGCCAAAGAGGGCGACAGGGTGTAGGCAGAGATCGGGGTGGATTCTGGAGGAGTATTTTGGGGTTCCCAGGCTAGGGTCAGATTGGTCAGTTCAAACCAAAAAGAGGGAGAGGTGGTTGGGGTGGCCTCAGCAATCTGTTTTTATCCAAGGGGCACCAGGGGAAGACCCTGGGAGGTGAGGGAGACTGATGATCCCAAGGGCAGTTGCGGGGCTGTCATTTCGGGAACTTACTCACTGGGGAGTCTGTGGGCTGTCTTCCAGGATGTGCACACTCGATGGAGAGGGTGGTATCAGTTCAGAGCCCTGCAGGCCACTTGGCCACACACACGGATGCAGAGGCGTCAATACTGTGGAGTAGGTTAACAAAACCCATGCTTTACCTTTAAGAAATCTTAGCCTCGTTCTTCTTTCCCAGTTGTTCGAGCTCCTCCTCTTTTCTGTGCTCTGCCATAAGTGAGCCAGAGTTTGTATCCTGTGTGTCAGAGTTAAAGCTGGGAGGATATGTTGGAGTTCTGCTCTCTGATAGGTTCAAGAAAGCTAATGATTTTGTAGGCTGTTTGGTACTTTTTGTTGTCACTGGGAGCACTGCTCCTTTACATCTTTCCATATCCTGCATAAAAGCCCATCAGACCATTTGTCAGCGCATATACCCCTAAATGTCATTACGACTAGGTTTTCCTTTGAGTGGTTCACTTTCTTCAAAAGGTTCTTTAGTCTGCTGCCAGGGATTTGTTCTAAGAATGTATTCCAACAAATCATTTACTACTTTTGCATTTGCTTTCTATCCTCTGGTCTCTCTGACTTGAACTGCTCACGTTCTGTAAGGACTCAATTTAAACTTGTTCTTGCGCCTTCCTTGTAGTTAATATCCAAAATGTACAAATATCCTTTTCAGATTGGTTTCTCTTACTTAATAATATGCATTTAAAGTTCATCCATGTCCTCTCATCATTTGATAGCTCATTTCCTTTTAGTGTTGAATAATATCCCATTGTCTGGAGGTACCACTGTTTATTTATCCATTCATCCACTGAAGGTAACTTGGTTGCTTCCAAGTTTTGGCAGTATGATTCTTCCCAACTCATGAGGTGTTTAAACGTGGGGTGAGGGAAGAAAGAGATGTCTTAAAATCATTGTCCAGCCCCATTCCGAGTATAAAAACAGAAAGATATGTAGAGATTCTAAATCTCCTAAAATTCTTAGACTCATTTCCCAGTTAAATTGCAGAGACGAAACTCATTACCAGGCATGTTTTTGACTCTAGCTGGCTTTCCCTGACACCAATCCGTCTTTCTCTTCAGGTTGATCTGACCACACCAGGCACCCACCAGAACCATTCCTGTCTTGTGCAGGAAGGCAACTTAACTCAGGTTGCTTTCTTCACAGTCCTCTCTACCCACCGCTGCCCTTTCTAGCCTTTCCATTTACTGAAGTCTTTGCCCAGTTTCTCTACTGAAAATCTCTTGGGCTATATATACAGTATTCTGTTACTCAGCAGCTTGACACTTTACATATATTATCTAAAATGTCTGCCATTATTTTGTATGTGTTAAGCAGTTCTATTTAAGCAAGATTAAGTAAGAACATTTCTGCCTTTTTTTAAAAAAAATCATAATGTGTATAAAAAAGTACCGAGGACATGGTAAGGCATTCAAAGTTTGTTGGATTTTTTTTTTTCTTTTGGATAAGATTCGATAGCACAGATCTCATTGCGTGGACCCTAAGTAATAAGCCTTACAATATTAATAAGACTTCTGTTTGCTTTTTCAAAAGTCAAGTTAAACCTTCTTGGGGAAACAGATATATTCTCTATTGCCATGGAGGAAAATACCTCCACGTTATTAGACTTTATATTTTAAAAAAGAGTTTTCTAACAGTTATTATAGAAATGCATAGAGAGCAAGCATATCTTTAAAGGTAGTTCTTTCCCAAAGCAATTGGATTTTAAAGCTCTTTTAAAATTAAGGTTTTACAGTATCCTTGGCTTAAATAAATCCAAATGAGCTTTTTTTTTTTTTAACTGCCTTGTAAATGTTTTATCTGGACATAAGTCTATTGTTGGAATTAATTTGATTACATAATGAATGGGGAACAGCCTTTGTTTTATTTTTTTTTAATTTACAACAAAAGAAACTGGACCAAGAAAAGAAAAAAATTACGTAATTCGTTGCCAGGATTTAACTGCTCTATATGGGTAGCATCTGTTTCCCTTCCACCAACCTTGAACTACAGGTCTTCAGTGCATCTTCTTGGTAATCCAGTTCCATAGTTATTAATGGCAGATGAATATGTGGCTTAATATTTTGTGAGAATATGGGTTAAAAGGTTTACATCTCATATCATATTCCAAAATACTGTTAACATTCTCTTTAAATACCTAGCCTGCCAGTTGCCTTGTTTTTTTACAGCCTCTTTAAAAAGTCCCTTCGAAGTGATAAGCAGTTCAAGCCTGGTCTTTGGGCAAGTGGCCCACAGGGGCAGCTCTTGGGATGCATGCCGGCCCACGTGGAGGGCGTGTCACATACAGGCAGGATAGGTTTTCACAGGGACTAAACCTTTTGGGACAAAATTAAATTTGTTTTGTCATTTTTTTCTCACATCTTTAAAATGAGTAGGACATCATAAAAGAGGAACAGTGGGTTGGAAGAAGATGGGGGAAGAGTAATATTTGTCACGCAGACTGATAAATGTGCTCTCATACTGTAGTAGTAAGTACGTTAGTCATCAATTGGATGGATTGAGAAAACACAACATAAAATTTCCACAAAGAGGAACTTAACATAATTCTTCTGCAAGATAACCGTCCTGGTCTTTTCAGAAATGTCAGTGTTCAGATTCAAGGAAACTGGAGTCTCAATGTGGGATCCTTGATTACATCTGCATTTATAGAGAAGAACTGCTGTTAATTTGATACTATTGGATTCGTTTGATAAACTTGAATGCAGTCTGTGTGTTAGTTATTATTCTACGAGGTTTAACTTCTTGGGTGTAATAGTGTTGTCTTTGATCTTAGGAAATATATACTAAAGTACTTAGGGGTGACAAGTACCTGGAGCTTCTCTTCAGGCAGCTTAGAAAAAAGAAAGGCGTGTGTGTGCGTGCACAGGTGTGCAACATGCTCGGTGATGAATGAGTTTGGATTGTTACTTCTTTCTGACCCTCAATCTCTGGGTTTTGCTACTTATACTCTTTTCTCTCTTGGATGAATGGTTGGTCATTTGAGACCCTCTCATTTGATTTGTTTCTTTTTGTCCACCTCATTTTCTAGCATGAAGATGCTTGAGACTAGTTCTTGGGGTCAATTCATTTTCCTACATTGCAGTGATTAATCCTATAATCTAGGTACATAAATATATGCTATTATTGATCTTCAGTAGAATAAGAAAATATGGATGGATTTGTGCAGTTTCATCATCTCTAAAACACATTTAAACACATTTTATTGACATGCCTTTAAGGATGTTAATAATATTCAGACAGCAAGCGGTGATCCATTCTATAGAAACATAGATTCTCTAAATAAGCTGCTTAGAGCTCATCAGTAATGTTTAATAATTTGTGAAACATTTACTTGTAAGGCTGGTCTGAGAGTTCTTCTGAGTGTGAACTGAGGTACAACGCTGTCCGGGCTCTGTCTTTGCTCTAGAACAGACCCCACGGGGCCGAGGTCAATAACCCACTGTTTTTGAGAAGTTTGAGAAACTCTTTTCGATATTTAACTTTGGAATCTTAAGGACGAAGTAACCTTTTGGTAATTATATCTGAGAGTTTAATAATAAAAACAGAATTATGGGAATGTATTCTTCCTTTGTTCAAAGTGTATAAGATCTCTTTTTTTTTGAATTGAAGTGTATGCCTGGAAAATCCCATGGATGGAGGAGCCTGGTAGGCTGCAGTCCATGGGGTCACTAAGAGTCAGGCACGACTGAGCGACTTCACTTTTGCTTTTCACTTTCATGCATTGTCGAGGGAACTGGCAACCCACTCCAGTGTTCTTGCCTGGAGAATCCCAGAGACAGTGGGCCCCCGTCTATGGGGTCGCACAGAGTCGGACATGACTGAAGCGACTTAGCAGCAGCAGCAGCATAACTGACCTACGACAGTGCATTAGTTCCAGGTACACAACATCGTGGTTCTATTACTATCTCACATAATACAAAGTTATTTCAATATTATTTTCTATATTCCCCATGCTGTACGTTTCGTACCCATGACTCGTTTATTTTGTAACTGGAAGTTAACCCGCTTGATCTCCCTCACCTGTTTCACTCCTTTCCCCGTCATCTCCCCTCTGCCAATCACTAGATTCTCTGTGAGAGTCTGCTGCTATTTTGTTATTTGTTCAGTGTTTTGTTTTTCTAGATTCTACATATAATTGAAATTATAATGGTTTTTCTCTTTGTCTGACTAATTTACTTAGTATGATATCCTTTTATGTCCATCCATGTTGTCTCAATGGCAAGATTTCATTTTGTAAATAAGTTTTAAATAACCTATTTACAAAAGAGAAATGCAAACATAGAGAAGGAACTTACGATTACCAGGGTGAGAGGGATAGATTGGCAGTTTGGGACTGACATGTACACACTGCTATATTTAAAACAGGAGCTCTTGTATAGCACAAGGAACTCAGCTCAATATTCTGTAATAACCTAATGAGAAAAGAATTTGAAAAGGGATAGAAACATATAAATGAATCACTTTGCTGTACACTTATAACTAACACATCATTGTAAATCAGCTATCAGTTCAGTTGGTTATTCTTGTAATAACCAACAAGGAGCTCTTGTATAGCACAAGGAACTCAGCTCAATATTCTGTAATAACCTAATGAGAAAAGAATTTGAAAAGGGATAGAAACATATAAATGAATCACTTTGCTATACACTTATAACTAACACATCATTGTAAATCAGCTATCAGTTCAGTTTCAGTTCAGTTGCTCAGTCATGTCTGACTCTTTGTGACCTCATGAATTGCAGCAAATCAGGCCTCCCTGTCCATCACCAACTCCCGGAGTCCACCCAAACTCATGTCCATCGAGTCAGTGATGCCATCCAGCCATCTCATCCTCTGTCATCCCCTTCTCCTCCTGCCCCCAATCCCTCTCAGCATCAGAGTCTTTTCCAGTGAGTCAACTCTTAGCATGAGGTGGCCAAAATATTGGAGTTTCAGCTTTAGCATCAGTCCCTCCAATGAACACCCAGGACTGATCTCCTTTAGAATGGACTGGTTGGATCTCCTTGCAGTCCAAGGGACTCTCAAGAGTCTTCTCCAACACCACAGTTCAAAAGCATCAATTCTTTGGCACTCAGCTTTCTTCACAGTCCAACTCTCACGTCCATACATGACCACTGGAAAAACCATAGCCTTGACTATACGGACCTTTGTTAGCAAAGTAATGTCTCTCCTTTTTAATGTGCTCTCTAGGTTGGTCATAACTTTCCTTCCAAGGAGTAAGCATCTTTTAATTTCATGGCTGCAATCACCATCTGCAGTGATTTTGGAGCCCCAAAAAATAAAGTCTGACACTGTTTCCACTGTTTCCCCATCTATTTGCCATGAAGTGATGGGACCAGATGCCATGATCTTAGTTTTCTGAATGTTGAGCTTTAAGCCAACTTTTTCACTCTCTTTCACTTTTTAGTTCCTCTTCTCTTTCTGCCATAAGGGTGGTGTCATTTGCATATCTGAGGTTATTGATATTTCTCGCGGCAGTCTTGATTCCAGCTTGTGCTTCTTCCAGCCCAGCGTTTCTCATGGTGTACTCTGCATAGAAGTTAAATAAGCAGGGTGACAATATACAGCCTTGTCGTACTCCTTTTCCTATTTGGAACCAGTTTGTGGTTCCATGTGCAGTTCCAAATGTTGCTTCCTGACCTGCATACAGATTTCTCAAGGGGCAGGTTAGGTGGTCTGGTATTCCCATCTCAGAATTTTCCACAGTTTATTGTAATCCACACAGTCAAAGGCTTTGGCATAGTCAGTAAAGCAGAAATAGATGTTTTTCTGGAACTCTCTTGCTTTTTCCATGATCCAGCGGATGTTGGCAATTTGATCTCTGGTTCTTCTGCCTTTTCGAAAACCAGCTTGAACATCTGGAAGTTTACGGTTCATGTATTGTTGAAGCCTGGCTTGGAGAATTTTGAGCATTACTTTACTAGCATGTGAGGTGAGTGCAATTGTGCGGTAGTTTGAGCATTCTTTGGCATTGCCTTTCTTTGGGAATGAAAACTGACCTTTTCCAGTCCTGTGGCCACTGCTGAGTTTTCCAAATTTGCTGGCATATTGAGTGCAGCACTTTCACAGTATCATCTTTTAGGATTTGAAATATACTCAACTGGAATTCCATCACCTCCACTAGCTTTGTTCGTAGTGATGCTTTCTAAGGCCCACTTGACTTCACATTCCAGGATGTCTGGCTCTAGATGAGTGATCACACCATTGTGATTATCTGGGTCGTGAAGATCTTTTTTGTACAGTTCTTCTGTGTATTGCTACCTCTTAATATCTTCTGCTTCTGTTAGGTCCATACCATTTCTGTCCTTTATCGAGCCTATCTTTGCATGAAATGTTCCCTTGGTATCTCTAATTTTCTTGAAGAGATCTCGAGTCTTTCCCATTCTGTTCTTTTCCTCTATTTCTTTGCATTGGTCACTGAGGAAGGCTTTCTTATCTCTTCTTGCTATTTTTTGGAACTCTGCATTCATTTGCTTATATCTTTCCTTTTCTCCTTTGCTTTTCACTTCTTTTCACAGCTATTTGTAAGGCCTTCCCAGACAGCCATTTTGCTTTTTTGCATTTCTTTTCCATGGGGATGGTCTTGATCCCTGTCTCCTGTACAATGTCCCAAACCTCATTCCATAGTTCATCAGGCACTCTATCTATCAGATCTAGGCCCTTAAATCTATTTCTCACTTCTACTGTATAATCATAAGGGATTTACTCCAATATAAAATAAAATTGTTTTAAAGATTTCATTTTTTATAGCTAACACTCCATAGTGTGTGTGTGGGCAGTATGTATGTATATCACATCTTCTTTACCATTCATCTGTTGATGGGTGTTTAGGTTGCTTCCATAACTTCGCTGTTGGAAACAAAGCTGCAGTGAACATAAGGGTCCATATATCTTTCTGAATTAGTGGGTTTGTTTTTTTTTTTCTGGAAAAATACTCAGAAGTAAAATTGTTGCATTGCATGGTAGTTCAATTTTTAAATCCTTGAGGAGCCTTCATAAAGTTTTCACTGTGCATTGGTGTGGAGTAACTGCCTCAGATTACATTCCCACCAGTAGTGCTCATGGGTTCCTGTTTCTCCACACTCTCCTCAGTCCTTCTTATTTGTTGTCTTTTGATAATAGCCATTCTGACAGATGTGAGGTGATAACTCATTGTGGTTTTTATTTGCATATCCTGATGATTAGTGATGTTGAGCATCTTTTCATGGCCATCTATGTCTTCTTTGGAAGAATGTCTATTCAGATCTTCTGCCCGGTTTTAATCGGGTTATCTGTTTGATGTTGAGTTGTATGAGTTATCTGTATATTTTGGATATTAACTCCTTATCAGATATATTGTTTGAAAATATCTTTCCCATTCAGTAGTCTGCCTTTTTTTTTTTTTTTTTTTGGTTGAGTATCCGTCACTGTGCAAAAGCTTTTTAGTTTGATGTAGTACCAGCTGTTTATTTTCACTTTTATTTCCCTTTCGTGAAGAGACATAGCCAAAAAAATACTACTGAAACTGCTCTCGGGAAGCATACTGCCTACATTTTATTCTAGGAGTTTTATGGTTTCAGATCTTACATTTAAGTCCTCAATACATTTTGATTTTATTTTCGTATATGGTGTGCAAAAGTGGCCTGGTTTGATTCTTTTGCATGTAGTTGTCTGGTTTTCCCAACACTGTTTATTGAGGAGGTGCTCTTTCCCCCATTATATATTCTTTGTCATAGGTTAATTGTATCAGACATTTAAAAAAATTAAGATGAGAACCTGTTCCTAGAGTGCAGACGCCATCAGCAGCTTTTCTCGGAAAGGAGAATCTGAGATTTTTTTCTCCTTTTTACTTTGTAAGGTCTCTTGTGCCTCGTGTAGTGCTTATATACTCTAAGGGTGAGCTCCCTCCCTTTCTCTTGCTCTCTCTGTCTCTCTGTCTCCCCTCCTCTCTCTCCTTCTATTGGTCTGTGTGACTCTGGCATTGATCAGAAAAGGAAAGTGAACAAATACCCAGAATTTCTGAATAAGCAAGAAAAAAGGAAAAATGTTACCTGGAGAAGCAGTAATGACAGGGGTCTGCTCATGGTCCTTGTGAGGTTGACTTTGTCTTGAGGCAGACATACTGGGAAGATGGAATGAGCTGCTCACCAAGGTTAGGAGCATCATTTACGGTCAGTGGAGAAAAGCTGCTGATGGCTTCTGCGTTCTAGAAACAGGATCTCATCCGTCTATTATGGAGGAGTATGCAGCCCTCAGACAGGAATTGCCCATCTTCCCATTCCAGCTCAAATCCCAGTCTTTACCCTTGCTCTCTTG
Organism: Budorcas taxicolor; assembly: GCF_023091745.1. Lineage (NCBI taxonomy): Eukaryota > Metazoa > Chordata > Mammalia > Artiodactyla > Bovidae > Budorcas > Budorcas taxicolor. The sequence continues at coordinate 23,622,769 of NC_068918.1, forward strand.
GAAGGACATTTTCCCTATTTTTCAATCAATGCCAGTCTCTCCACCTATGTCAGGAAATCCTTGCCTCAAACTTTCTCCATGACTTTGGTGCAGTAATTAGCCCTTCCCTAGGTTACATTTGGACTTCCTGGTGGCTCAGACGGTAAAGCGTCTGTCTACAGTGCAGGAGACCCGGGTTCAATCCCTGGGTTGGGAAGATCCCCTGGAGAAGGAAATGGCAATCCACTCCAGTACTATTGCCTGGAAAATCCCATGGACAGAGGAGCCTGGTAGGCTACAGTCCATGGGGTCGCAAAGAGTCGGACACGACTGAGCGACTTCTCTTCACTAGGTTACATTTTCAGTTCTCCTTTAAAAAACAAAAAAGAACCTGTCCCTTGACTGGACTCTGCTCCCTCCACATCCATCATTCTAGTTGTCCGTCTGTATTTCCTTTCTTTTATCAACTACTTCTTGGAGGTTTTTATTTTTTCCCTCTCCCAGCTAAATTGGCTCCATTCACTCACTGTCCACTCACCCACTTTCTCCACTTGTCCACTTGCTCCGCCCTGACCACTCTACCGAATGTGCTGTCTCAAAGATTATTTCTGAGATACCCATTCTGAATGCAGGGGCTTCAAGTCTTCCTTTTTCTTGATTTTTTTGCAGCCTTTGACCAGATCCTGTGCCCCTCCCTTGCACCTAGAACTGTGGTGCCCGGCCTCCACTCTAGCCCGTCTCTCAGGAGGCTGTCTCTGTCTGTGTGTCCTCAGCCTCCCTCTGAACCCCACCCAAGACCCAGCCCTTGTCCCCTTCGTTCTTTCTCAGTAGTTTCTCCCTCTGGATCTTGTCCAGCTCCGCAACCATGAGTGTCTCTGCAGTGTGGGCAGTGTCTAACCCTGCTAATGCCAGCGCCCGCCTTTCTCTTCGCGGAGCCCTGTGCTTACCCATCGATGTGCCTGTCGCTTTCAGGCCCCTTCACCCTGTTCTGTCTCTATGTGTGTGTGTTAGTCACTCAGTCGTGTCTGACTCTTTGCGACCCTTCTATCGCTATAGCTTTCCCCTTAACATTTAGACTAAAAGAAGTTCTGGCAAAAATGTTCTTAACGTTTTGACTGAGATTCTGGTTAAATGTTCTGTGACAAGCCATAATGGAAAAGAATATGAAAAAGAATACACACACACCCACACATACACTTAAGTGTATGGGTGTGTGTAACTGAATCACTTTGCTATACAGCAGAAATTAACACAACATTGTAAATCAACTGTACATCAATAAAAAATTTTTTAAAAGATTCTGGTTAATATAAGGTAAGCATTTTACTCAGAATAAGGGAAAACTCATACATTGCCACCCTGTCTAGCACCCCAGCAAAGACCCATTTTTTATTTCTCCTCCTTTGTAACACTTAGCAAAAGCTCACTTTGACTCATTGGGTTAACATTTCTTTAAGGTCAGTCTCCGCTAAGCTGCAGGAGAGTAGACACTGCACGTATGTATCCAGTCCACCGCTGTGCTTTCCGTGCCAGTTACAGGTCTTGGCATGTAGCAGGGGTGCAGGAAATTTTTGTTGAAGGGAAGAATGAATAAAGTAGGAATTGACCATTAAAGATTTGCTGATGAGCTGTTAAACTTTAGGTAATTGAGTTTTTTACATTTTCCTCAAAATATGTTTTTTTTTTTTTTTATAAGTATTGCTGTAAGGATTCATGTTCAATATTCTTGGAAAATTTTAAGGATAATTTGTATAAATCAGTCTTATGTTAGTAATTTTTAAGGAAATTTGAAGGGTATCTGTTGGTAATTAATGTTCCTTCAATTTTCTGTTTTTGTTTTCATTGTTATGTTTATCTACAGCTAAGGCATTTCGAGTATTGATTCATTCTTTTAGCACTGTTAATCTTTTTAAATGGTTTGTTTTCTGATTATCATAGTAAAATACATTCATTACAGAAGGTTTAGTCATGCTTAATATCCTCAGTTAAAATTTGGTTAATTTACTTACATACTTTTATTTTTTATTTTCTTAACATTTTATTTTATTTTAAATTATTTTAATTGGAGGCTAATTACTTTACAATATTGTGGTGGTTTTTGCCATACATTGACATGAATCCACCACAGGTGTACATGTGTTCCCCATCCTGATCCCCCCCCATCCCATCCCTCAGGGTCATCCCAGTGCACCAGCCCTGAGCACCCTGTCTCATGCATCGAACCTGGACTGGCGATCTGTTTCACATATGATAACATACATGTTTCAATGCTATTCTCTCAAATCATCCCACCCTCACCTTCTCCCACAGAGTCCAAAAGACTGTTCTATACATCTGTGTCTCTTTTGCTGTCTTGCATATAGAGTTACCAACTTTCTAAATTCCATATATATGCGTTAGTATACTGTATTGGTGTTTTTCTTTCTGACTTACTTCACTCTGGATAATAGGCTCCAGTTTGTCCCACCTCTTTAGAACTGTTTTACATATGTATCTGGGGATTCCCTGGTGGCCCAGTGGTTGAGGATCTGCCCGCAGGGGATATGGGTTTGATCCCTGTTTCTGGATGATCCCACATGCCACCAAGCAACTAAGCCCCTGAGCCACAACTACTGAGCCCATGCACCGCAACTACTGAAGCCCCCACGCCCTCGAGCCTGTACTCTGCAACAGGAGAAGCCACCCGCAATGAGAAACCCCGAGAACCACAGCTGGAGAGTAGCCCACCGCCCCCTGCTCTCAGCAGCTAGAGAAAGCACCACACAGCAGCAAACACCAGCGTGGCCAAAAATAAATAAATCCATAAACCAATCTTTAAAAATACTAAAAATAGTTGAACTATGTGTCTGCACACTTGCACACTCATTTTTTTCTCTGTATAAGATTGGCTCTAACTGTATATAGGAACACATGCATTTGCTTCTGCTCAAAGCTTTTTCTTTGAAATATCCTCCTACATGAGATGTGCTCTTTAGTGGTTTCCTGTATTACATTGTGTGAATGGATCATCCTTTATTCAGTGATTCCCTCACCTTAGCAGTGTTAAACCTGTTTTATAATATGCAGCAATTGAGGTTCACCTAAAATATTTTAAGGTAATATACTTTCCAGTGAACATACTTTATTACTAATGAGTTAGCTGTTAATGAGAACATGTTTATATTGCCAATATATTTCTCCATCAGCCGTAACAAAATACCGTAGACCTTCTTGCTGTGTCCTCATGTAGCAGAGTCAGAGCAAGGAAGCAGGTGTTCTTGTGTCTCTTATAAAGGCTCTGAGTCCCACCGTGAGGACCCCATCCTCATGACCTCATCTGCGTTTCATTATCTCCCGTTATCTCCATGTAACATCATGCTGGGGGTGAGGGATTTCACCACATGGCTTTTGTGGGGTTGGAGCGAGACACAGTTCAATTCCTAGCAGTCAGCAGTGAGAACTGTTCAGACACAATTTGTTTTTACCTAAGTATCATTTTACCTAACTAGAGATTCGTTTTTACCTAAGTAGCATGAAACCTCAGTTCAGTTCAGTCACTCAGTCGTGTCCGACTCTTTGCGACCCCATGAATCGCAGCACGCCAGGCCTCCCTGTCCATCACCAGCTCCCAGAGTTCACTCAGACTCACGTCCGTCGAGTCCGTGATGCCATCCAGCCATCTCATCCTCTGTCGTCCCCTTCTCCTCCTGCCCCCAATCCCTCCCAGCATCAGAGTCTTTTCCAATGAGGCAACACTTCACATGAGGTGGCAAAAGTACTGGAGCTTCAGCTTTAGCATCATTCCTTCCAAAGAAATCCCAGGGCTGATCTCCTTCAGAATGGACTGGTTGGATCTCCTTGCAGTCCAAGGGACTCTCAAGAGTCTTCTCCAACACCACAGTTCAAAAGCATCAATTCTTCAGCGCCCAGCTTTCTTCACAGTCCAACTCTCACATCCATACATGACCACAGGAAAAACCATAGCCTTGACTAGACGGACCTTAGTCGGCAAAGTAATGTCTCTGCTTTTGAATATGCTATCTAGGTGGATCATAACTTTTCTTCCAGGAGTAAGCGTCTTTTAATTTCATGGCTGCAGTCACCATCTGCCGTGATTTTGGAGCCCCAAAAAATAAAGTCTGACACTGTTTACACTGTTACCCCATCTATTTCCCATGAAGTGATGGGACCAGATGCCATGATCTTCGTTTTCTGAATGTTGAGCTTTAAGCCAGCTTTTCACTCTCCTCTTTCACTTTCATCAAGAGGCTTTTTAGCTCCTCTTCACTTTCTGCCATAAGGGTGGTGTCATCTGCATATCTGAGGTGATTGATATTTCTCCCAGCAATCTTGATTCCAGCTTGTGTTTCTTCCAGTCCATCATTTCTCATGATGTACTCTGCATAGAAGTTAAATAAGCAGGGTGACAATATACAGCCTTGGCTGTTGTTCCATGTCCAGTTCTAACTGTTGCTTCCTGACCTGCATACAGATTTCTCAAGAGGCAGGTCAGGTGATCTGGTATTCCCATCTCTTGAAGAATTTTCCACAGTTTCTTGTGATCCACACAGTCAAAGGCTCTGGCATAGTCAATAAAGCAGAAATAGATGTTTTTCTGGAACTCTCTTGCTTTTTCCATGATCCAGCAGATGTTGGCAATTTGATCTCTGGTTCCTCTGCTTTTTCAAAAACCAGCTTGAACATCAGGGAGTTCACGGTTCACGTGTTGCTGAAGCCTGGCTTGGAGAATTTTGAGCATTACTTTACTAGCATGTGAGATGAGTGCAATTGTGCGGTAGTTTGAGCATTCTTTGGCATTGCCTTTCTTTGGGATTGGAATGAAAACTGACCTTTTCCAGTCCTGTGGCCACTGCTGAGTTTTCCAAATTTGCTGGCATATTGAGTGCAGCACTTTCACAGCATCATCTTTCAGGATTTGAAACAACTCAACTGGAATTCCATCACCTCCACTAGCTTTGTTCGCAGTGATGCTTTCTAAGGCCCACTTGACTTCACATTCCAAGATGTCTGGCTCTAGATTAGTGATCACATCATCATGATTATCTGCATCGTGAAGATCTTTTTTGTACAGTTCTTCTGTGTATTCTTGCCACCTCTTCTTAATATCTTCTGTTAGGTCCATACGATTTCTGTCCTTTATCGAGCCTATCTTTGCATGAAATGTTCCCTTGGTATCTCTAATTTTCTTGAAGAGATCTCGAGTCTTTCCCATTCTGTTCTTTTCCTCTATTTCTTTGCATTGATTGCTGAAGAAGGCTTTCTTATCTCTTCTTGCTATTCTTTGGAACTCTGCATTCATTTGCTTATATCTTTCCTTTTCTCCCTTGCTTTTTGCCTCTCTCCTTTTCACAGCTATTTGTAAGGCCTCCCAGACAGCCATTTTGCTTTTTTGCGTTTCTTTTCCATGGGGATGGTCTTGATCCCTGTCTCCTGTACGATGTCACGAACCTCATTCCATAGTTCATCAGGCACTCTATCTATCAGGCCAAATTTGCCTGTTACTCCAGGTGTTTCTTGACTTCCTACTTTTGCATTCCAGTCCCCTATAATGAAAAGGACATCTTTTTTGGGTGTTAGTTCTAAAAGGTCTTTAAAACTGTTCAACTTCAGTTTTTTCAGCATTACTGGCTGGGGCATAGACTTGGATAACTGTGATATTGAATGGTTTGCCTTGGAGACGAACAGAGATCATTCTGTCGTTTTTGAAATTGGATCCAAGTACTGCATTTCAGACTCTTCTGTTGACCATGATGGCTATTCCATTTCTTCTGAGGGATTCCTGCCCGCAGTAGTAGATATAATGGTCATCTAAGTTAAATTCACCCATTCCAGTCCATTTTAGTTCACTGATTCCTAGAGTGTCGACGTTCATCCTTGCCATCTCTTGTTTGACCACTTCCAATTTGCCTTGATTCATGGACCTGACATTCCAGGTTCCTATGCAATATTGCTCTTTACAGCATCGGACCTTGCTCCTATCACCAGTCACATCCGCAACTGGGTATTGTTTTTGCTTTGGCTCCATCCCTTCATTCTTTCTGGAGTTATTTCTCCACTGATCTCCAGTAGCATATTGGGCACCTACTGACCTGGGGAGTTCCTCTTTTGGTATCCTATCATTTTGCCTTTTCCTACTGCTCATGGGGTTCTCAAGGCAAGAATACTGAAGTGGCTTGCCATTCCCTTCTCCCGTGGACCACGCTCTTCAGACCTCTCCACAGGCATGGCGGTGGCTGCGCAGGCGCAGGAGGGCCTAGAGGAGCCATCCCATGTTGAAGGTCAGGAAGGGGCGGCGGTAAGGAAATAGCCTTCGTCCAAGGTAAGGAGCAGCCGCTGTGCTTTGCTGCAGCAGTTGTGAAGAGATACCCCACGCCCAACGTAAGAGAAACCCAAGTAAGATGGTAGGTGTTGCAACAGGGCATCAGAGGGCAAATGCACTGAAACCATACTCACAGAAAACTAGTCAATAAGTAGCATGAAAAGTTGGTTTAAAACTCAACATTCAGAAAACTAAGATCATGGCATCTGGTCCCATCACTTCATGGGAAATAGATGGGGAAACAGTGGAAACAGTGTCAGATTTTATTCTTTTGGGCTCCAAAATCACTGCAGATGGTGATTGCCACCATGAAATTAAAAGACGCTTACTCCTTGGAAGAAAAATTATGACCAACCTAGAAAGCATATTAAAAAGCAGAGACATGACTTTGCCAACAAAGGTCCATCTCGTCAAAGCTATGGTTTTTCCAGTAGTCATGTCCTGATATGAGAGTTGGACCATAAAGAAAGCTGAGCCTGAAGAATTGACGCTTTTGAGCTGTGGTGCTGGAGAAGGCTCTTGAGAGTCCCTCGGACTGCATGGAGATCCAACCAGTCAATCCTAAAGATAATCAGTCCTAAATATTCATTGGAACGACTGATGCTGAAGCTGAAACTCCAGTACTCTGGCCACCTGATGCAAAGAACTGACTCATTTGAAAAGGCCCTGATGCTGGGAAGGATTGAAGGCAGGAGGAGAAGGGGATGAGGAAGATGATGACATGGTTGGATGGCATCACCGACTCAGTGGGAGAGAGTTTGAGTAAGCTTCGGGAGTTGGTGATAGACAGGGAAGCCTGGCGTGCCTCAGTCCATGGGGTGACAAAGAGTCAGACATGACTGAGCTACTGAGCTGGCGTAGCATTTAAAAAACTAGGATGTAGAATTGTTCTCATTTTATCTGCAGGCAAGATTATCTGAAAATCTTCATAGAAGAAAATAAAATTACTCAAAATTGCTTATTCATCATGTGATATATGGTTAAATTATGCATTATTGCCATAAAATGGAACTGTGAAATTGCATGAAATTGCGGAAATGATTGTACTGTCCCATTCCATGAATGTTCATAGTTCCAGAAAAATTGCAAATGGCTCTTAATGTCTTTTAAAATAGTTTGTGAAAAGAAACGTTAGAGAATTTCCTTTTCCTATGCGGAAAATGATAGCCAATTTTATGGATGATTATGATCACTTACTATAGTTTCTTTAAAATTGGTCTCGTTCTCTCCGAAAAATAAATGATATAACTAATAAGGAAGCCTCCATATCTTATAGTGCTTTATATTTTTTAAAAACAGCTTTATATGACAGCATTTTAAAATGTCAGTGATAAGTTGGCCTGATAACAATGTCACTGGTAGAATAAGTATGATCCGCATTTAACTGAGAAACTTGAAGCTTGGAGAAATTATTTTACCTAGGGTCAAAATTTCAATTTGAGTCCATTCTGTTACTTTAAGTCATATATCTTCTATGTGTTCAAAGAACATGGAATCATCTGTATTACCTTTATCTGAGAAATAGTATTTAGTCAGAGAAACATACTAATAAATAGTTACCTAGTAAATGTAATTGTGTAGAAAAGTGAGCAGTTGGAAAACACTCTGTATAGTTAAGGTACTTAACTCATTTAAAAATAATATAATTAAATAGTAGTATATTTTAAATTATTTATGAGAGCATTGCTAACTGTACTTGGCATAGGTACAACTGTTATTGTTGACACTGTTAATTGTTATTGTACTTGGCATCTTTTTATTGTTCATTTTTAAATTTTTAGAAATTTATTTTAACATTGCCTTTCCTGGAAGATACAAATATATCTTGTATCTTCAGTATGATACTATATTTATTTTGTATAATATATTTTCAGAAGCACATAATTGGTATTCTCTATGTATGGTACAAAGCCTGGACTGTTTAGTAGAGAGTAAACAAAGCTAGTGCAAAATCATTAAAAACAATTTTTGTTTGGCTGCCCGTTTTGACTGGTAAGGTAGCTATGTATAGTTTAGAAGAAGAGTTGGTAATAAGATCTTTTCCACATCTGCTCAACTCTACTGTTACAGCGGGAAAGCAGCTGTAGGCATGCATGACAGAATGGGCATAGCTTTGCTCCAATAAAACTTTGTTTACAAAAGACAAGCAGCAGCCATACCTGGATTGCAGGCTCTAGTTTGCTGATCCCTGGGTTAGAATATAAAATGAAGTAGAAAGCCTCACCATAGTATTTCCCTATTACTTATCAGATGTTTTGTTTACTTTTCTTAAAATCTGTTTTAATTTAATGCTTTAATTTGTAACCTCTATCCTCTTTAATTTCACCTTTTTTTTCACATATTTATGTGCTCCTGAGCTTTTGTAATTTTCAGCTACTTTTCTGGGCTCTCTAACATTGTTACCCAGCTGTCCAGCCTTCTGGTCAGGGACCCCCAAATCTAACCCATCTAACATTTACCAAGTGTCAGGAACAAGTGGGGGTAAGGAAATGGTGACACTGGGTATAAAGAAAAAAAAGAGAATCCCATGGATGTGCATGGTCTTGGAAGACTTATTAAAAGAGGTTAGAACTTGAGCTGACTCTCAAAGACCAGAGGGAAATTAAATTAGGAAAAAAAGAGAAGGGTATTCCAATAAATAGTTGACAAGGGGAAGCTCACATATTGCTGCCCTCTCCCTTTTAATCCCGAGTTATATCAGATTCCTTATATATTCCTTATATTCCTTAGTCTGGTCCTTTTTAAGATCGTTTCCTGGAGCATAGTGATGACAGTGTGACTTGTTTTCTTGGGGAGTGGCACCTCTTTGGATGATCTCTTTTCTTCCACTTGCTTAGTAAGATGAAGAGGGAATGCATGCAGGCATGCCCTGGGACGGTCTGCAGCCTGTGACCTAGACCAGCTCTGATATAGGCCCTCTGGCAGATGGACTTCTCTCTGGCCAGTTGGTGTCTTTTTCCATAGTGCCTCCTCCAGTCTTTTTTGCATCTGTGTGGTAGACAGGTATCACCTTGAGGGAAGGGAATAGGAAACCACCCAGCTCTCTTGGTTGTAGGCTACTTTTACGATTAAATGTGTAAATGAAGGGAGTCTTCCATGGGGATCTGTGTTAGCTCATCAGGAACATAACTTGGAATTTGGAATTAGGTTTATTCAAAAAAGAGAGACACTGTGAATAAGCTTTTATTTCCCTTCTGTGCACATAGCTTCCTGTGGTCCTTGTAGGACAAAGGGTAGTTGTGGCCAGACAGAAGGTATCTGGCCATCTCTCAATCTGCTTTCCTTTGGTATGATTGCATGTCATTCATGCTGTAAGAAAATAGATACAGCGGACCTAGTGAAGTATGGTCAGGGGACTGAGTGTCCAAGACAGAGCCCTGTACAGAGACAGTGAAGTCCTTGCAGTGGGGGAACTCCAGGGTGAATTCTTCCTTTTGCCAGTGTGGCTGCAGGCCTGGCAGGTGCCAGCCTAGATTTAGCAGCAGGATCTGAAAGTCCCAGGACCTGTGGAGAGCCAGGTGCTCTCAGTTGCCTCAGGCTGCATAAACAAGTTCTCTACAAAAAGGGCCACTTCTGCACCATAATTTTACATTCTTATTTTGCATTAAGCTTTGAAACTTGGTATGTATTTTATCCTTATGTGTGTTAGTGTCTCAGTCGTGTCTAACTCTTTGCGACCCTATGGACTGTAGTCCGCCAGGCTCCTCTGTCCGTGGAATTCTCCAGGCAAGGATACTGGAGTGGGTTGCCATTCCCTTCTCCAGAGGATCTTCCCAACCCAGGGATTGAACCTGGGTCTCCTGCATTGCAGGCATATTTTTTACCATCTGAGCCACCAGGGAAACCCCTGCATAATTGCAAACGTATTTGGTGCTGGGTTTCATTTCTAAATCCAGAGTAAGATCACATTAAAATGAACGAAGTTCCGGGACACGGATATTAGCTTCTGGATTGTTGGAGTGTGTAGTTTTTATGTTTATGTCTTTTTACTTCATAAAAAAGTAGGCACATTTCTAATAAGTCTTAAGTAACAGCTGTGGCTATATCTGTTGGACCACAGTGCTGTAATGAAAGACATCAAGGAACATAAAGAGTGTGAGTGTTACTATAAAGGGAACATGTTGTCATTGGAATTAGGTGAGGAAATCTCAATGGAGTCATTAAAACCCAAGGATGAAAATGTAAAGAAAGACCTGTACTCAGAACACTCTGGCTCTAGGAATTTGGCTTGCTTGGAAGCAGAAGGAAAATTAGGCAGTGAATAAAACCACAGCATTGATAGGTGAACACAAAAGTGCTAACTGAATTTTGAAGTGAAAAGGATCAGAGTTAAAAACAGAGCATAAGGGAATTAGAAAAGGAAATGTCTACATTTAAAATATACCAGACTTTAAGCAGTTGAAAGAGACCTTTGGGAAGACCTAAAGCTTCCCCTCATGCACTGTACTTAGTCACTCAGTCGTGTCCGACTTTTTGTGACCCCATGGATTGCAGCCCGCCAGGCTTGACACTGACAGCAGCAATCCTGGAAGGCTCGGTGTGCTGGTATAAATCCTTTTGGAAGAGGTCATAGGGGTAGAGGCCATTACCCCTACCATAGTTTGGCCTCAGGTCAAACTACTGGGAGGGAACAAAGCCCCACCCATCAGCAGAAAATTGGGTTAAAGATTTAGTGAGTATGGCCTTGCCCACCAGAGCAAGACCCAATTTTCCCCAGAGCCAGCCCCTCCCATCAGGAAGCTTGCACAAGCCCCTTATCCTTATCCATCAGAGTGCAGACAGAATGAAAACCACAGTCACAGAAAACTAACCAAAATGATCAGGTGGATCACAGCTTTGTGTAACTTAATGAAACTATGAGCCATGCCATGTGGGGTTACCCAAGATGGATGGGGCCATAGGAAAACTCCATTCTCATAGACCAGGTAGCCTTCTTTGTCACTTTCATCCTCACTGATTATTTCTAGGAAAAAATAAATCCTTAATTTTGAATGCTTTAAAATCCTGATTAAAAAGTCTTCAAATACAGAGTTTAAGATTGGGCTAAGTAAATTTGCCAAGTAAATCTGTGAGTACAAAAACAATACATGAAGTTTTAGTATTTAATATTTATCATAGCTAATATTATGTACACAGAAAAAAATATCGACCCAAATGAATGAATGAACAGTTAGAAAATAATATGGTTTACTGGATTCTTCTTCCTTTTTCTTTAAAACCATGCAGGTCATATATGCTTTGAACACTAAAAATGATGAGCACGAATCTGCAATTCAAGCCCTCAAGGATGCTCATGAAGAAGAAATCCAGCAAATTCTTGCAGAAACAAGAGAGAAAATATTGCAGTATAAAAGCCGAGTCACCGAGGAGTTAGACCTCAGGAGAAAGATTCAAGTTTTAGAAGCGTCCTTAGAAGATCACATTAAAACGAAGCAGCAGGCTTTGACAGAATTTGAGGCTTACAAGCACAGAGTGGAGGACATGCAGCTTTGCGCAGAAGCCCAGCATGTCCAGCGCATAGTTACCATGTCTAGAGAGGTTGAGGAGATCAGAAGGAAATTTGAGGAAAGGCTACGGAGTTTTGCACAACTCCAGGTACAGTTTGAAAAAGACAAACGGTTGGCACTAGAAGATTTGAGAACCGCTCACAGACGGGAGATCCAAGAGCTGCTGAAGTGCCAGCAGGATCACAGTGCCTCAGTCAACAAGGGGCAGGAGAAAGCGGAGGAGCTGCACAGGATGGAGGTGGAGGCCTTAAGTAAGACCCTGGAGGAGCTCAGGCTCGAGCGGAAGAAGCTCATTGAGGATTATGAAAGCAAGTTGCATAAAGCCCAGTCCTTTTATGAACATGAGCTGGATACTTTGAAAAGGTCACAGCTTTTTACAGCAGAAAGCCTCCAGGCTAGCAAAGAAAAGGAAGCAGATCTTAGAAAAGAATTTCAGGGACAAGAAGCAGTTTTGCGAAAAACCATAGGAAAATTAAAGACAGAGTTACAGATGGCACAGGATGAAGCCGGAAGTCTCCGTGACAAATGTCAAAAGCTTCAAATAGCACTGGTCACAGCGGAGAACAATGTTCAGGTGAGTAAAGAATAGTACATTCAACATGTGGGTTTTTTCCCCCCAGTTTTGTCTTTCTCTTTTTCATTGGACCACTTTTTTTTTTCTTTTCCATTTGAAATTTTTTGTACTTTTGTGAGAAAATCAGTGGAAGGGTGATCTTTATTAGGACTTTATTTATTTTTACTATGACTTCTCTGTAGCTCAAACGGTTAAGAATCTGCCTGCGATGCAGGAGACGAGACCAGGGTTCGATCCCTGGGTTGGGAAGTTCCCCTGGAGACGGGAGTGTTAATCCGCTCCAGTATTCTTGCCCAGAGAATTCCATGGACAGTGAAACCTGGCGGACTGCAGTCCATGGGGTTGCAAAGAGTCGGACACGACTGAGCAACTAACACACACAGTCTTTATTACCCTGTAGCTGTTATTTCGTATAACAGTTTCAGATATTAAAGGCCCAAAAAGACAAGCTTAAAACCTCGTTGATTGTTTACCAGGAGGATTTTATTTAAATAATATATTAATATTTTTCCAGTGATTTGGGAAGTTTAAAATATTGGTCTTTCGTTGTGTTTTTCCTTTCCCTTCACTAACGATGGTCTGTACATTCTTTGATATCCAGACACTGAACAAAAAATTAACATTGCTTTATAAACGTGAGTTAAATAGGGGTACGGAACAATTTGTGAAAGAAAGAAAAAAAAGCCAAAGAGTCTCTGTGGGAAGTCTCTTAGTTTTATTGGCATAGAAAATTTCATAGGTGTGTTTTTAATATCTGTGGAGCATTTAAATATATTGGAAAGAGTTACAAAGCCAACATGAAGATCACAAGATATGTGTCGCTAATACAGATAGAAAACTCTAGGTATTGTTAAGTTTGACTTTTGAATAGGATATAGTTGCTGCTGGAAATGTACATGAATTATTTAGCTTAGTATCATTCTTACGTATTGATAATGGCTATTTGATCTTTCTTAGGGTCTTCAAAAACAGCTTGATGATGCCAAGGACGGAGAAGTGGCCTTATTAAGCAGGCACAAGGAGCTGGAAAGTGAGCTGGCAGCAGCCAGAGAACGTTTACAACAGCAAGCCTCAGATCTTGTCCTCAAAGCTAGTATGTCCGACCACAGTTCTTAGTGTATTCCTCAGCTAAAACCAACACTTAAATGTTAACTCAAGACAAAACTAGCCTTTTTTATTTTCTCACATTTTAAAATTCTTTAGGTTCTAAATATGTTAAAGGGTTCTGTTATTGATTAATCATAAGAGAAGCAAATGATAACTTTTAGAAATGTATTTCTATAAAAAGTTAAGATTTATAGGTTTTTATTATTTTTTAAGTCTTTATTGAATTTTTGAATTTATTGAATTTATAGTATAATTTATATTGTATGTTTTGGTTTTTTGGCCATGAGGCATGTGGGATCATAGTTCCCTGCCCAGGGATTGAACCTGTACCCCCTGAACTGGAAGACAAAGTCTTAACCAGTGGACTGTTAGAGAAGTCCCAAGAGTTATAGGTTTTAGCACTAATAAGGCAGTCACTAAAAGAAAAACACTCTAAGAGGCTTCTTTGTCCTTTAAAAACATAAATATTTTAAACTGCTTAAATTAGTAGAACTGTATTTCAGTTATAGCAGCCTCATTTCATTTGGTTTATTAATAAGGCTCATTGCTTACACTGAGGCTGGGCTGCTCCACCTGCTGTGACTTATGTGCCCAGAGGAGGAGGGTGACCCATCTCAGTCTGAAGTGACATTTTGGTGAGCCCAGGGAGGCCTCTGAACAAATTTTATGAGGATGTCATCTGATCGATTGGCTCATCAGTGAATCCCAAATTACCTTGCCCCTGAAGTAGCAACTTTTGAACTTTTATGTGTATGAGAATCACCTGGACAGCTCGTACAACCACAGGTGCTGGGCCCCTACCCCAGAGTTTCTGATGCGTAGGTCTGGGGTGGGCTTCACTTCTGACTGGTGGTCCCAGATGCTGCCTGTGTTGTTGGTCCAGGGCACTTTGAGAGCCTCTGTTCTAACACTTGCCTTGAGAAATTTTTCTCGGGTTCACTTTTCACCGCTCCAGCTCTGCTTATATCCTCCCCCTGCCCCCCCCCCACCTTTTTTTTTTTGCGGTTGTCATTTATTTCAGTTTTTCATAACCTTGCTCTTCTTATCTGTCTCTTACTCTGCCTTAGTTCTTTATCAGGTCTGTCGTCTAAAACGAATTTAGTTTCAGCCAAACTGCTGCCTGCCATCTTGCTGCATGCAAATTTCTTCCTTTTTATGTTAGAATTTGGAAAAAAAAAAGATTGGAAAAGAATAAGTTACTCATTTTAGTGCCACAGTGCTGCTCAGTGCATCTTCTCTTACTTTGTTTTACTCCCAAGACTTTTATATGTACCCTGAGGAGTTGTTTCTACTTCAACTTAAAATAGCTTGAAATCTTCAGAAATGATTGGAATGGTCCTGGGTACAGGGAGCAGCAGCAATGATGTAATACGTATTGTAATAAGTACTTGAATAATAAGTATTCCCAAGGTCAATATTTCTGTTGAAACCAGAGAACTATTTGTACATGCAGACCATTTGTTTTATTTAGGTATTAAGTACATTGGGTCATTAACTATAAACTATTTTATACCACAAGGTAACAGATTTGAATTTGGGGCTTTCTTTTGGGGTGTTAGGTCATATTGGAATGCTTCAAGCAACTCAAATGACCCAGGAGGTTACAATTAAAGATCTAGAATCAGAAAAATCAAGGGCCAATGAAAGATTATCTCAGCTTGAAGAAGAAAGAGCTTTTCTGCAAAGCAAAACTCAGAGTCTGGATGAAGAGCAGAAGCAGCAGATTTTGGAACTGGAGAAGGTAGAGTCTTGGAGGAACCCCCTCTCCCTCATACCACCCATGAAAGGAAAAGAAGAAAAGTCCAGTTTTATTCTTTTTCAGATTTGATTTAGAGTGTTTACTTCTGTTTCATAGTAACAGTCTATTTCTTAACTATAGTAATTTTTCATTTTTATTTTGAGAAAAGGTATAAAGCTGGATTATCCCATATTGGGTATATGTTCAAAATATTTTTGATAACAATTTGTAATGTAAAAACTTTGGACATTTCACTGTATTTCAGGCTAGAAACTGAATCGGTGCATGCTAAGTCACTTCAGTCGTGTCTGATTCTTTGCTACCATGTGGACTGTGGCCCACCAGGCTCCTCTGTCCATGGGATTCTCTAGGCAAGAATACTGGAGTGGGCTGCCTTGCCGTCCTCCAGGGGATCTTGCCGGCCCAGGGATCAAACCCATGTCTCTTATGTCTCCTGCATTGGCAGGCAGGTATTTTTACCACCACACTACCTGGGAAGCCCCTAAATGAAAGGTACATTACAGTTAATCATACTTACTTTTCTATTCATGAAACATGTTGCGTATACACCTAGGAAATGTCTGTAAAACTGAAAAGGATGACAAGAACCATGCCCTGAAAATATATATACCAACATACTGAATTTCTAAATTAAACAAAACATGTCATATGTAGAGTAGTTGCTTGAATATGTGTTCCAGTTTTTCACATATCTGCAATGCCAGGTGGGAGCTTGAAACACTCTTTCTCCTTCTTTCAACCACCAGGCGTACTGAAAAATGTCTGTTCGCCTTGCTCACTTCCCGCTCACTCCACACCCTGCCCGGCCTGGCTTCTCTTGTTACCAGTCCACAGACTCAGCCTCAGCCTCCAGTGACGTTCCGGTTGCTGGACTTGGGGGGTCTTGTCTTCCTGTGATACTGACTTATGTCTGATTCACAAGCATCTCTTTGGTTCTCTCGCACTTTCCTCCTGTCTCCCTGGCCCTGCAGTCTTGTCTGGGAGCTTCCCTCCTCCGTCTGTGTTCCCCTGGGGTTCCTCTCACATTCTCCACTCATTCTACAAGCTCATCCGTTCCAATAACTCGTTCAGTGGTAGCTCCCCAAACCGTCCATCTAGGCCAGATCTGCCCCTTCTTCCTCCCTCCCCACTTCTCTGGCTGGGCCCTGACTGGTACAGTGCTCTAGGGAGACGCTATGATCTCTGATGAGGGGCACTTCATGTCTGAGCTGTGAAATGAAAAGACGCTTAAAATGTTGCATCCGAGTATTCAAGTAGGGGCTCTGGTTTCTGGGGACCCCAAGTCAGGGAGAGCTGAAGAGGGGTTGGGATCCAGTCCTAGAATACTGCTCTGAGCCCTGAGCCCCTCATACCACCATCCTTGTAGGGGAGGCTGGAAGGGAAAGGCTGAGGCCCAGGCTGGCCCAGGCCGGAAAGGAGGAGGCTGGGACTTTCTGTTTCCTCTATCTATAACCTTCTAGCTTTAACAGGAAAGAAAGTCCAGTGCCTTGCATTCAAGAATCTTCCTAGGGCTTTCCCCCTCTATTGGGCCTTGGGAATAATTACAATCTCTTATGATGTAAAATAATTGCTAACAACTATAAAATATTTACAGTGGGCTGGGAATATTGCGAAATATTTGGGGGCATATTATCTCATCTTTAGCAACCCTGTAACATAGGTTCTACCTTATCACTCCCATTTCACAGATGGAAAAACCAAGGCTTACAGACGTTATGCACTCATGGTTCCCATGGTCACATGTCTAAGTGGCAGAGCTGGAACCTGAACCCAGGGCTGCGAGACTCCAAAACCCATGTCTCCACCTCTATGTTATGTTGCTTTCTGTGACATGAGGACCTTGTATTTCCTCCTGGGTAGTTCCAGAGACCCGCAGATTGGGCCAGGAGGCAGGTAGATGGCAGCTGCCATAGAGGCCAGACGGCAGGATGGCTCTGCCCTCCCAGGAGGCATCAGTGACCCAGAGGAGGTGTGTCTGTCAGAGGAGGTGTGTCTGTCTGCCAAGAGTCTTACAGAGCAGCAAGGAGGGGTTCTGCAGCAGCCCCTTGAGAGAATTCAAACCCCTTTTAACGTCATTGTCTTTAAGTTTTACTTTCTCACCTTCCTCTTCCATAACTTCCCATAACTTGTTGAAAGAATAGGCTTCACCCAGTACCTCCATTTCCTCTTTTCTCTCTGGCTCCCCCCACCCCACCTCCGCTCTGTTGAACTGGATCCTAAGGCATCGGGGAACACCACCACCACACCCAGAAGCCGTACCCATTTTCTCAGCAGCACACACCGCTCTCGGCCCAGTGTTTGTCCCTGCGATGCTGGCCCCTCCTAGCTCTCCTCCTCCCCCGGCCACTCACATCTCCCTCACGGGCTCCTCGTTCTCCTCCTGTTCCCTGATTTCAGGTATTCCCCAGAGTTCTTCCTGTCCTTGTTTCCTTTCTGCTCCTTCCCCTTCACAAGTTGTCTTAGTTTGCTGGGGCTGCTATCACAAAATGGCATAGCCTGGGTGGCTTAAACAACAATCATTAAAAATCAATGAATAAAAATTTAAAAAAACTTTTTTAAAATATCAGTCACTTAAATCACAGTGATTTCTGATTCCCATCAGAAGAGACTCTAGAGTCCTTAGCATAAAGACGTCTGGTCATCATTTGACCCTGCCTGCTTCTGAGCCTCCCTCCCTCTCCGCTCCCAGCCTTGAGTCCTGCGTTCTCCGCCACCCTGCTCAGCTGCATGGCCGTCTAGCTCCCCGACTTCACCACCTGGTGAGCTGCTTCTCAGCTTTCAGAATGCTGGACGGGATTACGAATGCAGGCTTTAGACATCAGATCTAGATTTGAAATTTTCTCACCTCTTGCTTCCTGGGGGGCTTGTAAGAATTAAATGAGAGAATGTGTCATTATCATCAGCTCAGCTGTGTTCCCTTCTGGAATGCCTTTGCTGACCTCTTTCCCTCTCTCACACACCCCCCACATCACCTCCCACCCCATCCAGGTTAAGCTCCTTTCCTGTATACTCTCATAACACGTGATGTATGCTCCTTTCATAGAACTTAAAAAATTTCATTGCCACAGTCTTTTGGCTTTTTTCATCATTGGACTGTTAATGCTTAAAAGGCCTTTACTTGGCTGTTGATACAGTTGTATCAACTAATATCATTTGAGTGGGTATTGATAAGCCATTTTGTGTACCACTTCGACATGGAGGAAGCTTTTTTCTCTTAAGCCTGCAGAAGTGCTGACTCACACTTGATTCTAACCTAATAATAGTGTATTTTATCATTGTCTTTAAAATTACTCATTTTGGCTGTGCCACCTTGTAGAATACCCAATGATGTATTCTCAGGTACCATGGTCTAATCCTGTAGCATTCAGTTCATCCAAGTTTATCTACTTACTGGATATTCAAAATACTAATAGCAGTAATGAAAAAAGCAGATTGACCTTTTATTTCTGTTCAATTTTAGAAAGTAAACGAGGCAAAGAAGACTCAGCAAGAATATTATGAGATGGAGCTAAAAAACCTGCAAAGTAGACTGGAAGGGGAGGTGGCTCAGTTGAATGAGGCCCATTCCAAGACTTTGGAAGAGTTAGCTTGGAAGCACCACATGGCAATTGAGGCTGTCCACAGCAATGCACTTAGGGACAAGAAAAAACTGCAGCTGGTGAGTAAAACTTCAGCTTCGCATTGTATTATAAATTGGTGGACTTTCTATAATGACCTAGTTGCTATCTCCTAATCACTCTGAAAATCTCAGTTCAAAGAATAACATACATAAAAGTTCCTACAGGGGCTGTAGTTTATTAAATTGATATGAGGCATTTCTACTTTTTATAGCCATCATGGAAACACTCCCTTGATCTTGAGCTGTCTCTTCATCAGACAACAACATCGGTTTCTCCTCAGGAAGCCTCATTAGTTGGAGCGCTTATTCTCCTGGAGACAGTTTCCTTCCCTGGGAAAATGATCTGTTTTTTGTTTTATTATTGCCCTTAATTAAGTAATAAGCTTGCTAATTGTAATACATGACAGACAGTAATTATATAGTAGAAAAAGCAAGGTACCTGACAGATGGGGCCTTAACACCGAGTCGTTTGCTTACTAGCTGCTTTTTCTTGGGTCCCAAAGGCTATACCTGAGGCTGCTCACTTGAAGATGAAGCTATTAGGTTGGTGCAGAAGTAATGGTGGTTTTATGTTGTTGAACTTTGCTATTTGATACTGGAACACATTCTTAAATAAATGCGGTTATGTTGTACATCATTGTAATGCTCATTTCTTGCTTTGTTTTTTGTTAATGATTTATTACTCGCTGTTTATATTTATTTTAGACTATAGAAATGATATTAGACAGCAAATTCAAGTGATTTTCTTGAGTTCAAAATGGGTCGTAAAGCAGCGGGGATAACTCGCAACATCAGCAACGCATTTGGCCCAGAAACTTCTGATGAATGTACAGTGCAGTGGTGGTTTGAGAAGTTTTGCAAAGAAGATGAGAGCCTTGAAGATGAGGAGTGCAGTGGCAGGCCATCAGAAGTGGACAATGACCGACTGAGAGGATTAGTGAAGCTGATCTTCATACAACAAGAAGTTGCCGAAGAAATCAGAGGTGACCATTCTGTGATCATTTGGCATTTGAAGCAAATTGGAAAGGTGAAAAATCTCCATAAGTGGGTGCCTCATGAGATGACCAAAAACCAAAAGAAATCATTGCTTTGAAGTGTTGTTTTCTCTTATTCTATGCAACAACAATGAACCATTTCTTGATTGGATTGTGACGTGTGATGGAAAGTGGATTTTATATGACAGCCAGCATCGACCGGCTCAGAGGTTGGACAGAGAAGTTCCAAAGCACTTCCTAAAGCCAAACCTGCACCAAAAAAGGTCATAGCCACTGTTCGGTGGCCTGCTGCCCATCGGTCCCACCATAGCTTTCTGAATCCTGGCAAGCCCTTACGTCTGAGGAGTACGCTCAGCAAATCAATGAGATGCACCAAAAACTGCAATGCCTACAGTTGGCATTGTCAACAGAAAGGCCCCAATTCTTCTGCACAGCAATGCCCAACCTCACATCATACAACCAACACTTCAGAAGTTGAATGGATTGGGCTATGAAGTTTTGCCTCATCTGCCATATTCCCCTGACCTCTCACCAACTGACTACCACTTCTTCAAGCATCTCAACAACTTTTTATAGGGAGAATGCTCCCATAACCAGCAGGAGGCAGAAGATACTTTCCAAGAGTTCGTTGAATTCTGAAGCACGGATTTTTATGTTACAGGAATGAACAAAATTGTTTCTTACTGGAAACAATAAAAGTGTGTTGATTGTAATAGTTTCTATTTTGATTAATAAAGATGGGTTTGAGCCTAGTTATAATGATTTAAAATTTACGGTCCAAAACCACAGTTACTTTTGTACCAACCTAAAAAGATTCATCTTGTAATATCCCTGAGGATTACGTGAGATAAAGTGTTAGGAACCGAGACGCATCTGAGCATACGGTGATAAATAAGTGTAAGTATTTCTTACCGTGTTTACCTGACACTGCAGTGGTGTTTTACATTTGTTTTTTCATTTAGTTCTTGCAGGGCTGCTATTGGTTTGATTTCTGTACCCATCTTACTGAAGAGAGGTGGAGACCCAGAGGGGTTAATACTTGCTTAAGCACATGCAGCTAGGATGAGTCAGTCAGCCCTGAATTCGGTCTCAGATATCAAACCCTAAGGCATTTAGCCACCACCTTGTGTCGGCATGTATTAATGATAGTTGTTACATGTTTTATATAATAGCATTTTACAGTTTCCTAAAAGCTTTCTAGTTCTTGCCCAGCTAGTTTATGTCTGAGCCTAAGCTAAAACCATCCTCCTTCCAAATAATCTTTCTCCAGTGTCCTTTTATCTTTTAAAGAACTCTTAGCTAAAAGTGACTTCACCATCCCACATGACTTAGTTACCAGAAAGGGTATGAATATACAGAAAATCCACGCAGAAAAGAGATAACACAGTAGCCTTGCAAGTGCCATTCTTAGAAAATGTGGTGCAAAATTGGCCGTTGCCTGGTGTCTGGAAGTTGATTTTCATGAGAATTCTCGCCATTTCCTGATGAGAGCGGCTCACTGTGCCTAAACTGTTTAACTAGACAATATGGTTTATGCTGAACACGTGCTCTCATTCTTGGAGTCTGAATTTGTGGAACATACTAATCAAGGGGGTACCAATGTGGCCAGCCCCCACAAAGCAACCCAGCGCTGGGTCCCTCGTGAGCTTTCCTAGTAGACAGCATTTCACATGCATTGTCCCAGCTTGCTGGAGAGTTCTGTGTGAGAGGACTCAGAAGCTTGAGTCTGGTTTTCTGCAGACTTTGCCTGCAGTACCTTTTCTCTTTGCTGATTGTCCTTGTATCCTTTTGCTATAATACATCATAGCTGTGAGTACACATTCATGCTGAGTCCTGAGAAACATCCCCTTAAATCATCAGCCTGGGGTTTGTCCTGGGGACTGCCAGCACAGAGTACTGTTTATTACTATCAGTCTTCTCACCTTACACTGCAGACGTACTTGTAATATGCCCTGTTCTCGCTCTTTGTTCCCTCCATTGTTGCACGTGCATTTCCTTCTGCCTAGACTGTTGTATCTCCCTCTTCACCACCTTTTCTTACTGGTCCACTCCTTCAAACTATGCTTAGGAAACTCTCCGTAGAAGTTTCACACCAAGCCACAACTTATTAGTTCCCCATTCAACCCCCATTACAACTCATTTTAATCATATATTCTTTAATGAGCTTATTAAGGGCAGGCACTATGTCTTATTCCTTTTATATGCCAAGTAGTGAGCAGCATGCCTGCCAAATAGTTGGTCTTCTTCAGTATCAATGTTAGTAGTATTGCTCTTTAGATACTTTAATTTTTTACTTGTTAATCCTTGACTAAATTCCAATGCTAGAGCACTGAGTTCCAGAAGTGTTAATAGTCTTTGTATTTTTATGTCAGTATAAAAGAATTATGAACTCAAGAGTTAGAATTTTTCTCATCTCAAAAGATTATCATTTATAGCACACATTTCTGTTTTTTTGGACTTCAGCTTGATCTAGATTAGGCAGATATTTTTACCATTTTTAAAAAATGACTTAATTGCTACATCATAAGTGATTTAGAATGATAGACTCAAAGCCCCTAGGATTAATTAGATTCATTGTTAACTCTGATATTAATATTTAAGTATAACGCTAATTTGAAGAGCAAAGCATCAATTTAAAACAATAATCTTTTTCTTGGAGTCTTTGAAGTATACGATATTTGCAGTTTTATTAATTTTTTAAAATTTCTTTTTGTAAGGAATTGGAGGAACAACATAAAAAGGAAAAACTAAACCTGGAAAAGGATAAAGATCAGCTTCAACAGGAGCTAGAAAACCTGAAGGAAGAATTGGAAGACCAACTGGATTCAGCCAATCAAGAGGCAAGTACTTTATTTGCTAACATCGTGTAAGTAGATGAGCCTTTGTGGAAGGTAACATATGTAGAGTAAAAATAATCAAAAACTCTTTGATGTTGAATTTCTCATAGTACATTGATTATATCTCACAAGGTAAAAATTTACTACAAAAACAACTAAAAAAAACACCTAAAATTTGGAGGAAGGTGCCTTTGCGGGGGAAAGCAAAACAGAAGACAGTATCCCCTTATAAGAAAGAAAACAAGAGGTTTTTTTTTAACTCTTTTGCAAAACATTGACTTCATATTCTCTATGCCAAATCTTTACACTTTTAAATTCTATATGAAAATAGTATTGTTTAGCCTGGGAAAGAAAAGATTAGGAATAGGCTGTAATAAAGTGTTACAAATCAAAAAAGTTATGAGCAAAATAAATGTAAAGACCGTTGAAAGGCTATAATATTGTTTTGTTTCATCACTTTTTCTCTTTTGTCCTCATTCACCTGTGTCCTCCAACAGCCCACTGGAACAGTCCTTTTTTCTTTCTGTTCCAGCTCATCTTTCATGGGGCTCCTAGACTGGTGTTCCTAAAGCAAGTTCTTTTCTTGACCCATCTCATCTTAACAGCTCTTCCTACCTCACTAGCCTCATCTTGCCAAAACAGTCTTTTTGTCCTACTTTCTCATCACTCTCCTGCTCACAGAAACCACACCAAAACACAAGTGCCCCAGGCAGGTTAATGATTTGCAATTGGTATTATTTAATTATCTTTAAACATTTATTCAGAGAGAGGTTCCAAGCATGGCTTTAGGGTACAGTAGGGAATTAGATTGTTACTGATACTAGCTCAGTCTGTCCTTGATTGTTCAGGATCGTCCCCTGCACACCGCCCTCAGGGTCTGTGATCCTTGTGGTTTCTCTCATTAAAAGGTGGTTTAGTGACCATCTGTGTTTCTCATGCAAGTGCCCTGGAGTTCTCCTCCTTTTCCCAAGTGGTTTAAGTGTTCCTCCAACCTGCTTACTGTTACCTCACGGAGAAGAGCTCTGCTAAATACATAATTGATTTTCCTTCTGGATACATTCTCAATTATGTTTTAGCACCCTGGTAATATTGTAGTGCCATTTTAGAATGGCTCCCCAAGAATATGCCTGACTCATCCCTCGTACCATCTACCTTCCCTTCACCCTGGGGCATTTTCTTTCCTGCCTTACTTTGCTGGCTAAGATCTCCAGAGATAATAAGCATTCTTGTTTTATTTCCAGCTTTTAAAATGAAGGGTGTCAATATTTCACAGTTAATTACGATGCTTCTTTGAAGTTTTATTTTGTAAATGCTCTTTATCAGGTTCAGAAATTTCTCTTGTAATTCTAGTTTCCTAATTTAAAAAACAATCACAAATTGATGTTGATTTTCCTGCATCTATTGGGATCTAACTCCTTTTTGTTTAACTTAATGTGGTACCTTTGTTGTTGTTCAGTAGCTAAGTTGTGTTCAACTCTTTGTGACCCAATGCACTGGTTACATTAACCAATTTTATAATTTTAAATCAACCTTGAAGTTCTAGAAGAAGTCCTAGTTTTCCATGCCAGATTATAATTTTTTATTTTCTTTATAGTTCCACTATACAATTATTTTTAAATAGATGAATTAAGATTTTTGCTTCCCTGATAGCTCATTTGGTAAAGAATCTGCCTGCAGTGCAGGAGACCCCGGTTCGATTCCTGGGTTGGGAAGATCCCCTGGAGAAGGGATAGGCTGCCCACCCCAGTATTCTTGGGCTTCCCCTGTGGCTCAGCTGGTAAAGAATCCGCCTGCAATGCAGGAGACCTGGGTTTAATCCCTGGGTGGAGAAGATCCCCTGGAGAAGGAAAAGGCTACCCACTGCAGTATTCTGGCCTGGAGAATTCCATAGACTGTATAGTCCATGGGGTCGCAAAGAGTCGGACACAACTGAGTGACTTTCACTACTTCACTGTACATTACAATTAATTTTAAGTAGATAAATTTAATATTTTTAGTTGGAATTTCAATATCAAACTCTCAAAAATAATAGAATGAATAGACAGAAAGGTGAAAGGTGAAGTCACTCAGTCGTGTCCGACTCTTTGCGACCCCGTGGACTGTAACCTACTAGGCTTCTCCATCCATGGGATTCTCCAGGCAAGAGTACTGGAGTGGATTGCCATTTCCTTCTCCAGAGGATCTTCCCAACCCAGGGATCGAACCCGGGTCTCCTGCATTGGAGGCAGACAATTTAACCTCTGAGCCACCAGGGAATAGACAGAAAAGTAGAAGGATATAGTAGACCTGAAAAGCACTAGAAACAATTCAACATAATTAAGATTTATATAATTTCATACAACAGCGGGATACAAATTCTGTTCAAGTTCCCATAGACTATAAACCAGGAGACACTGAAGCATATCCAGGGACATAAAACAATGTGCAAATATTTCATAGTCTATGAAATCATAGTGTGTTCTTTTATCACTGTGGACTTAGGTTAGAAATCAGTATCAAAAGATACCTGAAAGTAACCCACATATTTGCAAATGCAATGTGACATTTATCAAGAGAGGTCTTTGACTTAGCCATTTAAACTGTCAATAAAGTTAAAAGACTGAAAAAACACAGAAAGTGATTGCAGAGAAGAAAGCACTTAAATGAGAAATTAATATCAAAATGAGAAATTAATATTGAAGATATTTTAAAAATCCCATGTATTTGGAAATTAAATGTCCACTTTTAAGTGATGGTATATCTAAGAAGTTGTAGAAAGGAAAATATTTGTAACAGAATAAAAATGAAAAGAAAATTTATCAGGATTCATTGCACGTAGCTGAAGCTGCTCAGTGCAGCTAAATACAATGCGAAATCTTAAATAAGGTATGAAAATAATGGACACTAGCATAAACTGTTGTGACATTTAAACAAAATCTGTACTTGAGTTAATAAAACTGTATTACATGTTAATTTCCTGTTCTTTTTTTTTAAACGTAGTGTTTCTTTATATTCTCAGATTTTTAAGCCTAGGCTTGAATAAGATTGCTTTGTGCTTTTCCTTTTTTATACCATCCTTTTCTGGTTTTGGAATCAACGTTACACTAGCCTTATAAAATGAAGTAGGACTTGTGCTGTTTCTGTTCTCTGGAAGAGCTGTGTAAGATCAAAATGCCTTTAACCTTAATGACATTGTGGTTCATATGAAAATAATTTGTGAAACTTTTTAAGGCAAGCATACTAACCTCGCATATGAGAGAAGTTTAATATTCTGAGTGCATCCACTTGTTTAATGCAATGTAATCTATATTCCTATTCATTAAAGCAGAATTTTAAGCTGTTTTCTTCAAATATTTTGTATTCTTTTTGGTTTATCTTCTTGATTTATCAGCTTCTAGAAACTGATACTGTGATGATGGGTTTGCTTATTTCTTCTTACATTCTATCATTTTTTTCTTTGTATATTTAGAGGCTTTTGTTATAGGCATACAAATATAAAATTGCTTTAGCTACTTAATGAATCATTCTTTTTGTTTAGTCTTTGTTACTTGATATTGTATAAGCTGACTGATATATATTTTTTTATCTACTGACTCTGTTTTTCTGCATCCTAATGTTTACATGTGCTTCTTGCCAATCACATATAGCTGCATTTTAAAAAATACCAAGTCAGAAAATTTTGCCTTTTAAATAAAGATTTTATTCCACTTATATTTATTGGATGGAAAATAGGAACATTTATGGAAAGACAGGAAGAAGTTTGTAAAGACTGAAAGTGATCGTTTTAGAAAAAATTGGAGAATGTCCTATTTTCATAAGTTGATAGATCTTGATACCCTTACAAGTGAAATAGCCTAAAAACATAAATAGTTCAACTATGTATTCAGATGATAAATTCATGAATTCCAGAGTCATAATAGAATATTAAGGGAAGCTAGTGAATTTAAAATCTCAGGTGGAAGATAACCGTTTAATCCTATGAAATGGTACTTTGGGATCACCCCCGAAGGCAAAAGTATAAGTTGAATCATCAATCAATCTGACCATTATGGTCTTTGAAAATGTTCTTATAATATTTAAGTTGTTGATTTTGGGGACTTTTCTGGTAGTCCAATGCAGGGGACCCGGGTTCAATCCCACATTGCCACAACTAAGATATCCTGTTTGTCTCAACTAAAGATCCTGCAGGCTACAACTAAGATGTGGTTCAGGCAAATAAATAAATACACTAAAAAAATACTTAATCTGTTGATTTTCTTCTGAAAATAACTTTTGAAGTCTATATATATTTTTTCAATATTTTGTTAACATGAAAATCATTTGGATTTGTTTGTTGTACAGTGGTCTATCACAGTTGTTATGCTGGCTGACACATGGTAGTAGATCAGTAAATACTTGATGTAATTAGTAGCCATGTTTTTTGAATCTGTCTCCTAAGGTAAAAGAAATAAAAGCAAAAATAAACAAATGGGACCTAATTAAACTTAAAAGCTTTTGCACAGCAAAGAAAACCATTGACAAAAAGAAAAAACAACTTAATGAGAGAAAATATTTGCAAATGATATGACAGATAAGGGGTTAATATCCAAAATATATAATCAGCTCTTACAACTCAATATAGAAAAACAGCCCAGTCAAAAAATGATCAGAATGGGCTGCTCAGTGGTAAAGCATCCACCTGCAGTGCAAGAGATGGTAGGAAACATGGGTTCAATCTTTGGGTCAGAAAGATACCCTGGAAGAGGGGATGGTAACCCACTGCAGTATCTTTGCCTGGAGAATTCCATGGACAGGGGAGACTGGTGAGCTACAGTCCACGGGGTCACAGACACAGTTGAACTGAGTGAGCACACACACACAACATACAATGAAATATACTGGAGTATATATAGAAAAAATTTAAGTAAATAGGTAAAACAAAAATGAGCAGAAGACCTAGATAGCCATCCTCATGTATTCTTTGGAAAAAGGTCTAACAGGCACATGAAAAGATGCTCAACGTCGCTAATTATTAGAGAATGCTAATCAAAAACAATGAAATACCATGTCTTACCTGGCAGAATGGTTACTGTCAAAAAGTCTGTAAATAACAAATGTTGGCCTGGATGTAGAGAAAAGGGAACCCTTGTACACTGTTGGTGGAAATGGAAATTGGTGCAGTCAATGTAGAGAATAGTATGGAGATTCATCAAAAAACTAAAAAGAACATGTGCACCCATGGCTGATTCATGTGAATGTATGGCAAGAACCACCACAATATTGTAAAGTAATTAGCCTCCAATTAAAATTAAAAAAAATTTTTTTTAAGTGTTGACCACACCAAAAAAAAAAAAAAAAAAAAGAACAAAAACCCAAAATAGAACTACCATGATTCAGCAATTCCACTCTTGGGTAAATATCCAAAGAAAATAAAAAGCATTAATTCAGAAAGATACAGGCACTCCAGTGCTCATAGCAGCATTATTTATAATAGCCACCATATGGAAGCAGCCTAAGTGTCCATCAACAGATGAATGGGTAAAGAAGATGTGTGTATATATAAAATTCAGTTATTACTTAACAATAAAAAAGAATGAAATGTTATCATTAGCAGCAATGTGGATGGACACAAAAAATTGTGCTTAGTGAAATAAGTCAGATAGAAAAAAGACAAATATTCTTAGTTATCACTTACATGTGAAATCTAAAAGAAGAAAACAAACAAATGTATAAAAGAAAACAGAAACAGACTCACAGATACAGAGAACAAACTAGCAGTTACCAGTAGGGAGATGGGTGGCAGGGGCAAGACGGGGGTATGAGATTAAGAGGTATAATCTACTATGTATAACATAAATAAGCTACAGGGATATATGGTATAGCATGTAGAAATATAGCCATTATTTTTGTAATAACTTTAAAACAGAGTACAACCTATACAATTTTAATTTTATTTAAAATTTTATTTATTAAAATTTATTTAAAATTCTATATTGAGTCACTATTTTGTATACCTGAAGCTAATATATTACTGGAAATCCACTGTATGTCAATAAAATATAAAAATTAAAAAGCTTTAAAATAAAATTTATGGGGTTTGGTGTGGTGAGTCAGAGAAAGAGACCCAGGTGTCTCCTTAGGTGTTTGGGACAGCTCATGATGCCGCTAGTGCAAGACAGGAATTACAGGGGAAAAAAACACATTGAATGGCAAGACACTGAGTTGTTTAGATATACTGACTTTGAAGTGATTTTAAGACTTCTCTGTTGGCACTTAGTTTAGGGTGTGGATCTGGAGCTAAAGATCAGGCAGTTCTTGAAGCCATTTAAGAAGAGTTCACCCAAGGATAGCTGATGAGAAGATAGCTGGTAACAAGAGGAGTACCAATACTGAATTAACGGAGGCAGGGAACAAAACTGAAAAGGAGGAATCAAAGCATGAGAATAAGGGTGAATAGATATTAGAAAACCGCGAAAGCAAATACTTAAAGAGGGTTGGAAGTGCCTCACAATGTCACACAGTGATTGGAGTCAGACTGTGAGGCCTGGAAAGGTCATTCAATCAGGAATGCTCTGAGGACTTTTCTGTCATGTCAGTAGAACAGTAGGACAGAAGCTAGACTTACTAGGTTTAATCTGAATCATAGTGGATGACAGTACTTTTTTAAGACTACATATCAGTGGAAGAGAAGAGGAAAATAAAGTTAGATTCCTTCTTCAACCTGGTACCAAAAAAATCCCAGATGGGCTAAGCACTGAAACATAATATTAAATCATGAATATAAATAAAATATGAAAATACCAGGAACAAAAATAAAAGGACAGAGAAGGCCTTTTGAAATATCATGGCAGTGTCATGAATTAAAAACAAAATATTTGTACAGTTAAAACTAAAACTTCTGTATATCAGATCGTGCATGCATGCTCAGTCGTGTCCTACTCTTTGCAACCCTATGGACTGTGACCCACCAGGCTCCTCCATCCATGGGATTTCCCAGGCAGGAATACTGGAGTGGGTTGCCATTTCCTTCTCCAGGGGATCTTCCTGACCCAAGGACTGAACTTGTGTCTCCTGCATCTCCCGCACTGCAGGTGGATTCTTTACTGTGGAGCCGCCAACAAAACTAAGAGAGGAAAAATGGGGAGGGTGGAATAAATGATTGGCAAACTATATGCATAACAGAATTTAAAAGTCTTTAACACCAGAAGACTGTTTCCAAAACAGTAGGAAAAATGCACTGTAGTTTTTTTAAATGGGCTAAAGAAAATACATGGAAAACAATTTTAATATCACTATCATTTGAAAACTGGAAATCAGTAAGATGTCATTTCATTACCATAAAATTAACAATGATTAAGCAAAACATAAGACCATGCAGCATTGATAAGGGTAAAGAAATAAACACCAAAAGCTGCTGATGGGAATATAAAATCATGATTTTCCTGGAAAGGAATTTAGCAGCATGTGTAAAAGCCATAAAGAGGAGAATATACATTCCACTGTATTGAAGCTAAGGAAATGCTTAAAGATTATTGACAAAATTTTCAGTAGAAATTCAGCAAAAATTACAGAATGGTGGTAAGTGATTAACAGGAGTTCATTACAAGAATAAACTGAGGATAGCTCCCGCAAAGGCCCTGAGACATGAGAAGTTTCTAGGAATTGGAGGGATGCCAGTATAGATGAAGTACAAAAGTAACTATAGTATGATAATACTTATTTAGTTCTAACTATGACCCAGGCATTGTTTCAGTGTATTCTCTCCTTTATACTGTTAAGTCTCAAAATAATCCCATGCAGTAAATACCAGTTACTAAATCACAAAATGTTACGTGACTTGCCCAAGTCACATAGTAATTGGGTAAAGCCAGAATTCCAATCCTAGCAGTGAAATTTCAGAACTCAATTCTTAGCCACAGTGCCTCTCTTACCCCCAATGAATATCAAAGCCACGGAGAGTTTTGCCAAACCAAGACCAGAGAGTTAGGCAGGAGCTGTGCCGAGGTGCCTTGTAAGCCCCTTGAAAGATTTTAGAAGGTATCCTGAAGAAAACAGAAAGCATTTGGAAGATGCTGGGTACAAATATGTGGACAGTTGCATGGGGGTAGAGCTGACATTCATATTCATACTTGTAATTTTATTTTATTTTATTTTATTTTTTTTGTTATATTCATTTGCTTTATTATTTTTTTTAATTTTAAAATCTTTAATTATTACATGTGTTCCCAAACATGAACCCCCTTCCCACCTCCCTCCCCATAACATCTCTGTGGGTCATCCCCATGCACCAGCCCCAAGCATGCTGTATCCTACGTCAGACATAGACTGGCGATTCAATTCTTACATGATAGTATACATGTTAGAATGCCATTCTCCCAAATCATCCCACCCTCTCCCTCTCCCTCTGAGTCCAAAAGTCCGTTATACACATCTGTGTCTTTTTTCCTGTCTTGCATACAGGGTCGTCATTGCCATCATTCTAAATTCCATATATATGTGTTAGTATACTGTATTGGTGTTTTTCTTTCTGGCTTACTTCACTCTGTATAATCGGCTCCAGTTTCATCCATCTCATCAGAACTGATTCAAATGAATTCTTTTTAACGGCTGAGTAATACTCCATTGTGTATATGTACCACACCTTTCTTATCCATACTTGTAATTTTAATAAGTTGACTCTGGAGAGTCATAAAGAATGGATTAGAGAGAAAAGTAAGTGTGGGTAGCTATTACAGGGAGGAGGCTTCTACTCACTGTAATTCCTTCGGTGTGCACGTTGACAAGAAGAATCTGTGTATTGATCTCTGTTGCACGTGACAGAAAGCCCAACTCAAACTGGCCTATGGAAATTTCTTGAGTTGTGTGACTGAAAAGTCCCAGGAGAATGTTAGCATCAGTCACGACCAGATTCAGAACGGAACTTGTTGACACTGGAGCTCAGTTTCTCTTTTTCTGTTGAGTTGGGTTTGCTCTGTTTGTGTGGTAATTCTTCAGTATTATGTGCACAACCTCTTAGGTATATGTGCAACTGGAAATGGCCTTTTTTAGGAGCTCCTTTAAAAGTCCTGAGATTTCTTTAATCATGTGCCTACCCCTGACCAGTCCCCATGGTCAGCAGAAGGAGATGACCTTATTTGTTTATGCTTTAGTGAACGTTTCAGTCCTGGAGTTGGGCTGAAGCCCTGCTGAGACCTCCTGGACCCATAGGAAGGATAGATTCCCCTAGCGACAAAAGGAGGTTCTGACAATGAAGGGCAACAGATGTGTTCCATACATATCCAGTTTTATTATATTTGGAAAACAAACTTTAATCAGTTATGTTCTTTGAACGTTTGTGTATTTAGTTGTACAGAATTTTAAAGTTTTTTCCTATTTAAACATATTCATTCTGTCAATAATTAAATTCTTATTTCTTGAACACTCTTTAATTCCTTGTGTAATTACATGAATAGTGTTATTTACAAGTTTTTCTTCATGTATTCCTTCTGTGTATATAACCCTTACTTATCTGAAAACTTTCTGGATTGTGGAAGAACATTATTCTCCACGTTGATAGCTTTAGTTGTCCCTTCCTTATTGATTGGTACCTAATATTTGTATGTTGCTTTCTAGTTAAAAAAAATCTTTTCCCACATAATCCTAGAATTGAATTATTGTAATAAGTCTATAAGGCAGGTATTTTTACTGCTATTTTGTATTGACAGACCCAGAACTTGAAACTAGATTTTTTGCTAAGTTCAGGACTCTTTAACTCTCTTAATAGTCACTTTTCTTAAATTCATTCATTTACTGCTGCAAAACACTTTCATGGCAAGCCAGGTCAACACAAAAAGTAAAGAAGAAACAAACTATACAGACTAGGGGAATGTGACGTAAACACGACAGAAAAATTTTAAAACTATATATGAATATTATGTACAAATACACTAGTAAATTTTTAAATTTAGGGAAAACTGATGTCTTTGTATGAAAATTGAAATTTCTAAAATGACTCAAAGGAGTTAAACAGCCTGGCCAAACCAATTACATAGCCAGGAAAGAAACTGAAAAGTCCCACATATACTGAGGCGGCACTAGATCCAGAGGGTTTTAGAGAATGACTTTTACCAAATCTTCAAAGAGCAAGTAAATCTTAGCTATGAAAATACTTCAGAGCTCAGAAGAACTGAAAGCGCCCAGCTCGTTTTATGATGTTGGCATTCCTTAAAGATACTATAGAGTGCTCCCATCACCGCAGTTGCTCAGCATGTCCCTACATCTGCATGGAAAGGAGACAGGAAGTTGGGGACAGGGAATTTCAGGTTAGAGAGGGGTTGAAGGATTTCCAGTTTTCTTTGTATGTATTTACAGTGAGAAATAATCAGGTATTATTTTAAAATTACCAGTTGTCATATCTGTTGAGTTTTAATGGGCTTGGCTGTTTTATAAAAATGAGATGTTTTTGTCATAGCCTTTTCCTGTGAAGTAATTTAAAATATTTTCATTTATTGATTTTAGTTCTCATCACTTGCGGGTATGACTCTGCTTAATTAACACATTGTCTATTAGCTGATTTCAAGAGTGTATAAATTTAACTCAACAGTTTCATGACACAGTTTTTTTTTTATGGAAACACAGAAATCACAGCATACCCTAATTTAAGCTGCATTACCAGCTTATCAATATTGATCAAAATCTATCACTTTTATAAATAGATGGAGAACAGGGCTCAAATGAAATATGTGATGCCGTTTTAAAGAGCAATTTTTTAAAATATTTGTATTTAAAAAAATAGTTTCCCCCTCAATCTTGGGCATAATCTTTATCTCATTTCAGTTCTTCTTTATAGGTATTTGATTACATGATATAACCAGTAACTCCCAGGAGCTTGAGGTATCTGTTTATTTACATGGTTGCCATAACAAAGGGAAATATGGAGGTCTTTTCAAAAAACAACAGGTGAAGACTGTCATGACTGAGTGCTTCTTACAAATTCATCAAGAAAGATCCACCAGTAAAATTTCATCTAAAGAAAAGACTTTAAGAAACGTGACTGTTTGCTAGTCAGTTGCACTGGGATGTATTAAAAGTACTGTATTTACTTGCAGATTGGCCGCCTCCAAGAAATGGTAAGCAAAAGCGAACAAGGTCTCGGCTCTGCCGAAGGACTCATTGCCAGCCTTCAGGACTCCCAGGAAAGACTTCAGAATGAGCTTGATCTGACTAAAGGGAGGCTGAAGGAGACCAAGGATGCTCTGTTAAATGTTGAGGTAATGTCATTATCCTGCTGCTGCTGCTGCTAAGTCGCTTCAGTCGTGTCCGACTCTGTGCGACCCCACAGACGGCAGCCCACCAGGCTCCGCCGTTCCTGGGATTCTCCAGGCAAGAACTCTGGAGTGGGTTGCCATTTCCTTCTCCAGTGCATAAAAGTGAGAAGTGAAAGTGAAGTCGCTCAGTCGTGTCCGACTCTTCATGACCCCATGGACCGCAGCCTACCAGGCTCCTCCATCCATGGGACTTTCCAGGCAAGAGTACTGGAGTGGGTTGCCATTGCCTTCTCCGTTATTATCCTACTATAATCTAAACATCAGTAAGGTAAAAACATGATTTAGTTACTCTGCTTAAAGTTTATTTTAAACATCACATTATATATAGTGTATTCGTTTCCTAGGGCTGACATAGCTAAGTACTGTAAACATGGTGGCTTAAAACAACAGGAATTTATTTTCTCACGGTTCTGAAGGTTCAAAGTTCAAAATCAAGGTGTTCCCAGGGCCATTCTCCCTTTTAAACCTCTAAGGGAGGATCTTTCTTGCCTTTTCCAGCCCCTGGTAGTCGGGTGTTCCTTGGCTGTTGGCAGCATGACTTCAGTCTTCCCTGTAGTCTCATGGCATCCTTCCTGTGTCCTTATATCTTCTTGTAAGGATACCTGTTGTATTGGACGAAGGGCATCACCAACTCCAGCCTGACTCCATCTTACCTAATTATATCTTCACTGACCCTATTTCCAAATAATATCACATTCTGAGGAACTGGGGTGGTAGGACTTCCACATATCTCTTTGGAAACACAATTCAACCCATAATAATATTCAACCCATAATATTAATAGTATGCACAGTTCTCTTAACTGGTAAGAATTTGAACTCTGGTCTATAGCAACTGAGTGATTCTCCATGACCTACAGATATTGGGAAAGGTTTGTCTTTCCCCTTCAAGTCTCATGAAGCAGAGCAAATATTTAGACTGCCGTAGAAGACAGAGAAATGAATACAACTAGGAGGATAGTAGCTAGAGATTTCTTACTTTGAGTAATTCTATTCCATTCAACATTGTCTTTGGTGGAAAAAATAATTCCTCGAGGCAGAGTACTTAGTGAAAACGACAGTTGGCTAAGATGGCTAAATTTAGGTTTCACCATTTACTGCTTACTAGCCAGGTCAACAATTTCAGCACCAACTTCCTTCCCATAAATCTGGATATGCTCCTCAACAATGCCACAGCAAGTGGGTGATCCAGAAAGGGTCACTGTGATAACAGAAGCTGGGACCAGCATCTCTTCCTTTTCTGTTGTGCCCTGAGAGCGGGTGCACTGCTGGCAGGGGTCACCGGTTGCCAGTGTTGTCCAGACAGGTCGTGTCCAGCCCCACACTCCAGAATACCACTTGATTTATGCTCCTCTACAGAGACGTCACAGATTTCATAGTCTATTACTGTAACATAAACCAATGGACCACTGGTTTGAAGTTACATGATAAAAATAGAAGCCTAAACTTCTCATGATTATTTTAATCAGGTCAGTGAGGTACAGTTATAATGCTTAGGCTTTGAATAGATAGCAATTGATATGAATGGGAATGAATTTTAATAATATATTTGCCTATATAGTGTGTGTTCAGGTGAAGATAATTGAATTCTTAGATACCTATGATATAGAAAGCTTAGGTTATTAATTTAATGCTGATTTTAAGCTTTTTAAAATAACTTGTCAGTGTATGAGCCTTAATAAACTATGTCTTGCACAAGGACATTTAAAAGATAAAATGGGTACCATGATTTTATTGTTAGAAAGTTGGAAATAATCGTTATAGATAGCGCTATCAATTATTGTGTTGTAAGAATTTAAAAGTTATAATGCAGGCACTCTCCTTACTTGAAATAAGCAGCAGTGACTCTGAAGACTAGTCCTTATTGATAGCTTTTCTTCTTCAGAGTAAGCTAGAACAGGAGAGGCAACAGCATGAAGATACAGTGGCCGCCATGAAAGAAGAGGAGAAACTACGAGTGGACAGAATGGCCCGTGACCTAGAGATGAAGTGGACTGAAAACCTTAGGTACACTCTTTACTCTCTAATGTCGTCTTACTATACACATATGCAAAAAAAAAAATGGTTTTCTATTTATATGGCTTACCTTATCTCATTGTTAAAGATATAGTAGCAGCATTTTTTAAGAAGCTCTTATTTATTTGGGTATGCTGGGTCTTAGCTGCAGCAGGTGAACTCTTAAATGTGGCACGCGGGGTCCAGTTCCCTGACCAGGGATCAAACCCAGGCCCTCTGTATTGGGAGCACAGAGTCTTAGCCACTGGACCACCAGGGAGGTCCGTAGTAGCAGCATTTTTAATTAATTTTTCCCATGGTTAAATGTAGAGAAATTGAAGTTCTGTTTTTCTGCTTAAATACAGATAATTTTTTATTTCCTTTCCTTAACTATATTATAAGTGAAGTGAAGTCACTCAGTCGTGTCCCACTCTTTGCGACCGCACGGACTATAGCCTGCCAGGCTCCTCTGTCCATGGGATTCTCCAGGCAAGAATACTGGAGTGGGTTGCCATTTCCTTCTCCTGACTATAATATAGGTGGAGAACTAATCTGAAGTCAGAGGACTTATTGTTCTAGAACGTATTCTACCTTCAGTAATTTGATTAATCAGTGATCTTGATAAGTTACCAGTTTACCTTATGGCCCTTAACTTACTGATAAAATAAGCACCTCTTACTCTGAGCCAGCTTTTGAGACAGATTAGTTAAATGCTTAGAAACCCTGCACACAAACTATACTGTAGTTATTGAGAGGAAAAATTCTCTTTACAAATTAAACACATTTATTGTGTTTTAGACAAGAGTGTTCCAAACTTCGTGAAGAGTTAAGGCTTCAACATGAAGAGGATAAAAAGTCAGCAATGTCTCAACTTTTGCAGTTAAAAGAGCGAGAGAAAAATGCAGCCAGGGATTCATGGCAGAAGAAAGTAGAAGATCTCTTAAACCAGGTAATTAATAGTCTGTGGATTAGGGAAGATCATTTTCCTTGACATTTGCTAGCTAAAGAAGTATAAAACGTTGTGTGTTAATTCACTGTGTTTTGTTATTTTTTATAGGACTAACTTAAATTTTTTAGATTGTGTGATATGAAGGAAATGTTCTTAAACTTAGGAAATAGTGTGCTTAACAATTATGTTATATCTACAGTCCTAAATATTGAGAAGCACTTACAGTTGTTTGGTTTAATATTTGAACTGAACAAATTAAGGATTTTAAATGGAAAAGTTTTCAGTTTGAAAGTATAACATCTTTTTCCAAGCCATTAGATACCATTTGGGCAATGGAGGGTAAGATTTATTAGTAAAAGTAATCCCAGTTTCCTAAAACCGCTTTCTAGAAGTGAGCAATTTACTTCTTTCTCACCAGCAGGGAGTTGCATGCTATGCTTCAAAGTGACATAAATGTAAGGTGTGGTTTTTCTAAATCTATCTTCTTATGTCAGGCTCGCTTATTTCCAGAGCACCTATAATTAAGCGAATTTGCACATTGTCACTCATTTACACAACTTCTAAATTTATGAATTCTTAACAGTCTTCTGCAAAGCCAATAATTAAATAGGACTGACTGTGTGAGTCACCAGTTGATAAGCAAGTGCAGAACTTGATAAGAAGCAGCTCAGCAATTTAGTGCCAGAAATCTACTATTATCTTTCTATTTGTGATCACGATGAATTTCAAAATAAACAGGATAGGCTTTTTTGTAGGATTATTTATTACATAGGTACATACATGCAGTACCTTTCCAGAGTACTTTGAGCCTGCCCATTTGTGACTGGTATTTCCTAGTAACTTACAGTGTTACTCTGGAAAGGGAGTATACCTCCAGGAATATTTATGAGCTTTTGTGAATAAATTTGAAACCTTTGACACTCACACAAAAATAAGAAAACAGCTCTCACTGAAAGTTGGTCACCGTGTTAGCATTGCTTATTAGTTACCTTCTCTATACTTTTTTCCATCCCTCCTTAGGGATCTAGAGGGATGTGTTTTACTGGGTAGAGTGGTAACACTCCTCTATGATGTTCTGTACTTAGGAAGGTTTAATTTTACCACATAATCCAGTTTACAGTAAAAAGGACAAACATCCTTAAAAGTCTGCCTGTTTTTCAGTCCATCAGGAACTATTGAGCTACACATTTTCTAGCTGGCTTTGGCACTGTAAAGAGGGCACACCGCCTCTCCCACCTGTTTTCTATCAAATTATTTTATTCATTATCCATTTACTCAGATTTCTTCCATGCCTCTCTGATATTCTGGTATCCTTGTCTTGTGTTTTTTTTTTCTTTTTTTTTTTTTTTGACATCTAGTATACATTGTTCATTCCCAAGGGGATATAATGCTTTACATCTGGTTCTAGTTCTATGTATTATAATGTATTTTATTACATGTGGCTGCAATTTTTGCCAACTTTACAGAAAAAAATTTTAAAACCGTTTTCAAAGGAGATACCATAAATATCAAGGTAACCAAGAATTAATTGCCTCTAAAGGTGAGGCTGTTCTCTACTGCGTCAGGCCATGAGACCATTTCCAAAATTACAACATCTTCCTTTTTCCCCACTTCTGAAATGTGTAGGGCACACACATTACCGTAGATAAGCTGGCAAATAGCTGTTACATTCAGGATTGTCTACCTGAAGAAAGTTAAGAGAAAACTAAACAGAGGATTTCGCATTAAAGTAGAGGTGAGTATTATATTAGAGGGTTCAGTCTTTGTCAATATATGAGATGGGACACATTCTTGCAGGACCGGCAGTCTTTTTCATGGAAGTTTGTTTTGGACAGAAGACCCTTCCTGGCCCTTTGGATCTTGTTCTGTAGGTTATTTTGGATGGTTTCCTGGAGGCTGTGCTCTGCCGCCTGCTCCACCATTCTCCAGCTGCCTGACGGCTGCTCATCCCTACTCCTCAAAGCTGCCTCCCCTGCCCTGCCCCCTCCAGCTATTTCACTCTGTCACCGCGGCACTGCCTGCACCCTTCCACACCTGGGGAAGACAGACCTGGCTTGGGCTTTGTGAAATTAGGGGAGTACAAAATGGCAAATAGAACAGGAAACAGTTAGGGCCTCGGCAGAGCATCTGTTGTGGAAGGGTATCAGAGGATCTGTATTTTCACGTGTTTAAATCATTTTTGAGTAAGCTGAAGACAGGTCTAATTTTTGAGCCTTAGCTTACATGTATTTCATCCTACTTAGAGCAAAGAAGAAGTAAAAGGATTCGTCCCTCACGTGGGTTTAATTTAAACTCACCCTCATGGCCTACATATCTGAAAAAATGGACATAGACAAGCATGAGAATTTTATTTTTCTTTAGTTCGATGTTTTTTACTTTATGAAAACTTCCAGAAGCTTTTATTTTCATTCTGTGCTCCAATCAGAGCCTAACTTTACATCTTTTAGTCTTCCTTTATTACTTCATTGTGTTCTATTTTTTCTATTCAGTGATTATACTTTAGTCCAAAACTAATTTTGCTTCCTGGGCTAATGAGTGTGCACATTTGAATTCCTTCAAAGTAGAAGACATACAGTCTTATTTTTCTTTAGTTGAAAAATGATTATATAAATTC
The DNA here is from genome assembly GCF_023091745.1 of Budorcas taxicolor. Taxonomy (NCBI): domain Eukaryota; kingdom Metazoa; phylum Chordata; class Mammalia; order Artiodactyla; family Bovidae; genus Budorcas; species Budorcas taxicolor. The sequence goes on from NC_068918.1 coordinate 23,662,286, forward strand.
CTCATTGATCATATTTTCTATTTGTGAGCCTAAACTGTCATCATTTACCTCTCTATTTCATCTTTTTCAAGGAAGATTTTATTTTGGAATAATAAGGAAGCATGACTTCGTATTCCAGCGCCCCCATTCAGATCAGCGAACTGAGAAATTTGAGAGATACATGGATCATTCAGACACAGAATTATGGAATTCTGTCGTTTAGGTCTGACTGTCCATTTTGAGCTCTGAGACCCCAAGGTCATTTAGCTGGTTGTTGCAATGCATATGACACAGTTTTTACCCTCCACATATTTGCAGTCTAATAGGGAAAAGACTTATGTATAGACCCCTCAGTAAAAGTCACTCTGCTGTAAGTGACTTTACAAACGGTCTGGACTGTTAGTACTGTGGAAGCAGTGGTGTTGGGGTGCCACCAGCTCACCGAGCTGGTTTGCCAGTACCTTCTCAACTCCATATTCAGGGTCATCAGGGTCATCATGGCTTGCAGTCATCCATGGTGAGAGTGTTTACATCCTAGGTGTAACAAGTGCTACAGATGAGGGCTTCATGTTTCAGAGAGCTGTTAAAACATTTATCAGCATACTACTGGGTAGGAGTAGTGAGTTAGAGAAAAGTAATATAGCCAATGTGATTGGGTAACATTTCATTGAGGAGGTCCGCTGTAGTGTGGCTTTTGAATAAGGTGAAGGGGGAACACAAATACTTTTATCCATTTATCAGACATTTATACTCAATGTATACTCAATGTATCAGACAAAATATACTCAAATTTCCCAGACACTGTAAGGAATACTGAAAAATAACAGGACAATTGGGAGATCATTTGAAAAACTTTGACTTCTAGTCTTGAAAGGTTGTTGTTGAATCACGGCGCTGGGATTCTTGGCCCCCGGAGGAGAAGAATTCAATCCGGGCCAGAGACGAGGCTTGATCGCTCAGAGCTTTTGTGTAATAAAGTATAAAGGAGATAGAGAAAGCTTCTGACATAGGCATCAGAAGGGGTAGAAAGAGTACCCCATTGTTAGTGTTAGCAATGAAGTTATATACTCTCCAATGAATCCAAAGAATCTCTGGAGGTTGCAAAGACCTCACCTGACCTACCCCCATAATTTACATTTTAAGATAACAGAATTAGCCAGAAGGTTTAATCCAGAGACTATCCTCAGGCAGAATACATTGTTATTATATAATCCTTGTAAAGAGCAGGTCTACTCCCGTAATTTACAGAATTAGCCAGGAGGTTTAATCCAGAGACTATCCTCAGGCAGAATACATTGTTATTATATAATCCTTGTAAAGAACAGGTCTACTCCCATAATTTACAGAATTAGCCAGGAGGTTTAAACCAGAGACTGTCCTCAGGCAGAATACATTGTTATTATATAATCCTTGTAGAGAGCAGGTCTACTCCCATAATTTACAGAATTAGCCAGGAAGTTTAATCCAGAGACTGTCCTCAGGCAGCATACATTGTTGTTATGTAATCCTAAGGAGTGTATCGAAGGAAAAAAGTTTGTCCTTTCCTCCTCCTTGAGAATTCCAGACCCCTCTCTCCTTGGGGACCCCTAGACTTCTTATCAACCTGCCTAGGAAATGACTCTCTCAGTCTTAGGAGGTCAAAATTTACTCAAGTAAGCTATGAGATTCTCTCAAAGGGTTGTGGATAGCAGAATAACATGCTGAATTTTTTTTTATTTTAGAAAGCTTAATGAAGTGAGGACTCAATGTAGACATCTCAGTATAAATATCTAAATTAAAGTATGTGAAACAGAGCTCTTGAATGCATATGCCTCCCTCCATCACCTCAGCCTAAGCCAGACTGCTCCTGCTGGACACTGTCGGTCCTTACTGCCTAGCCGTCTAAGCAGTAAGGAATGACCGCCTCCTCTCGCGCATGCTGTGCAGCCGACCACCAGCGTTTTCTACTGTCCTGCCTTCCAGGTACATCCAGATCTGCTCATGTCTTACCACTTCCTCCACTACCCTTCTGTGCTGCACCTGGAACCTATATTTGGTTTCGTTGCTTCTTCTCTTATCTACCTACAAATTGTTTTCCATCCATCGAAAGTGGTACTCTTAAATTATTAATTGGATGATGTAATCTTCAGATCCACCAGTGGCTTCGCATCACCTTTGTAGAGTGCACTCCACACTCTTACTGTGGCCTGCAGGAGCCTCATGATTTGGCCTCCGTCTGCACGGCCAGAGTCACCTGCTGCCACTGTCTCCCTTCGCTTTTTTTTTTTTTTTTACTTTTATTTATTTATTAATTTTTTTAATTTTTACTTTATTTTACTTTACAGTACTGTATTGGTTTTGCCATACATTGACATGAATCCACCACGGGCGTATACATCCCGTCGCTTTTTACAGCCATACTGGACTACTTGGAGTGGAGTTTCTGGACCACATGCACCAAGCTTAATCCTTCTCAGGGCCTCTGCATCTTCCAGTGCTTATGGAATCCACCTTCCCCAGATCTACATGGCTTGTTCCTCAATTTGTTCAATTCTCTGCTCAAATCTTTTTTTCAAAACATGGTTGTTTTTGACTGAGCGGGGTCTTCACTTCCGAGCAGGCTTCCTCTGGTTGGGTGAGCAGCGGCTGCTCCCTGTCGCAGCGCCCAGGCCTCTCGCTGCAGTGGCTTCCCTGGTTGCAGAGCTCAAGCTCTAGGGCTCATGCACTCGGTGGTTGCAGCCCCCAGGCTCTAGAGCACAGGCTCTGTAGCTGTGGTTTATGGTCTTAGTTGCTCCGTGGCATTTGGGATCTTCCTGGACCAGGGATCAAACTCATGTCTCTTGAATTGGCTGGTTGTTCTTTACCATGGAGCCTCCAGGGAAGCCCTATGCACAGATCTTAATCTTCGAAAAAGATCTGCCTTGACCACTTCCCCTGAAATAGCCTCCCTTTGTCACTCGGTGATTCTGCCTTGTGTTTCTTCAAAACATTTGTTACCACATAGCATCATATTGGGAGAAGGCAATGGCACCCCACTCCAGTACTCTTGCCTGGAAAATCCCAGGGGCGGAGGAGCCTGGTGGGCTGCAGTCCATGGGATCGCTAAGAGTCGGACACGACTGAGCAACTTCACTTTCACTTTTCACTTTTATGCATTGGGGAAGGAAATGGCAACCCACTCCAGTGTGCTTGCTGGGAGAATCCCAGGGACGGGGGAGCCTGGTGGGCTGGCGGCTATGGGGTCGCACAGAGTCGGACACGACTGAAGTGACTCAGCAGCGGCAGCAGCATGGTATTGAGTCTCTTTCCTGATAGAATGGCGTTCCGTGAGCGCTGGTTCTTTGCCTATGTTCCTCACTGCTGCATCCCAGCGGCTTAAACTGCCTAGCATATAGTCAGCTTGCAGGGGTTGCTGAATAAAGAAAACCTGAGTCAGGGCATCCAAAGAGGAAGTTGTTAAATATATGAAGTACAAATAAGTCCAACCGAATAGGACCCGAATTAAGTTTATTTCACCGAGAATTACAAGAGAAATCATAAGGGAACAAATTTGATGGAATACTTTGGTAAAGGAGAAGGACATGTTAAAGCTGGCCCAGGATTTAAACAAAGATAATGGAAAGAAGATGATCATCTGAGACAAGAAGGTCAAGACAGACTACTGCACCGAAAGGGGATGCGGTGGTGAGTTTGATATTAAACTTATTGGTTCTACAATCACAGGATACTTGGGCATTGTTCATGCTCAATAGGAAAGAACAATGACATGAATAAGAAATGGAGCATCAAAATCAGTGCTGTTGATCAAGAATGACAGAAAAGCCAGTTTAAGGCCGTTGCAGAATGCTTTCTGATTGCTAGATGAGTGTTGTCTAATATGGTAGCAACAAGCCACCTATGACTGCTGAGTACTAAAGTGAGCTTCATCCAATTTGAGATGTCAGTGTAAAAAATATACTGGGTTTTGAAAATTTAATATAAAAAAATATGGAATGTCTCACTAGCACTTTTTATTTAGTTACGTGTTGAGATGCTAGTGCTTGGGATATATTGGGTTTAAATATATGCCTAAAAATACTTTTACTTTTTTTAATATGGCTATTAAAATATTAAAGTGACACATGGGTCTCAATTAAAATTCTTGTTAGCACTGGTCTAGACTATTTGGAACACAAAATGTTGAATCAGTTTGGTTCTATAAGCTCAGTACTCGTTCAGCTGGCTCTTAAGATTTATGTTAGGAAGAAAGAAATTCTCTGTTTAGAAATTGTACTTCTGTCTGTTGAAAAGATTATATTTTCATCAGTTTTCTGCCCATGTTAAATGAGTAACAATAATACCTCTTAATAAAAGAATGGCTGCAAGCAGATAACTGAGGTAGAGGGGATAGAAAAGGACCCAGAGTTATCACCTCTTCTTAGCTAACTTAGACCATGACCTTGACAAGAAGCCCTACGCAGTGACAGGAGACAAGTGAAGCTGACCTTGAAGGTTCGGAATCCTCTCCTGAGAAGTTAGGAGACCAGGAAACTATGTGAAAGAAACATCAGGGATTCAGCCTGGACCCCGGGAAAAGAGAACGAAGAGATGGAACTGTGATATCTATACCTAGCTTAAAGAAGATGTGGTAAAATACTGGGTAGTTTTAGCTATAGGCTTTTTGTAGATTTTTTTCTTTTTTGGCCTTACCACTCAGCATGCAGATGACACCACCCTTATGGCAGAAAGTGAAGAGGAACTAGAGAGCCTCTTGATGAAAGTGAAAGAGGAAAGTGAAAAAGTTGGCTTAAAGCTCAACATTCAGAAAACGAAGATCATGGCATCTGGTCCCATCACTTCATGGCAAATAGATGGGGAAACAGTAGCTGACTTTATTTTTCTGGGCTCCAAAATCACAGCAGATGGTGACTGCAGCCATGAAATTAAAAGACACTTACTCCTTGGAAGAAAAGTTATGACCAACCTAGACAGCATATTAAAAAGCAAAGCTATTACTTTGCCAACAAAGGTCCGTCTAGTCAAGGCTGTGGTTTTTCCAGTAGTCATGTATGGATGTGAGAGGTGGACTACAAAGAAAGCTGAGCACCAAAGAATTGATGCTTTTGAACAGTGGTGTTGGAGAAGACTCTTGAGAGTCCCTTGGACTGCAAGGCGATTCAAGCAGTCCATCCTAAAGGAGATCAGTCCTGGGTATTCATTGGAAGGACTGATGTTGAAGCTTGAAACTCCAATACTTTGGCCACCTGATACAAAGAGCTGACTCACTGGAAAAGACCCTGATGCTGGGAAAGATTGAGGGCAGGAGGAGAAGGGGATGACAGAGGATGAGATGGTTGGATGGCATCACCGACTCAATGAATATGGGTTTGGGTGAACTCTGGGAGTTGGTGATGGACAGGGAGGCCTGGCATGCTGCGGTTCATGGGGTCACAAAGAGTCGGACACAAATGAGCAACTGAACTGAACACAGCATGCAGGATCTTAGTTTCCTGACCAAGGATTGAACCCTTCCCCACACTGGGAGTGTGTATTCTTAACCACTGGACTACCAGGGAAGTTCCCACCTGCCCCCCGAGTAGTTTTAATGTGTATTGAGTGTGTGTATGTGTATGTCTGTTCTGCAAAATACTGCACTGGGACTGTGATGAAATGCAGAACAGTCTATGCCTTCACAGGCACTAAGGCTCAGAAGACACTTGAAAAATATTAAGAACTTCTAGATAGCACTGTAATAATAAATATATTTATTTCTATTTCCTATGGCAAGATACTAAAAATAATTACAGTACTTTGGATTTGAAAACATTCAGTAGATACATGATTATACAGTTAAAGACCTAGCCTCTGAGAAGTGTTAAAATTATCTAACAATACATTCTCTTTAATTTCATTGAAAAGCCTGTTATTACTGATTTCGTTTAAATATGAAACAATTGTTCATGACCTTCTAAATTTTTTGCTTCAGGAGAATTATTAAAGTTCTGATTCCCACTTCTAATCTTAGGTTTATTGGTTGCTTTTCTCTAGATGTTAGTATACTTGAAAATAATATTGGAGAAAACTTTCCATAATTTAAGAAAGTACAGTGTTATATGTTAAAAACTTAATTTTGGAATATTAAGATTTAACATATTTTACTTGAATGCAATGTAAGATTAATGTAGATATTGTTTCAAGGGATTTAGAAATTTAACAAGTGACATTTCTGTTAGTAAAGAAAATTCTATTGTCAGAATAAAAAATTTTGACATATGTTAAAAATTCAGTATTTCTGATATGCTAGGCACTGTGACAGACCAGTAACAGGGCTGTCTTACTTCCCTTTGTTTAAAATCTAGAAAAGAAGGCAAACAGAAATGGCACATTAATTCATTACAACCGTAATGTTGTATGGGGAAGGCTTCTCTAAGTGCAGCATATCTTCTACCTGGAAGAGAAGCGGAATCAGGCCAAGAGAAGAAGGAGAACAGCGTTCTGGGCAGAGGGGGAAGTATGTGCAGAGGCCCTCAGGCAGCCCCCGAATACCTATATTCTGGGGAACAGAGAGTTAGGAAGATGGGGGAGGTAGGCAGCAGGGCCAGATAACATGGGTTCTTGTTTGCCTTGTGGAGATTTTATCTAAAGTACCATGACGAGCCACTGAAAGATTTTAGGCAGGGTTTGATGAATTTAACACATTCAAATATTAAAGTTTGAAAACTCTGACCGCAGTACAGAGAATAGACCAGAGTAGGACAAGATAAGGTGCCATTCAGTGTATATTGTTTCCCTCTTGGCAGTCTTTCTTTGTTCAGATTAATACAGATATTTAGTATACTCATTAGTTCGCTTCTCTGAGGGAATACATTTCTAAGTCTTAGACTCTGTTGGCTTCTGTCAACAGGATATCTGCAAGATATCTATGTTTTTTTCCTAAATAACTTCTTTTTGTTATTTAAAAGTTTCTCATTACTTCTTACGTTACTTTGGGGAAGGGGAGAAGGTAGAGAGTAGTAAGATCTAACTCAGTAATAAAAGTCCATGTCATTCATTTAGTCTTTTAGTAAACATTGATTGACCATTTAACTCTTTGCCAGGTACTAAGTTTGGCAGTTTGGTTGCAAAATATGAACAAGCCGTGGTCCTCTGAAAGCTTGTCCTTCAGCGTGTGCAGGCTAAGCCTCTTCCATCCTGTGGACCATACCCCACCAGGCTTCTCTGTCCATGGTGATTCTCCAGGCAAGAACACTGGTGTGGGTTCCCATACCCTCCTCCAGGGGATCTCCCTGACCCAGGGATTGAACCCCCATCTCTTACGTCTCCTGCATTAGTAGACAGCTTCTTTACCACTAGTACCACCTGGGAAGCCCTGTAATTCAGTGGATTTCAATATTTATATACCAGTACATTTGTCAGGTGCAAACATCTGTCAATAAAAACCTTGTGCTATTTTCTAAATGAATAAACTGAGAATTAGAACAATAAGATTACTCCTAAGAGCATAGTTTTCTTATGTACAAAGCTGTAAACTTCTCATTAAGTGCAGCAACTTTTTCAGTTATTTTCAGTTTTTCTTCCTCACTTATAATGGCTGAAAGTCTGATTATATTCATCCATCAAGACCAGAAATCCTGAAACACCTTAATAAGCCTTCTGTGCTGAAATATCCAAGTGCTCTAATGAGCTGAAGAGGACCTCTTAAGGCCCTTTTCAGTCATCTCAAAAACTAACAAGTAGCTTAAGATGCTTTAAAGGAAATTGACTTAATATGGCATTAATTTTTCTTAACGTGGATCCTGCTCATGTAGAATACTTGCCAAACAATATATTTGCATACAGATTTTTAGTTCATCCAGTATTCTCTCAAACACTTACTGGGGGGACTCTCAGCCCATTCTGTGTTTTAAATACCATCTATAGGTCATGCATGCTCAGTTGCTCAGTCGTGTCCAACTCTTTGTGACCCCATGGACTGCAGCCCTCCAGGCTCGTCTCTCCATGGGGATTCACCAGGCAAGAATACTGGAGTGGGTAGCCATTTCCTCCTCCAGGGGATCTTCCTGACCCAAGGATCGAACCTAGGTCTCCTGGGTCTCCTGCACTGGTAGGCGGCTTCTTTACCCTCAGCCTCCAAGGAAGCCGAGTCTGTATAGTTCAGTGACTTCCAGTTAAATCCAAGTTAAATCTCCAGCCTTTGTCTTCACCCGAACTCAGTCACTTGGTTATCTAATAGGCGTCTCAGACTTAGCATGTATGGCTTAAAAGTATTGATTCTCAATCCCTATCCCATCATCTTCACTTCCTGGCACTGCTTTTTGCTCCGAACAAAAGCTGAAGAGTCATCCTTGCTTTCTCTCTTTTCTGATCTCTCATGTAATCTCAATCCTGTTTATTCCACCTCCAAAACCAATCCCAGATCCACCTGCTTCTGTCTCTCTTAGCGAACACTAGTCCAAGCCACCATCTAATAGCCTTCTATTTAGCTCCCACAATTTCACTTTTCCCCCACAAACTTGAAGTAATCTTTTATGATGTAAATCAGATCGTGCCATTTTCCTGCTTAAAATTCTTTCAAGGGTCCCCACTGAATTAAGGTTCTTTAGTCCCCGGTGGTGCAGCAGTAAAGAATCTGCCTGCAGTGCAGGAGACTCAGGTTCGATACCTAGGTTGGGGAGATCCCCAGGAGAAGGAAATGGCAACCCACCCCAGTATTCTTGCCTGGGAAATCCCATGGACAGAGGAGCCTGGTGGGTTACAGTCTGTGAAGTTGCAAAGTGTCAGATATGACTTAGCAACTAAACAACAAATATGTCCTATCTCATTTCAGCCTGACAGATACCCCCCAACACACCCAGTCATTCCAGCTCACTGACAGTTTAGGGTCTTTGAGCTAATCCTTCTGCCTGTTCACTCTTCCCCCCAAATCATCTCATTTTGTGGCTGGCTTCTTCACTGATTCTCAGTTTAAATGACACTTTTTTCCAAAGATGTTTCTTTACCATCAACGCAGTATCACCTCTAGACACTTCCTATCACATCAACCTTTTAAAATCCTATTTATCATGAACTTTTTCTTCTTAATTTATGTGTGTGTTTGTTTAGTATGTTATTCAGTTCTCTATATCACTCTGTACTTCCGAGAATATAACAGTACTCTAATAAGAATTCTTTAAACAAAAACATCTTACTTCATTTATGTACTCACCAGTAAGGGTATGGTGACCCATCACCACTGCCGTGCCTCTTCTAATTGCTGTTGCCAGGTCTGTGCTGTAAGTCACCCCAGGTCACAGCTTGTGGACCAGGACTTTTGGTTTAGATATTTCCATGGCCTGCAGCAATATGAGGACAGAGGTAGTGACCATAGGAGTTTAGATTCCAGACGTTCAAATATACTTCTCTCATAGAAAATCTACAATTCCTATTGAAGAACCTCTGATCTGTAATATTGGTCTAATTTGTCAGTTAGTTCAGGAATCCTAAATAGCATACATACTTTTTTTGTCTGATGATACTTTAAAGAATGAAAAAATTATTTCATAAGTAAATGACGTTCATTTTAGGTTAACTTCTAATACGAGGATATCAGTTCAGAGAAATATATAAAGAGGTTAAAAAAAAAAAAAAACTAAAAAACCCCTTGGATTTTCATAAACTTTGTGAACTCTGGAGAAGTATCTCATTAGTATATAAAGAATATTATGAGTAGAAGAAAGAATAAAGTAAAAAATAAAATTAAAAGTATGAGAGTTTAAACTGAGAAGTTATAGAATAATCAAACAGAAAGTTAATAATTTTTCTCAGCTTATTTTTTTTCAGCTCTGTGAACTATAACCTAAATTAGTCTTAGGGTATTAGTAAATAATTGTTTACCAAATAAAAGCTATCTTTAGTTTGTAACACATTAAGGAATAGTCACATTACGGGGGAAAAGATAATTATATTCCATCTGAAAATGATGAATGTCCACAATAAAAGCCACTTTGCAGTAACTTTCCTATATTATTAATATAAATTTAAAATACTACTTTGTATCCTTGGAAGGCAAAAAAATGAGGCAATTGAAAATTAAATCACATTTTTCCCATATTGAGGGGAGGGAGAGTATGTTTTTCCAATGGTTTATCACAGAACATTTCAATGAGCTAAAAAATGAACCCAGGTCATATATAATTTTATCCTAGGAAATAGGGTTTAAAAGATACAAAGGCATCTTTTCTTCCTTTCCCTTGAACTTTTACACTAAACCAGATTATTATTCAATCTTTACATTTTTCAGTGATTATCTCATATTTATTTTTAGTCCTCAAATTATGTAGTCAATGAAATTAGTGTTTCGGTTCTCATCTGCTCATTTCTCGCAAGAGAAATCCCTCTAGAACCTACTTCAGTGCTGAGTGGAATGCTTTGAGACATTATATTGTAGATTTCTGGAAGGAATTTAGAACAGTAATTTTCCTTCCAGGTGCTTCAATAACCACTGTCTTTTAAACTGACCTCTGGTTTACATGTGCTATCATCCTTTGGTATCTTCCATGGGTAAGTCTGCAGGCCCGTAAGCATCAGACACTGTTTCAAAGGACTACAGATAACGTAGACTGTGTGTCATAAAAAGTTCTTTTTTGTCCGATTTCTTTTTCAGAACTGTTTTCAACTTACTTGTTTCTTGAGCATATTATAATTAATGTTCTATGTTTTGCTCTCCCTTTTTGTCCCTCTGTCTTTCGCTTAGTCGATTTCTGAATGTTTCCCTTTGTTCCTGTGATCTTTTCACAGCGGCACTCTCTGGGGGAAGCTTTGCATAAGTCTATCAACAATGTAAGTGAGCGGCACTTACACTCTGTACACAGGGCATGTTGCAGTTTTGGTTTTGCACCAACATCATCACCGCTTGAAAGCTTTAATTTATGATATTAAAAAATACACTTTTTGGCCTCGGTAAGATATATTGTATATGGGTAGCAAAGCTTCTAACTTTCAGCCTTTCGTTTGTGTGTGTGCACACATCTGTCACACTGTCTTGATAAGCATGCATTTTATTTTAAAGCCAAGCAAGATTTTACTTCTCAGATATAAAATTCATTATTTTAATATTTGCATTGATAGATACAGTAATATTTTGAAAAACTATCAACTTGTTGAATCTAATAAAAATGGAAATAAATGTAAATGTATTTCTTCTTTTGTTAAAGTAGTCTGTTTTTTAAAAGCATAGTATCAGTTGACTTCTTAAGAGTATCAGATAGTTGTGCAGGTTCTTAGATTCAGAATATATTTTATATTTTAATGTTACAATTATTAAAAGATTTAAAGCAAAATGCAGTAAATCCCTTTCCAAAGAATTGGCAATTGGCAATGCTATTCTTTTACTTATGCACGCTCAAAAATGCAGATATTAAGCTTCAAAGTAATATTCCGTTTAAACAATAATTAAAATTTTTTTACATATGAAGAGAAAAATGAGATTTATTTTCACATCGAATCCATACCCAACTTGTTCTTTAAAATAAGTTAGCAAAGAGGTAAACATCTTCGAATATTTTTCTTGATATTCTAGGGCAGAGAGCAGCAAGCTTTTTCTGCAAAAGACCAGACAATAAATATTTCTAGTTTTGTGGGTCATGCAGTGTCTGTGACACCTACTGGCCTCTGTTGTTGTATGGAAGTGCCCATGGGCAATAGAAACAGACTCTAGTGTGCCAGTTTCTGACCTAGAGGAATCAAATCCTGAGTCTAGAGTGGTCCTATGAAATTTTTATATTTCAAAACTGTGTCTTCCTACCTCCTTAATTCCTCTCCACTGTGCAAGAAAATTTTTATCTGTTCTTTATGTTCAACTCTACTGTCTATATGAAAATTAGAAATGCATGGATACATTTAATGCCATTATCTTTAATGTATTTTAAAGTGGTACTCAATGTTGGCAAACTAAGGCTACATTTAGAATTTTTTTTTAATAGTCACATAGAGCATAGTAAGAATTTGGGCATGGTTGCTCTATCAATCCAGACTTTCTGACATGAATGCTAATTGGGATAGAAATAAGAACCCCAAATAAGATATGATTGATTATTGTCAAAAATTATTTGAGTTGTACTTCAAAATACTTGTGACAACACAGTCACTTTCCCCTAAACAGTTACAAATGAAAAGGTGTTCATTAAAATAAAAACAATTTAATTTAAATCTATTAGTGATTGGATGAGAATGCCTTGATTCATCTCCTACAAAAGTGAAATCCTCATTAGTTAGTTCTCTTTTGTAACATCATAGTCACTGAGGACGAACTATTCACTCAGACATCTCCCAAACCAGATGTGACCTTGTCAGTATCATTCACCCGACTGGGAGCTACCCACCTCCTCCACACACTGTTTAGCCAGCCTTCCATGCAAGAAGTTTCCCGCTATATGCTGCCTTGTTCTAAGAGAACAAGTAATCGTTGATGCCTCTGTTCTTTATAAAAACTTGGTAATTTTTTTCAACTAAAAAGGAGAGGATGACTGGAAATATTCTAAAAATATCGTAAGGGCATTAAGTAGGCATTACTGTGGTTCTCAATCAATAAACTCAGCTTACAGGTCTTCTTAGAAAATACCAGAAAATTATGGATGATTCAGTATTTTCCTGAATGGTCATAATTTCAGAAGCTTAAGATGACTTTTCTTAGCCAGGCCCTTCAAAAATAGCAAATTAGAGATTAAAAAGGAAAACAATAGAAAGAATTAAAATATTCAAACAGTTTCAAACATTTTACATGAGCATTTATATAAGTTGTTGACATAGTAATAAATTATTCTACTGTCCTCTACTAGGCCTATCTAGAGGTTTTTAATGTTGCCTTATATATTTGAGGGCTTCCCTGGTGGCTCAGACGGTAAAGCGTCTGCCTGCAACGTGGGAGACCCGGGTTTGATCCCTGGGTCGGGAAGATCCTCTGGAGAAGGAAATGGCAACCCACTCCAGTGTTCTTGCCTGGAGAATCCCAGGGACGGGGAGCCTGGTGGGCTGCAGTCCATGGGGTCACACAGAATTGGACACGACTGAAGTGACTTAGCAGTAGCATAGGAGAAAAGGCCATAGGTAATATTACTTGAAGAAGATAGTTGGTTCTCCTCCTTGATCTCATGAAATGAACTGAGAACAGAGGACAAGTAAAAGACCAGGGCTTCAAAGACCTCTCTGGTCATTGCCTTAAGATGCTCATTAAAGAAGCAGCCAGAGTCTGAGTTTTATGAACTCCAGAGCAGTGGTTCTCAACTATGACTGCGTTAAAGTCATCTGAGAAACTTCAAAACGAGAGAGAGATTCAGCCTTCTGATAGACTCAAGGAGTATGTGTTTAGATCATTTATTTTAGGGTGTTTTGGTACAGCGTTTGTAATAGCAAAATCAGGTGAGATGTTCTGAATTTCCATCAGGAAGGATTAAAGTAATTATAGTGTATTTATACTTTGAATGATGTCTATTGGGATAAATTTGGCTTTAAGCAGCAGAACACCCAGTTAACAGTGGCTCATGCTGTCAGGATACTTAAGGTGCCCAGGTACTTTGTGTACTTCTGCTTTGCCATGTTCAGTATGTTGGCCTTGGGACCTCAAGCTGGTCATGTCATGGTTGCAACGTGGCTGCTACAGCTCCCCCTTTCATGTTCTCGAGCAACTATGCTAACACAGGAGACTCTCCGCTAAGCAGTTTTTTAATCGGGAAATGAAATCTCTCCCCCTCCTCCAGATTCTCCACATACTTCCTTTTAGCTTATTAACTAAGACGGGATGATACAACCTTAGAGTTAGGTTACTGTGACTTCCTTATCCCAGTCATAATTCACTCCGTGGTGCTGGGAGAGGGGCCTGCCTTCTTGAAGATCAGGATTTTTCATTCAGTTCCTGAACAAACTCAAGAGTTCCACTCGTTGTGAAGAAAGAAAAAGGGGGAGATGGGCATTTGGGAAGGAAGAAATGGTGCCTGCCATTTGCATTATCTGTAGTCATTGTAAATGCCCCCGTGCAAGGAAGAACAAACCTCTAAAACCAAATTTTTGGGCCTCCCTAGTGGAGAAATCATTAACCATCATTAAGTAAATCCATGAGTATACTCAGCATGAAGGGAGCTACATATTGTTGATTGTTTGAAAAGCTATAGCAACACCTAAGGATCTTGACACCCTCATTGTTTCATGAAGGAAGTTGATGTTTGTTTCTCTGTTTAAGACATAGGGGATGTTTGTTCCAACAGCAGCCCCATGGGTCTCTGTTTCAACTACTTTGGACATTAAGCTCTGGTCTCTTGAGGTGTGCTCTGGGGCCCCCAAGTAATTTTTGTCATATCATGCCAGATGTACACTCTACATGGTGAAAGTCATCCGTCCACCTGTTTACACATAACATAGTTTAAAAAAAAGCAAAAGAAAACAAAACAGGAAATTAAGAGAGAGAAAAATCATAAGAGTTTTGGGAGACACATGCCTAAAATAAAACAGTTAACAATTTGGTGCACAGTCTTCCAGACTGTTATTTGTCATTTATAAATAAATAGAGACACATGCAAATGCAAAAAAAAAAAAAAGTCTTGGGAGATATCAAAATGTTAGAACTGATTACCCTTAGGGATTGGGATTTCATGAGGAAAGGGAAGGAGGGATACTTTCCCTAAAAACTCCTTTATTAAAGAAATTTTTTTCACAACAAACACATTACTTTGGTAGTTAGAAATTATGTTAGATGGTCTGGGCTCAATTCCAGACCTATTTAATCAGAATAGCCAAGGGTCAGTGGCTGGGCAAGTACATTTATTAAAATCTGCAGAGATGATTCTGATATATAGCCAGGTTTGAGAACCACAGATTACATTTGCTATCTCAGGATATTCTTTGTCCTGAGGATAAGCTATTTGTTTATTTTCTGTATTGTTTGGAGAAGGAAATGGCAGCCCACTCCAGTATTCTTGCCTGGAAAATCCCATGGACCGCGGAGCCTGGTCGGCTACCATCCATGGGGTCGCAGAGTCGGACACGACTGAGCAACTTCACTTCACTTCACTTTCATTTCTGTAGTAAGATTTTTGTTAGGGGCAAAGAAAACTAGAGTGCATAAGAAACCAAAGGTTGTAAGTAGGACGTACATAGTGAATGGCGTATCTCATGTTGACATCCTGTCGTGTCCAGTACCTCAGATTTGATATTTCAGTTTCTGTTTTGAGGGATTTCCACAAACACCACTGCAGAGGTGCAGAATCTTTGTGAAACCGCCCTGTTGGAAGGAGGTAAAGCTTTCCCTTATTCAAAAAAATGTATCTATATGTCTTTAATTTTGTCTTTTTGAAATTTGTACAGCCTTATTTTCAAAAAGATAGTATTTTAAGTGGTGGAGATCAGAAGGTAGCAATTACTGTCAGTGAAGTTTGGCTTTTAAAATTATTTGCAAAGTATTGGTAGTAGTAGTAGATTAGTAGAATATTAGTAGAATATTGATTAGTAGAATATATTATTTGATTAGTAGAATATATTATTTAATTCATATATAAACTGCTGTGGTGAGAATTTTTTAATTAGGATGAAAATCTTTTCTAAAATATTCTCTTCGGTTCATTTAAAATCAGCAAAATAAAAAGCTTTAAGATTTAAAATTACAACAAATGTGTAGAAACTTATACCATATACTTCATAATTTGAAAATAATTTGAAGCAACTAGTACTGCTTCCCATTTATTCAGCAAATGCCTTTCTGCAATACTGTAATGAGAGTATTGATCTAAGTTACCCAGACTATTTAATGCAAAGGGTCTATCTTTGTTTTATTTTAAATTAATGAAGTTTTATATTAATATGTATTTCCATAAAGTGTACTAAACTCTGCTGTTTAAGTTATAGCTATAAAACAGCTCATTTTACATTGCTTTGCTCATTATTTCTGTCTTTAAAGCACCATGTAATTTTCATGCTGAATAAAGGCTGACAATTTAATGCCATCTACTAATTTAATTTTTAAAAGAGCAAAATAAGTTTTGATGCTGCATTGCATGATGAAGGCTTCCTGCTTACAAATAATGTTACTGTTTTGAGCATGACTCCAAAGATTTTTAGATAGCCTTAATATTATTTTCATATGCTTTCAAAATTAAGAATATAAAGTGTCTAAACTAAGTATACTTGAGGACAAAATTGCATGATAATGTCTGTTTGCATATACTTTATATTTGCTTAAATATAAAGATTAATCATATACCCTAAAATTAAAAATATTACTTTGGTGTTCTTTCAAGGTAAAGTATATTATGATTTAAAGTATTTAAGCTGGAGAGGTTTAAAAAGTGTGGTTAGATTTTAAATGTATAACTGTTTCAAAACTGTGGTATTAATTAATTTTAAATGTTGTACTTTATAAAGTTCATCCTTATTTGGTTCAAGTGTGAGTCAAATTATAGTCAAATTAACATATGGGAGCTGTTTTTGATGCAGTGACCTTTTGAAATAGATAGTTCAGGGAAAAAAGCTACACTGCTGTGAACTGACTGGCTTCTTACTAACCTAAATGCACCCTGATTGGAGGACAGGACCCAGGGCCACCACTAGCCCACGTGGTGCCTGTGTACAAATCAGCACGCTGTGCCACTTTTCTTTGAGTGGACTTGGATGCATGCCAGGGCAGATGGCTTGGTGAGCAGCTTGTTCACTGGGTAAATTCGTCCTCACTTGGCCCCCAATAATAGCTTTGATAGGATCAGTCATTATTCTTTATGTAACGTAGTCTTTCCCTAATGTTCCCATGTATGTTCTAGTAAGTTGTCACCAGGGACAAGGCAGTCACATGGGTCCGTATTCTGGGTCTGGGACTAGGGTTGAACTTGGGAAGAGAGTGGGTAGGAGCCTTGTCTATTTCAAGAACTAGCTAACTCTACTACTTTACACATTGGGGTTCACAAACACACATTTTATTACCTTTTTACCCTTTTTTGATTCTTTTTTCTTTGGAGGTTGTCTTTAATATTGATTTCATCCTGATTTTCTTTGCACAAAATGGTGAGAAATCACATGACATGTTTGTTTTGGCCCTCCAGCTCACACAAGGAAGGCTTAGCTGTTGCTGTGCCTTTCTCCTGCAGTTTTTACATTCACAGGTTTATTTGAGCTGTAAATTGTCAGTGCTACTGCCATTTGGAGGGGTATGGAGTTGCGTTGCCTGGGGTCAGAGTGTTGCAGTTCACCATGACTCTAAACATGGAAATAACCTCTGAAATCTTAGGCTTATTTGGAAATTAGTGAGTAGAATTCATGTAACTTTCAATAGGTAAAGTCACTTGTTTGGAAATACGCTAAAACAGATTGAACGTGTGTCAGTAGTATCGTTTCTCATCAGTACTTGACCCTCTCCACAAAGGCATGTGCTAAGCTTTTCTACTAATCCTGGTGTATAACCTTGCCCTTGTGCCAGACCCTTGCAGACAGCTGTCACTTACCCGAAGCTCGGTGTAGTCTGTGCCTGTTTCCTGCTGCTGGCCTCTGCCCTCTCCTGTCTTCCATTTCATTCTTTCTTATTTTTCTTTCTCAGTTTGCATTGGTGGTGATTCTTCAGCCTATCATTTTCTTTCCCACGTACCTTCATGGTGAGACATGTGAGGCAGCCCATGTCTACCTTCCATCTACCAAAAGAAAGTATTTTCTCATTTACAGAAAGTCAATTTAAAGTCTTTTCTTTCCGTTAGCTTTTGTGGCCACAGAAACAGTTTTATCTACATATAAACACAGCATCCTATTATTTAATGGGACACATTTGAGAACGTTTTATCTGGTTTCCTTAAGCTCCCGTTAGCCTCAGACTTATAGAGTATGACTGAGTCGCCTAGTTTCAAGTTTATGGTTTCGTTATATGAGAAGAGAAACAGATCAAATAAAATGGTTTCAACAAATGTATATGTGAACACACACACATATATACAGATGCTTATACATATTTTGTGCTTCTGTTGGTTAATAAAGGTCTTAAGTATTTTGAAGCATGCAGAGGCGGTGCGGATGTATTAAGGGTGATGTTTTCAATAGGAGGAACAAATAAGTTCTCCATAGTGAAAGAAAAGTACCTGTCATTATTACAAGGCTGTAACCAGAAGACTGTGAGAGGTTTGTGATTTTTAAAAAGCTTGAAGTTTTGCAAATCCTTTTGAATTAAATCAAAATTCAAAAATAAATACTTTTTTACACAAGAATTCTAAATTGATAAACTGTTTAAAGAGTATTTCTTTAATCCTCAAATAATTTTAGCTGGCTTTCATTGAGCAGTTAATCTTTGTACGTGGCAGAACTATTCTGAGTAAACAGTGTGTAGAAATGCTCTTTTCTGTCACATGGCCTGGTGAGGTGTTGACCGAAGCAAGTGGCAGAGCTAAGATTTTAACTCAGAGCCCACAGCCTTAAACAGTCCTGTGGCTCAGCAGTGGAGAATCTGCCTGCAGTGCTTGAGTCAGAGAAAATGCGGGTTCGATCCCTGGGTCTGGAAGATCCCCTGGACGGGGCACGGCACCCCACTCCAGTATTCTTGCCTGGAGGGTCCCATGGACAGAGGAGCCTGATGGGCTACAGTCCGTGAGGTTGCAGAGTTGGACAGGACTGAGGCGACTGAGCGCCCATGCACTGAAAACAGAATGAAAGCGGTAATACCTACAAATCAGCTCTCCAGGATATATTATTAAACATTTTAAGTGGGCACTTGAAGGCAGTGATTCTGCAGTTGTTAATATCTTTAAAATGCCTTTTCCCCTTAAATAGGCACTGTGTGAAATAG
The DNA here is from genome assembly GCF_023091745.1 of Budorcas taxicolor. Classification (NCBI taxonomy): domain Eukaryota; kingdom Metazoa; phylum Chordata; class Mammalia; order Artiodactyla; family Bovidae; genus Budorcas; species Budorcas taxicolor. The sequence goes on from NC_068918.1 coordinate 23,681,001, forward strand.
GCCTTGTATTTATGCCTCTTTGTGTACCCTCCTGTGGCACAGATTTCCCTCCTGAAACAGAATCTGGAGATGCAGCTTTCCCAGTCTCAGACCTCTCTGCAGCAACTGCAAGCCCAGTTTACACAGGAGCGGCAGCGACTTACACAGGAGCTCGAAGAATTAGAGGAGCAGCATCAACAGAGACATAAATCTTTAAAAGAAGCACACGTCCTTGCATTTCAGACCATGGAAGAAGAAAAGGACAAGGAACAAAGAGTAAGTTTTAGGTGACATACGTTCAAATGTAACCCAAGATTCTAAAGAATTCATTTTTTGCTCCAAAATATTATTTATTGCTTTATTTTAGTGTGTTTTCTAGGCTATGAGTTCTTTTAGGGGTCACAGTGATTAAACACATGCACTAATTGTACACTGTAGGGCTTCCCTGATAGCTCAGTTGGTAAAGAATCTGCCTGCAATTCAGGCGACCCTGGTTCAATTCCTGGGTCAGGAAGATCCGCTGGAGAAGGGATAGGCTACCTGCTCCAGTATTCTTGGGCTTCCCTTGTGGCTCAGCTGGTTAAGAATCCACCTGCAATGTGGGAGACCTAGGTTCGATCCCTGGGTTGGGAAGATCCCCTGGAGAAGGGAAAGGCTACCCACTCCAGTATCCTGGCCTGGAGAATTCCATGGACTGTATAGTGCATGGGGTTGCAAAGAGTGAGACACGACTAAGTGACTTTCAGTTTCACTTTAATTGTACACTGTAGCAGACATATGTTATTTCTCTTTCCCATGATAAGGCCAAGGTCATGATGAGACCAATGCTCTGGTTTGTCATGTGTTAGCAGTGATTACATAAATTTAGTCATTATTATCATCACTGTAATCTCTTAATACTGGTCTTGAACTTAGTCTTTCATCCAATTTTTAATTTTTTTTAGTCTAGATCTACAAAAGATACATGTGCCCAAAGCTTTTAAAGTTTTAATCTCCATTTTTTCCCCTCATGCTTTTTCTTATGTACAGAACTCACGATGAAATGAAATTGTAGACATTTAAAAATAGTATAATTCATGTATACTGTTTGTATCACTATATGGTGATCACTCAGAAAAGATACATTATTGGTTTTATTATATGCCAGAATCTTCCCATATCCATTATTTAGTTCTGTGTTAAAATGTTAGTTGGACATAGCCTTAGTGTGATTAATTTTAGTGTAGTTCATTTCTTAACACTGTATTTCTCAATTTCTTTTAAGGACGTTAAGGATAATTAAGATAAAGATGTGATAGAAAAAGTTACTACTAATAATATTTACCATCCATACTATTACTACATATACACATTTTAATCCTTTATTTGGGTATAGACACTATTTTAAGAAATGGTATGTTATTTAAAAATTGTTAAAACAAAAATGTCATACTCTTAAAAACAACTAATTTGCCTGTACAGTAAGTTTAGTCTATTGATGTTGTCCAAAAAAATCAAGGGAGTTCCTTTGGTTAATGATTCAACCTTAGCATTGCTAAATACTCTATTCATTGGATTCCATTTGTCAATTATGATAACACATAAACTTACATATCATACTTTAATTTTATACATACAGCCTTTTCAGAACTATAATCATTTTTCAGAAGAAATCAGAACTGGCAATTTTATTGTCTGTCATTAGGTAGCCAAGCTAACCCTAAGTCATGTTGTCTGTACTCACAGTCCTTTATTTTACCTATATTCAAAGGAACCTATACTTTATGTTTCAGGAAGAATATAAGTAGTCAAATAATAATTTTTAAAAGCATTTTAGAGTAGTGATTGAAGAAACACAGCCCTACTTACAATGTGGTCGCTTTCTCAGAAACTTTTATAGATTACAGTAAGAAAAACCCTTCCTGGCACAGTCCATTCTCTACACTTGAAGTACCCTGAGCTTTGTTTTCACACTCTTGTGGCCATGTATTTTCTCCTTGTCTTGGCTACATGTATGTAGTCTGTTCCTCTGGCTAGGCTTTTAAAACTAACCATATGAAAGTCTTCAGTTCAGTTTTCCAGCCACATCCTCTCAGAGCTTTTGCTTCTGTTCACAAATGCAGGAGCAAAGAAAGGATGACTGAAGGAAAAAGCTACACTTTTTAAGGTTGAAGTTGTAAAAGCCCTCCTCTCTTTTCCTAATCAGGAGATCTTTCCTGATCTGCCCTCCTCCACCTCTTCGCTGAGTCTAAGTCTGTGCACACAGAAGAATTATTTGTTAATTTTTGGTGGTTTACATCTCCTTAGCAGTTTAAGAAAATAGCTTTATTTGGAAACTGCCCTAGGTAAAGGGTCTGTATCTCAATACAAACGCTGCATATTGACTCTGATTCATGATGATTACGCTCCTGAAGTGAACCTACTAGTTTATTGTCTAGCGATGATCTTATATCTAGTTTTCTTGAAATGAGTTAGAGAGCTGTTTTCCTTAAATAATGAGTTTTAGTATTTTTTCTATTTTGTTTGCATTTCCCTTCCTGTAGTCTAGCATAGTAATTTGAGTATGTTTCTCTGATTCTAGGCTCTTGAAAGTCATTTACAACAGAAGCATTCTGCAGAGCTTCAGTCATTAAAAGACGCACACAGAGAATCAATGGAGGGCTTCAGGATAGAAATGGAGCAGGAACTTCAGACACTTCGGTTTGAATTGGAAGATGAAGGAAAGGCTATGCTTGGTATTTTGAAATGATTAGAATCCTATCATATTTATTTTTGCATCCTTCTAACTTGAAATTCAATAAGAAATTACAAAACTGTACTCTTAATTTTGAAACCTCAAAATGACCATCTGAGTGTTGTTCGTATGTTATTTGAAGTTACTGGATGAAGGAGCAAGTGTTGGCGGAGTAGAACGGATAGAACACAAATGGTAAAGTGGGGTTCCCTCAACGTTCTCTGTACTTTGGCTGTGTAAGCGACACATAGAGGTGCTTCCGTTTGTCGTTAAGGGACTAACTGGAGTTAGTCCGCGACATCGTACTTCCCCACTATCAAGTGCCTGAAAGGAATAGACAAGCATGGACCACGTGTCTTTAGGCTGCATCATCATATTGGTTTTTGTTTCTCCTGACTTTAGGATTTTGTTTCAATGGGAAAAGTCATGTTTCAGTCTGACTTTTTGTATGGGTATTTATAGAGGTTATATTAAATAGGATTTTTATCTTTGAGGTATTGAAATCATTACCTTTTCTATAGAAGATAATTGAGTTTGGAAAAAAACTGAAATGTATTTAAAGCATTTTTTGTTTGTTTTTAATGTCATTCAATAACTTTTTTTTCCTGTCATTTTATTTTCCTTGCTTTTTTTTTTTTACCAAATTCTCCTAACGTTTTTTGTGTCTTTGTGACGCTTCAATGAAACATTCTTTTCAAAGTAAGAATTGAGAAAAAAGAAGACTAAAGTTGCGAATATTTGGGGCCTCAAATGGAAAACCAGTTGACCCCTTTCATCATCTCTACTATTGCTGGGAGTTCTAGGCCAGGTCGTTACAGCTCTCTCCTCTTCCTGAGGAGAGGTAAAGATGGGCCAAGTGTTGGAACCCTTGTCCACTGGAACATGATTTAAACGTGTCTTTGTTGACAAAAGGACTTCTTGTGATTTCTTAAACTTTTTATCTTGAGATAATTGTACAATCACACGTGGGCATCCCCAGTGGCTCGGTGGTAAAGACTCTGCCTGCAAAGCAGGAGCCGTGGGAGCCACAGGTTTGATCCCTGGGTCAGGAAGATCTCCTGGAGAAGAGCATGACAACAGTATTCTTGCCTGGAGAATCCCATCGGCAGAGGAGCCTGGCAGGCTACAGTCCATAGGGTCCGCAAAGGGTCAAACACAATGGAAGTATCTTAGCATGCACACAAACCTTTTATTTTGAGATGATTCACATGAGGCTGTATAGTCACGTGTAGGCTTCCCTGATGTCTGCGATGGTAAAGAATCTGCCTGCAGGGCAGGAGACCTGGGTTTGACCCCTGGGTTGGGAAGATCCCCTCGAGAAGGAAATGGCAACCCGCTCCAGTATTCCTGCCTGGAGAATCCCAGGGACAGAGGAGCCTGGTGGGCTGTAGTCCATTGGGTTTCAAAGAGTCGGACACAACTGAGCGACTAACACTTTTACTTTCATGAGAAATAGTATGGAGAGATCCTCTGAATGCTTTACTCAGTTTGCCCCAAAGGTAACATTTTCAAAACTAAAGTACATGTCACAGCCAGGATGTTGACATTGATGCAGACACAGAAGACACAGTACATTCCCATCACTGTTCGATCCCTGCTGCCTGTATATAGCCACATGCACTTACTCCCTCCCCATCTTTAATTTCTGGCAACCATTCATCTCTTCTGCATTTCTTTAATGTCATTTTAAGAACATTGTGAATGGAATTGTACAATATATAACCTTTCGATATTGGCTTTTTTCCACTCAGCATAATTCTCTGCAGGTTCATTCAGGTTGTTAATATGTATCCGTAGTTGTCCCCATGGTATCGACCTCTCATATTTGTTGTCTTCAGCCACTGAAGGACATCCATTTGTTTTGTGCAAATTTAGGCAGGAGTTGGTCATATGATAATCATATGTTTAGTTTGTTAAACATCCCCACCAGCAAGCTGTGAGTGACCGAGTTTCTTCATCCTCACCAGCATGTGATGTTTCATTTTGTATTTTAGCCATTCTGGTAGGAGCGTAGTGATATCTCATTGTGAACTTTACTTTGCATTTCCCTAATGGCTAATGGTATTGAGGATTTTTCCACATGCTCATTTACCATTTGTGTGTCTTCTTTTCCAATTTGAGTATTTCTGTTTTTACACCCATCTGTGACCATCTATTGTGCTGTGACTCCAAATATGTATTTCTAGACCAAACTACTTGCCTTGTGAATTAGATTTATACTTTTTATAGCTTTTTAGACTGTGAGATATTCTAACTCACACTCTGTGTTTTAAAATATCAGCGCACTATCTCCCTCACTTCTAAAATATGTTTCCATTTCTAAAGTTTCCACTTGAATTTATGGTTTACTAAGTTGCTGAAACTATGAATCTAGAAGGTGCCTTCAACTTTTTTTCTTTTGCTTCCACATCCTGTTAGTTCCTCCTCTTAAATATTCTCTGTATCTGTTTCCTCTTCTTTCATCCCTCTGCCACACTTGATTCATGGGTGTACCATTTCTCACCTGAATTATTGCCACAGCCTTCTTGTGATCCCTCTTCTGCAGTCCATTCTCCAGACTCCAGTTGGGTTAATTTTTGCTAAACTCAGGTCTCACCATGTGACTTTAATCCTTCAGTGACTTCTTGTGTCCTTCCTTAAGTTCTGAAGCAGCCCAGCACCAGGAGAAACAACTTATGAGGCTCTTGGGAGGAGCCTAAATTGACTTGCTACAAGCACAGCATTTTTTTTTTTTAAACAAACTTTTTATTTTATATTGGGGTATAGCCAATTAAAAATATTGTGATAGTTTCAAGTGGAGAACAGAGGGATTCAGCCATACATATACAAGTATCCATTCTCCCCCAAACTGCTCTCCCATCCAGGCTGCCACATAATATTGAGCAGAGTTTCCTGTGCTATACAGTAGGTCCTTGTTTGTTATTCATTTTAAATATAGCAGTGTGTACATGTCCATTGCAAACTCCCTAACTATCCCTCCCCCTGGTAACCATAAATTTGTTCTCTAAGCAGCGTAGCAGTTTTTTGAAATCTCATGTTTTAGCTTTGAAATTTGTAATTTGTATTTTACTCATATCTTCAGTATTAATATAAAAACAGTGACTTTTCCAGAAATCTTCAGGTCAAATTCATTTTCAGAAGATGGCATAGGTCGACACATTTTCAAATATCTCAGTTTGAGGACCGTGAATCAAAACATGCAATGGAAAGCATTTGTATCAAAAAGCTTTCTCAGAACTGTGCTCCATTGTCTTTCCAATATGACTGCTTGCTCTGTGGGCGCTTGCCACACCAAACTTTTTATAGTTTGTCTGATAGACCAGGTTCTTTCTGCTTTTACATATGTTAGCCTGGGTTACTGTGATAATTCCTTTGTGATCCTATCCCCAGTGTCCCTCTCCTAGGAAATCTGGGTTCTCGACACCCCCTGCTCTCATTATAACCCGTGTTCATCTCTGATACCCCACTTAACTCCTTGACATGATGTTTTTCCCTCTAGCCTGTGCAGTTATAAAAACAAGGTTCTATTTTATTCTCCCCTAGTATAGTACCTGGCATTTGGTAAGTGTGGATATTATGAAATAATCTCAAATTCAGATTAAAATGATGACTTCCAAATCACCACGAACATTTACTCCACATAGTGCTTAACATCATTGAGGGATATTGTGGAAGAAGTCTTACTTGGGTGGGAAGTTCCCTCCTAAATATGTTATATTCTACTAGTGAGCGAGAAGAGTTTTAAAAATTTCCTTTCCGTTAGCACCTTGCTTGCAAACGGAAAGCTTACATAGAAATATCTTGATTCATTTGAGCAGCTGAAAATTTTCTTATCCTCATCAAAGCTAGATGAACCTCTAAATTGATACTTTATGATAGTCTAAGAGGCATACACAGTTTTATGATATTTTAATGGAAATATATATGTCCTGATTTTAGAAAATAATACTTTGTAAATACTTTGAAATTTTTATAATTTTCATCTAAAATACTAATATTTTTAAAATACGCTAAATCCCTTTTTCCCTTGGATTCCAGCTTCCTTACGCTCTGAACTAAACCAGCAACATGCAGCTGCAATTGATTTGTTAAGGCATAATCATCATCAAGAATTGGCAGCTGCTAAAATGGAATTAGAGCGAAGCATAGACATCAGCAGAAGACAGGTAAAAGAGCATTGTGTTCTGTGATGACTTCTTAAATGTGAACAGATTTGAAAATGTTCACAATTTTCTGAAAATTATTTGGTAATAACTAATATTTCACTATTAATTATTTACTGTCTATATTAAAGAGTTGTTTTTAAATAGAAATAGGTAATTTGACTTTAGTATAATGGTCAGTTTATTTCATGACCTTTCAGTTGAATATTTTGAATTTTATTTGCATTTTGAGTGAAGCATTGAAGTGTGAATAATACAAAGAGTGAAAACAGAATACTATAAAACAGCAGTGTCCAGTGGAACTTGCCGTGATGAGGGACCTGTTGTTTTAATGTATCTGTCCTAAGGTAGTCGCTAGCCAAACATGTCTAGTGTAACCAAGGACCTGACTTTTTAATTAGTTTTTATTAATTTATTTAATTGATTTCAGTTAGTTTAAACTTGACTATAAATAGCCATATCAAATAGCACAGCCATAGAAGTAGCAGGTCCTCAGGAAGAAAAAAGATAATTTGTACTTCCATATCACTAGCACAGCTACTGTTCACACTTCAAATTTTTCTCATAAGTGCTGTCTTTAATTAGATAGTTTGTATCCCGACTATATGTCTGGATGAAATGGATTTCTAGGCATAGTACAATGAAGGCCAGTCTTTATCAGTTTATTACTAATGACTTTCACTTTGTTCTTCAAATATGTTAAATGATCAGCTCAAATTTTTCATTACTAGAAAGCTTTAAATGAACTACCTTATAACCATGGCGGTAGTTATGTACTCTTCAGCTAGACTGCTGCTGGAATTGACAGTGTCTAGGTCTGCAAAATTTGTCGAAAGCAGTGACTTCTAGGAAGATAGAAGGGAGCTTATCTGTCAGACAAGATAACTGCTTGACCAGCATGAAGCAGATGAAGTCTTCTAAGCAACAGGATGTGTGTGTTTAGGGATGACCTTCATTAGAGGCTGGTCCTTTTTAAATTAAAGGTCAGTGGTACCAGCATTTTACGTCAAGACCACATAACTTACTGAGTACATAAGAGCCCTGTGTTATAGTCTCAGCTATGCCACTGATTATAAGTCATCCTTGGACAAATCCTCTCTTTGGTATTGTTTTCTTAATCAGTAAAATGAGGGAGATGTGTTTATATGGTTTTTCGAGTCCCCTGTGGCCCTGAAATTACTGAAGCTGAATCTGTATAAACACTTCTTTATATATATGAGAATAGAGGTTTCCTGGCTTCAGCAGTTTGCTTTTGAAGCAATGTCAGATTTATTACATTTGACGTTCCAGAATGTCATTTTCTTCCCCTTAAACAGAGAAAGTGAATAGGTAGAAAACTTTTCAGAACTATCTATTTTCCAGAGTAAGGAGCACATGTGCAGAATAACAGACCTACAAGATGAAGTAAGACACAGAGAGCATCACATCTCAGACTTGGATAAGGAGGTACAGCACCTTCATGAAAATATAAATGCCCTAACCAAAGAATTGGAATTTAAGGGAAAAGAAATTCTCAGAATACGAAGTGAATCCAACCAACAGATGAGGTACGCCATTGATTACTGCAGAAGGAATTTGGAGTGTTACCTGAAATACTGTTGCAATGGTTTTCAACAATACATGCCTATTTTCATGACTAGATAGCCTTCCAGTAAGATACTGAAGACCAGTTTTTACTTTGTTGGCTATGTTATCATTGGACTGTAAAAGAAATGTTTATATTCTGAATGATGTATATGCATTTACTAACTTTTCAAATTATATATAAGTAAAATCTTTAAAAAATGTTATTTAAAAAAGCATTAAAGGAGACAACTTTAACAAGCTAGATTAGAGCAAAGTAAGCACTTTACTTTAGAGTTTCCAATGGTTTTCTAATTTTCTGTATATTATACCTAAAAAGCATTTCAAATCTGGTAGAATATAGAAAGTTTTGAAAGCTTGACTTCAGAATAACATTCTCCTAACTAAAAATAAATTAAACAGGTTGCATGAACAAGATTTAAACAAGAGACTCGAAAAAGAGCTGGATGTCATGACAGCAGACCACCTCAGAGAGAAAAATATCATGCGGGCAGATTTTAATAAGACTAACGAGCTACTCAAGGAAGTAAATGCAGCTTTACAAGTGTCGTAAGTCACCTTATGGTAAAGAAAATTCACGTGTGGAGAATAAATAAATTGAGGAGCACTGTGTCTCACCTCAGGTTAGCTAGTCTTGAATCGAATTAAGTGATATTTGAAGAAGAAAGCTTAATGCCATATTACAGATGGTAATTGCAATATATTATTTAATTAGAAGAAGGCAGTTGAATGAATATGTGTAATCAGCTGCTACAGTTGTACTAGGTCAATACTTGTCCAAAGACTGTCCCTCAGGGATCGTGAACCATCACGCCATGGTGAAAACTCAGAAGATACCCATACTGTGACCAGCGGGATTATGATGGTCCTATCTATATTAATAATACGTATTTTGCAAAATACCAAAATATTTCAAAGAAACAAATATGCCTCTTAATGGTAGTGATTCCTTGTAAGAACTAGACTAGGAGATATTGGGAATGGAGAAGAGCAAAAACTTCCTTCTTATTTTGTATTACTCTATTTACACATTGTTTGAATTCCTACAACAAGCATTTGATTGTTTTGTGATTTAAAAAATCAATAAAGGTAAAATATCACAAAATTACTACTTATACATTATATATAGTGGCTCCTGTATAGTTAAAACCCAAAGTTCTAATTACTGGTTTATGTTTTTTGTTGTGGTTTTTTTTTTAAACTTACTTGCCCCTCTCTTTTTTACACTGTACTGATTTATAAACTTCTATAGCCAATGCACCTGGCATCCACTCCATCTCTGTGGCCTAAACTGTGGTCCAGTTTAAGTTATCTCAGAAATAATTTACCCTGGGCTGCATCATATGGTTCATTCACCTTCAGCCTCTCTTTTTCCAATCAATTAAAAAGGCTTCATTAAAAAATGTAAGTATTTGCACATAGTTTGATAAAGTCAAAATAGTGACTTAATTCCATTACCTTCAAACTTTAGGCTCAGGTGTGCCTTCTCCTGCCTCATCCCACAGCCATCCGTATCACTGTCTGTCAGCCACACCGACCCTCTCAGTTTCCTTCGGAGTCTCCTGTGTTGTCTACAGTCTGGAATAAGCTTCTGTGTCATTCCTACCTGTTACCTTCTTCCAATCATCTCATTTCCTGCATTTAACCAGCTAAGCCTCATAGTAAATATTGCTACATATGTACCGTATATGCCGAGTTTCACTACAGCTGAAATAGAAAACAGCACCCCCACCGCCACCCCTGACTCCTACCCCGGCCACTGGCATTTACTTCAGTGGCCTCTGAGGTGAGATGCTCTTTCTGATGGACCTACACAGAATTTTCCTATCAGTAGGCACTCAGTGAATATTTTACAAGTAAAACTTTTGAGGATTCCCTATAATATTTACTGCTTCATAAAGTTACCATTGAAATGGTAGAGACTCATGAGATGATTGCCTCAATCAGTGGATTTTGGTGTTTGTGGTTACTGGAGGTACTTTTAAAATCCTTTTGAGCTGCAGTTAAGAGCTCAGATACCTGCTTTGTAGAAAAGCTCATATCCTCAGGCATTTTGCAGAAATGAGTTACAGTAAACCCCAGGGCTGGGCTTTCCCTTCCTCTGACATCTGTGTTATTTATCAGGCAGAGGCTGCAAAATCTTCCACTTCATACTCTGAAAAAACATGCTCACAGTAATAATAACCTCTGTCTGCCCGTGTGTCCTGTCTCCTTAGGCATGTTAATTTACAAAGAGTAAAGGTTATATCGTTTTTACTTCGTTCTGTTTTTTATGGTTTTGGACATTATAAATTTTCAGTAGATAGTAAATAATTTAGTTTAATATTCAGTTTTAATCAAAGAATTGGTATTGCTCATAATTAAAGTATTTTATCTGATTTTCTAAATCTACCATTTTTTTCTGCTTCAACCAGGTCTATGCTAAACCAACCATATTTCTTTTTTCAGCCTCTATCTTCATGAAATTAGCCTCTAGTTTTAGGTATCTACTCATTTAGTTAAAAACAAACACACACACAAATGTATTTAGACCAGCAACATCTAACAGATTTTTCTGTAACAGCAAAAATGTCCAGTATAGTAGCTGCTAGCCACAAAGGTTATTGAGCACTTCAGAGAGTGGCTGGTGAAACCAAGGAACTGAATTTTAAACTTCATTTAATTTTAACTAATATAAATGTTAATAGCCACATATGGGCTAGTGGCTTCCATATTGAAAAGAAGAATTTTAGACAGTTGGATATTTCTGACCCACATCCTCAAATGCAGCCTGCTAGGATCTGCTGAATGGATTTAGACAGAGGTGGAATGCAGGAAGGGTCCATCTTGGTTTAAGGAACTGGGGAGAACAACTTTTGGCCTACTTTCAGCCTGTTTCAAAGAACTAAGGCACCCTATTAAAGTTCCTGGTCAACTGCATGCTGACTTTGAAGCTTCAAAATCAGGAAAGCCCTGTGGATCCTCGGCAGTGAGTGTGGTGGAGGGACCAGTGGAACGTGGGTCCACCTGCAAGGTTGAAACCAGGAGCTGAGGGGCCTCTGAAGCAGCTGGACATTTCTTGTTTCTGTTCCTGTCCCAAACCCTTGTTTGGACTCCAGGGAAATTAAATGGGGACAGAAATTTAAAGGAGGGAACCTAGGGAACATTGTAGAAAAGGTGATAAGACTTCTGTATCTGTTACAGAATGATTACCAGCAGTCTTCTCTAGTGCTGGGTGTTATAGCCTACTTAGGTTTTTAGATATTCTAATAGAAATCATTTTATTTTTTTGAAAAAATACAGTATAGTTTTTCTAGTATAGTATAGTATCTTATAGTATTTTAGTAAAAACACTGTATCTTAGTATAGTATCTTAGTAAAAACATTGTATCTAAGAAATATGTTATGGGTTTTGTTTTAGAAACAAATGAGAGAATGGGCTTTTTTTTTAAAGAATTGTGTTTGAGCTAAATGTAAATATACGCAGAACTTGGAGTCATGGCAGATCTATATTATACAAAAAAGAAAAGGTGATTTGCCTCAGAGATGATTATTGTTTAGGTTATTTTACCTTAAGTTCTCACTGTACTGGGCTTGTGGCTCAGCTGGTAAAGAATCTGCCTGCAATGTGGGAGATTTGGGTTTGACCCCTGGGTTGGGAAGATCCCCTGGAGAAGGGAAAGGCTACCCACTCCAGTATTCTGGCCTGGAGAATTTCATAGACTGTATAGTCCATGGGGTTGCAAAGAGTCAGACACGACTGAGTGACTTTCACTTTCTCACTGTACTGAGGGCTTCCCAGGTGGCGCTAGTGCTAAAGAACCCGCCTGCCAGTGCAGGAGACAGACACAGGTCCTGTCCGTGGGTTGGGAAAATCCCTTGGAGGAGGGCATGGCAAACCTTTCCAGTATTCTTGCCTGAAAAATCCCATGGACAGAGGAGCCGGGCGGGCTACAGCCCATGGGGTCACAAAGAGTTGGACACAACTGAAGCAACTTAGCACTGTAGCACTGTGAAAGTGAAGTCACTCAGTCATGTCAGACTCTTTGTGACCCCATGGACTGTAGCCTACCAGGCTCCTCTGTCCATGGGATTTTCCAGGCAGTAGTACTGGAGTGGATTGCCATTTCCAAGATAATTTCTTTTTGGGGGAAACACTGAGCTTCTGTTCAGTTGCTCGGTCATGTCCCACTCTTTGCGACCTCATGGACTGCAGCACACCAGGCCTCCCTGTCCATCACCAACTCCATGAGTTTACTCAAACTCATGTCCATTGAGTTGGTGATGCCATCCAACCATCTCATCCTCTGTCATCCCCTTCTCCTCCTGCCTTCAGTCTTCCCCAGCATCAGGGTCTTTTCCAATGAGTCAGTTCTTCGTATCAGGTAGCCAAAGTATTGGAGTCTCAGCTTCAGCATTAGTCCTTCCAATGAACACCCAGGACTGATTTCCTTTAGGATGAGCTGGTTGGATCTCCTTGCAGTCCAAGGGACCCTCAAGAGTCTTCTCCAAAACCACAGTTCAAAAGCATCAATTCTTCAGCGCTTAGCTTTCTTTATAGTCCAACTCTCACACCCATACATGACCACTGGAAAAACCATAGCCTTGACTGGACGGATCTTTGTTGGCAAAGTAATGTCTCTGCTTTTGAATATGCTGTCCAGGTTGGTCATAGCTTTCCTTCCAAGGAGTAAGCGCCTTTTAATTTCATGGCTGCAGGCACCACCTGCAGTGACTTTGGAGCCCGAATAATAAAGTCTGCCCCTGTTGCTGTACTTGGACTTTAAGTCGGCTTGTGCTGTGTTTTTATGCTCGCTTGCTCAATTGCGTCTGACTCTGTGTGACCCCGTGGACTGTAGCCCACTAGGCTCTTCTGTCCATGGGATTCTCCAGGCAAAAATACTGGAATGGGTTGCCATTTCCTCCTCCAGGGATCTTCCTGACCCAGGGGTCGAACCTGTTTCTTGCTTCTTGTGCATGGACAGGCGGATTCTTTACCACTGCGTCAGTAATCCCTAATTAAAAAGAAGTTCTCCTCCACTTTAGAATTACTTACTCTTTAAAAGTTGTTTGAGTTTTTAATATAATACCCTAACAGTTCATTGTTGTTTGATTTTTAAATTGCCTTAAAGTCGTTTTCATAATCTTTGTGAGGTCAGGATGTAGGTGGTTCTACTGTCACAAGGTTAAGTCTGTGCCTATAATTTATGTGAAAAGAAAAGTTTAATGTTATACTGCTTGAATTACTTTATTTCCTTTCCTTAAGGCTATAGGAGAAAGGTGGTATATTAGAGTTCTTTCATCTTATACAATTAAAATTCTAAAATAAATATACGACTATTGTTGTTTGGCTCTAAAAGCTCAACTTACTGATTTTTTTTTTTTTTGGTCAGTTATTTTGAAAACATAGGACTATCAACTTGGAAAATTGTTATGCAGCTTTTTAAGCATTCATATTTTTGGTTAGTGTTGTCCAGGAACCATAGACACTGACCTATATACTCTTAGAGTGAAAAGAAAAAAAAAGGGGGGTGGGGCATGTATGCTTGGTGACCCTAATTAATAATTTTATATGCTCTACTTCTGTCTGTTCACTCTTTGTGTTACTTCTAATGGGAATCTGTATTTTGAGTAAAAGGCTGTATGTACTTGCATGGTTCCCTCAAGGCAGTGTTTGCTAGGCTTTAATCTTTCCTATAAAGCCGTTGGGAATTTGGTAATTTCTGTCCACCTATGATACTATTTTCTTAATATTTTAATTGACTCATTTTAATTAATTAGCTTTTCCTGTTAAATTTTTAACTCTGCAGTTAAACCATTATTACTACTGAAAAATATTGTTCATTATTCTAAATAGAAGCAAAGCTATAATTATATAGTTTCTGCGAAAATACAACAATGTTATTAGATCCTGGCTAGCACTGATGCCCAGGAGAAGGCACTGGCACCCCACTCCAGTACTCTTGCCTGGAAAATCCCATGGATGGAGGAGCCTGGTGGGCCGCAGTCCATGGGGTCTCTAAGAGTCGGACACAACTGAGTGACTTCCCTTTGACTTTTCACTTTCATGCATTGGAGAAGGAAATGGCAACCCACTCCAGTGTTCTTGCCTGAGAAATCCTAGGGATGGGGGAGCCTGGTGGGCTGCCATCTATAGGGTCGCACAGAGTCGGACACGACTGAAGCGACTTAGCAGCAGCAGCAGCAGCAGCAGCGATGCCCAAGGCCTGCTTGAGAGTTGTGAAACAGTGTAATAAGCGTATATGTTATGAAGACCAGTCAGGATACACAGAACGAAACAGACTTTTCTCCTCATAATTCAAATGATTAAAGGAGAACAAACTAAAAACCATCTCCTGTATTACTAGTTGTTCACACCTAGTCTTTGGTAAGTAGCTGGCTTAGAGAACTATGTGGGGCAGTTGAAGAAAGGGGAAAGGTTGATGGGAGTTGATTTGAGTGGATATCGGAAGAGTACCAGGTGTACTCCCCCCATCAGGAGTTTGAAAGACTAGTAATTCTTGAAATATGTTTGCAAATTCAATCTTCATCATATTACTTGTTCTCTCCTTTAATGCTTTCTCATTTGTGTTTCTTTGGATGTTTCTTCAATTTAATCAATTATTTTTTCCATTTAATATCCAGGTATCTTTAAAAAAAATCTTGGTGCTGTAAAGATATTTTATGGCGAAGATTAACTAATAATTCTGTAGGTAAAGAATATTATAACAAAAACATCCACTGGAATTTAAGTACAGAGACCTTTATTATGCAGAAAGGTGGTTCAGGCATCTTAACTGACTGTTTTAGACTCACTTTACCTTGACTTCTCATTGCACTGGTACAAAAAGATCAACATAATGGTTTAAAATAAGGCTTTAAATTAAGATTTTTTTAAACGACCATTTATTACCAGGTATTTTTGTACAGTCTCAGGAAACAGCTCAAAAATCTTGTACCTTATTTTTAACTGATTAAAGTACTCCAGTGACCCCTTGTGGCTACTGTGGTGTGAAACACAAATGCCTTTTTCCCTGTGTCTCAAGCTTCTCAAAACCATTGCCCGTAAAATATATAAACCTTTGCCAATACAGTGCCACATCATGATAAAATGCAAGGTTACTGTATATGAACTCAGTGACTTGTCACAGCAGAAGACAGGTGACGTTAGTGAAACTAGCCTCACACTGGACTGACAAAGTCCCTGCGGATCCTGAGACAGTTGCTCCCTAGCTCCACACTTCTCCCCCTCACACGTCCCTACTTCCCAGAGTAGAACTTTAGCCATGGGGCTGAATAGGGAGCCAAAAATGTTATCTCCAAGTCCTTGGCTTGAGCTGAGTTAGTGGAGTTTACTGAAAGTCCAAAAAAACAGAGATCCTGGTACCCCTCTGGTATTGTGTGTGTGTGCCGGGTTTGGGGGTGGTGGGAATGGCTTACCAAATCCTAGAGAATAGATCATCTAGAAGTTTCTCAATATTGAGTAAATAAATTTTTCTGTGAATCTTCATTAACTGTAAATTTTATTGAGCTTAAGTTTATTCTTTGTATTTTGAAGACAAGTTTTAAAAGTATTCTAATTATTTGAATATTCTAAAATTCAGAGTGCTTTTTTTTTCCAGACTAAGCTACCAGTTTCTGTTTGCATCCTCTTCACTGTGCCCTGTCCTATCCTTAGACTCTGCAGGGTCTGGGGCACCTCTGCTCATAAAAGTGACCTCTGTTCTAGAATCTTCAGTGACATTTAGTTCTCTTACCTTCTCTTTTCCTCCAGGGCAGATGAACAGGCCCAGAAGGAAACATAATTCTTCTTCTTATCCAGTAAACCCTTTTTTTCCAGTTTATATGTACCAGCTGATACATGGAATTTGTAAGCTGCATTTCCCATAAACCAGGAAAGAATGATGCCATTTCTGTGTGTGCTTTGTTCCCCTTTCCTCTGTATCTTTTGTCCTTTTTATGTATGTTACCAAACCTAATGTCATCACACAATATTGTATGTGTGGTAAATTCTCTCAGTAGTAAGCCTCCATGTCCAGCATGGAGCCAGCATTGCTAGGTTAGTATTATTCAGTATATTATTTCTTCTACAGCACATACCTCACCTTATTCCCGTGTATACTTAAATAACTTAAAAATGAATGAATTCTTCCAAAAGAAATCTGCAGAGTCTCTAATAGCACCATCTACCCTTTAAGAACCTTAAATAACACTACCTCTCTTTTTTTTAACTTTTTATTTGTATTGGGGTGTAGCCAATTAACAACGTTGTGACAGTTTCAGGAGAACAGCAAAGGGACTCAGCCATACTTACCCATGTATTCATTCTCCCCTAAACTCCCCTCCCCATCCAGGCTGCCACATAACATTGAGCAGAGCTCCATGAAATAACACTAACTCTTGAGATAGTCATGTCATGATGCTTACAAGTTTTAGCAAAAACGTTTGACCATGTAAATTTTGTGTGTTCAGCTGGAGTAATTTGAAAAATACAGGCATTACAAAATAATGTCTGCATCATATCAATGAACTAAAGGTTTTCTTGTTTTTAGACTAGAAGAGATGGAAGAAAAGTATCTAATGAGAGAATCAAAGCCAGAAGATACACAGATGATTGCAGAATTAAAAGCCATGCTTACGGAAAGAGACCAGGTCATAAAGAAGCTGATGGTAAATTGTTTTGGTTTTGCCAAGTGGGGGGTTATGGTGTAACTATGTTAATAATTAATAGACTGTTGAATGGGAAAATATTTTTAAATAATGCTAAACAAAAGTTGAAAAAGTACAAAAAATGTATTATGATTGAACATTTGTGAAAATGTTTATGAACAAGGATAAATACAATTTTAAAATTTAAACTTGGTATTAGTGTAAGGAGACTGTTTTTTCAGTAATTTTTTTAAAAAATGCTTTTTAATACATATTGAATGTTCAGTAATATGTCACTGCCAGTGTACAGTTAATAAACTACTGAAGTGTGTGTGTGTGTGTGTATTGTACATGTAGAATTAGAATTGGATGGGAAAGAACATTCAACACATGCATGCATTAGCTTGCAGTGTATACTTCCAATTAGTCATGTTAACTTTCTAAAGTGGATCACCAAAACCTGATCCAAAGACGTTCTTCATGGCAAAAGGATTCCATTTTCTTAGGGTTTCCCTAAGAAAAGCTACCGGCTCTCTGTTGAGAGTCTTGATGCACAGAGGTGTTAGGGGCTCTGAGAAGTCCATCAGGGAAGAAAATACAGATTTAACAATAAATATACTGCCTTCATTAAAGTCATTATTCTTTAAGAATAAAAATACACAAATGTTCTAAAATTCATAAAACATTTCAGAATCTTCTAAAATTATATGACCTGATCAGTAAGTAAAATATTGCTTTTTACTGCCACTGACAGACAAAAATCAGAGTAAAACTAGAAATAGAATGCTAACCATTGTATTTGCTCATTGATTTCTTCATAACGGCTTTGGATATTAGCGTGCAAAGAGAGTCTAAGAGCATTTATATTTGAAGTCCTTATTCCTTAACATGTTTCTTGAAGCATTTAGGAAAGCCATCCTGTTTCATGGCATTCGAAGTTCCTGCCAAAAGCAACAGGTAGTTGACTGGGGTTCATAGATGAAACCCAGGAGCAGGCATTGGAAAGACAGAGTATGAGCTACTTCATCCTACTTAACACCCATTTTCCGAAGCTTTGTGAACATGAGCACATGCATCATAGCCTGCTCTGATAGCAGTAGATTCAGAAAAATTACCTTATATTCCATCTATGAAGTCAGCAAATGTATTACTATTTTTTAATCTGTGGTAGAAATAGCTGTTGATTCTCCAGTTCTAGCCACAGGGTAGTGTAGTCTTTCCTCTACTCCCTGATTCTATGAACTGTGCAGCACATGCTGCTGCTGCTGCTGCTGCTGCTAAGTCACTCCAGTCGTGTCCGACTCTGTGCGACCCCATGGACGGCAGCCCATGAGGCTCCCTCATCCCTGGGATTCTCCAGGCAAGAACACTGGAGTGGGTTGCCATTTCCTTCTCCAGTGCATGAAAGTGAAAAGTCAAAGGGAAGTCGTTCAGTCGTGTCCGACTCTTAGCGACCCCATGGACTGCGGCCCACCGGCTCCTCCGTCCATGGGATTTTCCAGGCAAGATGGGCTAAGAATAACAATGCAAATTATAGTCAGTGGTAACTAGAAGGGGGCTGAATAATCTAGTTCTACTAGGGCATAGCCCTGCCTTTCACAACACAGTGATCCATTTACTTATGTGTTTACTTCCTGCAGTCTGATTGTAGGAAGCCCTTGGTGAAAGGAAAGGCAAAGGGCTTATCTCTGTATGGACTATTCACTTTTTCTATGGACCATTCACTTTTTCTCTATTCTGTGGTTACCACTGCTGAAATATGTTGATGTCTCAGCAGATTAGGACTCACAAATAATGATACACCATAGTGTCATCTTCATAGACGGAAACTCACCATGCACACAGCTCCATGAATACAAGTTAAGCCTAAGCAAAACATACAGTCAGCCCTCTGGAAAAGAGATGGGCCAAATAGAGCATTTAGCTCTAGCCTTGGAGGTATGAAAGGGTAGAGAGGAGTCCCAGAGCATAAGGTTTTAAAGGTGCTGAGAACTTACCAACCAGCCAACTTTAAGACCCTGGCAGTTAGGTCTAGAAATCTTTGAATAATGTATATAAATTCTCATTCAGGTTTTGTATTAAATTTTGAATCAAATGGCATTTATATAGATAAGATTTAAACAGTCAATAGAAAATGTTTAAGAAATGTTTGTAATTCTTTTGCATAGGAAGATAATAAATTTTATCAGCTGGAATTAGTCAATCGAGAAACTAACTTCAACAAAGTGTTTAACTCAAGTCCTACGGTTGGTGTTATTAATCCACTGATGAAGGTATGTGCTATAAACATTGTAAAATAAGAATGTGGTTTTAAACTTGATTAAAATTTTTATAAAATATTTAGAGCAGCATAGGATAAAGCTTCCAAAAAGTGTTTCCTTAAATTTAATAATCTAGGACTAAATCTATGAATTCTTTGTGTACTAATTTTCAGAATGAGATGCTAATAATATTCATTTATTTGCTGAGAATTCATATTCCTTGAAACAATGTTTTATTAACATTGTAAAACCTTGGTTATACCATTTCATTTTTCGTATCTTTTTTTGTTTTTTAAGCTAACTTCTGAGTCTTTTCAAGATAATTTCCATCATTTCCTTAGTGTTCACTATCCTCTGGGGAATCTTGAAAAGTACTCCAAGCAGTGTATCCCCAACAGCTCTCCCTGCCATCATCATGGGCCTTGGGTTGGACATGTATTTTGTTACCTACTCGTCTTCAGAGAATGGCCTTATTTCTCATGGCCTTATCACCTTTTTTGACAATTAAAATTGAAAATGACCTATTCTAACATTCTGCTGCTGTCTTAGGACAGATAGAAGAGCCTTATAGACAAATGAAATGGACATGGCTAAGCCTTGTACCTCTTGGTGCCCCAGCCTACTCTGGCTCCTGACGTGGTGCCATAGGTATAGTGGGGATTTAGTAAATATTTGTTCAGTAGCAAAAAGTCATATTTTCTTATAAGCTAGAACAAATCACTCTAGTGAATAAAGCAAGTAATAAAAAATAGTTATGTATGTTGGCTTTATAGGGATTACATATCTTTCAGCATAAATCAGTAGTAGAAATAAAAATGCCAGTGCTAAAGCTATTTTTTTTCCAATTCATATTTCATTAATTTTCACATCATACCTAATTTCTCTTAGGCCCTTAGCCAGAAAAACTTCTGCTTTCCAAACTCAAAAAACTTCTGTTAAGAAGATGGGATCTATCCTTCCTTCACAAGTTAAACTGCTTCAAACTGCAAACTGTTTTCTAAACTGACTTAAATGATTTGTAAAATGGCATGGCATATAGAGCCTTCGCAAAAAAAAAAAAATCGGTGAATGAATGAATATAGTTAGTTTCAGTTTTTAAATTCATTATTTAGGGTGACATAAGCTTTTAATTAAAAAGCTAGGTTATGAGACTTGTTAAAACAAGATTAGAAATATTTTCTTTTTACTTATTTTATTAGAATTACATTTTTAATCACAAAATCATTATTGTAGAATGTTGTCAATGATACTTTTGATTTCTTAAAATAAAAAACTTAAGTAGTTTTGATTATGCCCTCTTATGTCTAGAACAAGAAAATGTCAAAGATATATCTTCATAACTTTTGACTCCTAATAGTGACTCGGTTTTCACAATTAATTCTGAAGACAATATCACCCTTTATTTTTGCAGTTATGCTAAAATAGACTTCTTTCCTGGGACTTTATGATGCACAGAAAATGACATAGAGGACAATGTCTAGATAATGAGATCATTATACATAAGGAAAAGGACCATCTTGTCTATTGTCTTTTTTTTTTAATTCTGGAGTCATCTTACAAAAAAATTATTTCATACATTTAATTAGCACACTTTTAGTCAGTAAAAGATGGGAATATTCAAAATATCATACATGTTAATTTTTATTCCACATAGCAAGACGATATTCATTGATTCTACAAATGAATAGAGCTTAAAGCTAATGATTTGAAAGCCAATAGATATTAATAATCCTCAGTTGTATTGCTGTTTTCATCTGTCAATTTTAAAGACCAGTTAAAAGATTACACTGATCACTTTTGTTTTATAACTTTTAAGTTTCTTAAAAGATTGTGAGCTAATTATGATACTACCAATGAATTGGTAAATGAGACTTAAGTATACAGATTTCATTTTCCCTCTTCAGAGAGATGGTATAGTGAATTTAAAACCAAATTATTTCTCTAGGTCAGCTCTAAGTCCTAGGTAGAAATGTGAGATTTGTTTCAAACTAACTTTGCCAAGCATTTTCTCATTCCTTTTATTTTCCAGGCAAGGACTGCCTCCCTTTGACAGATGGCTAAAGTTCACGGACCTCTTTTTTTAAAATTATGTTAAACTTTTCACCTTTTCCTCATTTTAGCCTAAACCCATTCAAACCTCGTGAGATCCATCAGATGTACTCTTTCCCCCTTCCCTCCCGGTAGTCTTTACCCCTTGGCCTTCTCTCCACTCACCCTCCTCCCCATGAACCAGTCCCAAATATTTCTTCCTCATTCTTTCTGTCTGAGCAGTATGTCTGTCTGTGAGGCTTCCGTGTAGATAAAGAACACCTCCAAAGATCCCCAGACCACACTTTGTGTAACACTGGTTCATTTTAACATCCAGCCTCCAAAATTTTCCCATGCCAAATTTATATCTTCTGCTCTTCCTGTCTTCCCATTCATCCTCATGCAGGCACTGTCCTCACATGTATTATTTTTAATGCAGCAAAAGAAGAAGAACGATAAGTCACCAACAAACAGGTTTGTGAGTGTTCCCAATCTAAGTGCTCTGGAATCTGGTGGAGTGGGCAATGGACATCCTAACCGCCTGGATCCCATTCCTAACTCTCCCGTCCGTGATATTGAGTTCCACAGCAGCAAGCCACTTCCTCAGCCCGCGCCACCCAAAGAGCCCAAGACATTTCTGAGGTGAGCCCCGTCTCACCAGTGCAGTTTTTCCTTTTTTAACTTGAGAAATTTACCTTCTTACCTTGCAGAAATCTGCTACTTTAAGAACAGCCTAGCAAAAGAAATTTTACTGTGAAATATTTTCAAAATATATTTATCACCTCTCTAGAGAACTCCTTTTTGACTATTAAAAAGATTTTTTCTATTTTGTTGTTGGTTAACTTTCTAAATGTTTAAAGTGGTGCTAATGTAATTATATGCTTAGAATTTTAATATGTATGGACCGTCGCTTCATTTTTAGAATTATCACCAATTTTTCATTAACAACCCATCCTTATTTCAGAAATTCAAAATATTTTTTATTAAGTGGCTTTTGTTTCTTATCTGTTTTTTTTCCCCTTGCTTATTTATAAACATATATGCTTCTTGACAAAATAAATATATAGGCTCTGGGAACTTAATGATAAAAGTAGGAAATTTAGAAGAAAAGTTTTGTAATTAACATTCCAATTTTATCTCAGAGTTCTCAAGTAAATATATTAACACGTAAAATTAGAATGAAATTATTTGTTTACTCATGAAATAATTAAGTCAGAAAGTACTGTCATTTTATGCTTACTATTACTGATTTTGTGCTGTTTTAAAATTTTTTGACTTGTTCTTACTAAATCTCCGTGTCACTAGTAATAATCTTACAGGTAAACTACTTTTTTTTCTAAACTGATTAATGACTAGTTAATGACATTTCAAATAGAAAAGAAGATAGCAAGAATGAAAACTAGTCAAATACACGTTTGACTGTGTCTCCTGCTAAATACTTTGTGTTGCTTATTTTCCCTCGTGCATGGGTGCGTTCAGGTATCATTAAGATGCATGTGCATGGGCTCAAGGAACATGGCTACTGGAGTTTCCATTACACATTGTTGCGTGCCTTGTAATTTCCCCCAAAGACGGTAGGGATGCTTTTATTTTCTTAACTAGCCCAAAGAATCTTTAGTTAGAGTTAAGATAAAGTATAAAGTATATACCTTCGAAGATGGAGGGGAAATTGGCTTTTTAATACATTCCTTTCCCCTAGAGTATCTGCTTGTGGAATTATGAAAGTTTAAGTACACATACAGAAAAATATTATGCCATGGTTTAGTCACTTAAATTAGTTATATTTAAGGACACATCTGTAAGAAATACTTGTGTCAGATTCTAAAAATATTTAATTAATGAAAAGCAAAAAGGTGCTGAACGAGAAGAATGTTATCTTGTTCTTATTTCCCGCAGTTCCTCCTGAACTTTTTGGTTCCAAGAGGGTCACGTTACTTTTCTCAACTGTCTGATTTTTTTTTTTTTTTTGGTAATTGTTGTGTAACATGGCTTCTCCTTAACGAACTTCATCTGAGCTGCTTCTGCACTCTCCTGCAGGGGAGACCCCATCTAGTGTAGAGGAAATAGCCAAGCTTTAAAACGCATCTCCGAACGTAGGGAACTAGTTGTGGTCGTCTGGTGGTTTATGTGCTTTCCCCTTCATTTTGCAAAACAGCTTAACGCTGGGTTACGTGTCTCTCTCTTTATGAATCCAGTCCTCCTCAGAGTGAAGCTTCCCCGGTGGCTTCTCCAGATCCCCAGCGCCAGGAGTGGTTTGCCCGGTACTTCACATTCTGAAAGAACTGCTTTGGCACAGTTCTGTGTGGACTGTTACTAAGAGCATGACCTTATACAGATCATTATGTGAGCAGGTTCTCCTGTGTCACACACTGTGAGAAAGTATGTGTCTCTCCAGTTGAAAATGCCCTGTACTTCCTGTGATATTTATTGGACTCACTCTAAGGTACTATATTATGTGTGTAATTATAACAGTTATTTTTATTTGAGATGGAAGAATCTTTAACCTTTGTAATTACTGCATAATAAATTTTGTTAGAACAAACACTGTTTTTCTTTTTTCTAGTAAGTTTGTTGGTAATTTTTAAATACTTTTAAATTCCAGGTAAGACTTGCCAGAAAAAGTTTCACTGAATAATAATCATAAAATATCAATTATTTTACTTTAATAATAACAAAGTCAGGATAGAGAAATAAATGTTATAACCTATTCATTTGTTGCATTACCATGTATAACTAAAGTGTGTTCTCTAAATTTAGAAGGCTAGAATGAAAACACCTGTGGAAATTATGGACTTTCAAGTATATAAAATACTGCCAACCTATGTTTTTGGAATTATTCTGATAGTTGACTAGGACCTAGAATTTGTAGTACAGCATCTGTGCTCAGTATTAAGAAGCCAGCTTGTTAGTTTTCTAAATAGGCAATTTAGTATTGACACATGAACATGGACAAGTAACCACTATCACATGTTAATGACACCTTTTTAAAGTTTTCAGTACACCTTGGCAGGCTACTACATTGTATCCTGTGGCCTAAAGGAATGCATCCATTTCTAAGGTGCTAAATTTAGTTGATTTAGTAATGTAGATTTTAGAAGAACCTGGGTGAACATTCATATAAACATCTATGAATAAATATAATAATGTTGAAGACCAACTTTTTAAATGACTGCTACATGTCAGACACTTGTGCTGAGAGGCCAGAAGAAAGATTATCATTTAATCCTCACAGAATCTTCAAGGAATAAACCATTGCCTTTGAATATTGCAGAGCTGGTAGTGTGTTGTTTAAGTTATCCTGAAAAAAAGCTTTTACCAAATGCTTGAATTTTTTCTTCAACTAAGAGACTGAATTTCCCAACAAAAAATGGTTAATGCTTATTTCAGAAAACAGTGATACGCTCATTTTCTTGCCCCTTGCTTATGCATATCTCACAATTTGGACATTTACTTATCAAGGGTTTGATGATTAGAACTCCTACAGGTGACTTGGCATCCCTGGTGGCTCAGACGGTGAAGTGTCTGTCTGCTAGATATGGACATTCAAAGATGATGAACACCTGTCCACAAGGAGCTAATCATACACTTGCTGAAATAGGCTAAAACCAAACCTTTCTTTTTTCAATAGCAGTATCAGAAGAGACACAAATCAATGTACAGTGGGAGCAGAAAGGAGGAAGTGAGTTCTACCTAAGTGGTGGCTACTTGCCGGTGATGTCAAGCTGACTAAGCTGGATATGGGAGTGGTACCCCAGTATAATACTGAAGAATGAGTAGCAATTAACCAGATAGACCACAGGTGAGGCTGTTCAAGGTACAAGCTGAAACAGGAAAGAGCAGGCCAGCTGCATGAGGACAACTCAGTATAATCCTGTAGGACCATGGAGCATAATAGAGTAGCCATTTCTTGAGCATCTACCTTGTATTAGGCAGTATAATTGTAACATTTTTAACCCTTCAGCCACCCAGATGAAGAACCTGAACTCCCTCTCTTAGAGCCCTCCCCACACCTTATTCACAGAGAACTAGAAAAGGTTGACACCTTGACCCCATGCTACAGATGTTCTGGAGTGCTTAGTAAGAAATTCAGCTTGATCCTCTCGATTTTAAGCAGGTAATAAATAGCATGTTCAGGCTTTTAATTGTTGAAAGTCATTTCAAAATCAGCCAAAAACGTACTGGCTGCAATTTGTTCAGAAAAGATGGGGCCCTGACTAACAGTACGACTGATCCAAAATTTATTGAATTGGTTCAGATGAAGACTGAAAGGAAGATTTGTTAATGGGCATGGAAATGAGGGACTAAAGAGTGAAAATGTAGAACTGGTGGGAATTGGCGATAAGTGTTTGTGGCACATGAAAAAAAATGAAGTGTGGGCAAAAGCTGCAGTATGATTTCGGGTGTATTGAAATTAAAGTTTCTCTGGAATAATAAAAGCAGTTAAACACAAGGGTCTGGAGTATGGCAAGTATGAGCTCGATAAAGCCAAAGGTGTGTGGATGAAAACAACAAGGAATAGAGTTGGACACAGAACTTTGGGGGACACCAGCACTTGGCAGAAAGAGAAGTAGAATTATGGATCCCCAAAGCATGATGTTGTGCAAGAAGGATGTTCAAAGAGAGGGCAGCCAACCAACAGTGCCAAGTGCTGTAGAGATCAGGAAAGGGGAATAATGAGAAGTGCCCATTGGCTCCGACAACTACAAAACGGTCTTAGCAAAAAATAGGGTAAATGGTGGCAACAAAAGCTAAATTCCAGGGAAGTGAGGTGAAAGGAAATTCAGAGAGTGAGTGAAAACCCCTCTGAAGAAATTCGGCTACACAGGTCAAGAGAAGGCGATAAGGAAAAGGGAATGTGGGGTCAGCTGTGTTTCGTCATATTTCAGTACTGGGGAGGGAGAGGAGAGAAGAGACACGCATCAGTTTTGTAAGAGCCTTCAACTGTGTCACTGGGTTACATGTCGTAACATCAAAGAGACGGCCAGGGAAGTCTCACAGCATTGTTAACACTGTGACGGAAGAAAAGTTTCGGCAAGACATGTTGATAGAATATAAGCAGCAGCATGGAATCCTAGAATCCTGGAGTTAGAAGGATGTAAAATTTCTACATTTCCACTCTTTAGTCCCTTGTTTCCATGCGCATTCTCTTCTGCTGTCCCGTAGCATGCTTGAATCTCCCCTGTAACATCCCTGAGTGAGCTTGCCTACTTCAGTGACAGGAGGGTCACCTCTGAGGCTCCCTCCCCCCACTGGCTCTGCCACCAACACGTGTCAGGTATGTCTGTGACTCAATCTCCTGGGCTATGCAGTAAGGTGGATACTCTTTTATCTTCCTACAAATATAATGAGAGAGTTTGAGAAAGGTACGAATTACCATGGGTGAGTCATCAGTTGTCTTGGGGTAGAGCATGTATACTAGAGAAGTGTAAAAGGACTGTCAGGCAGTGGTTGAGCTCAGAGGCCATATGTTTACACTGACACCCAGCAGCACGATTGTGCTCTTTGACTAGATACTTGGATACAGGTTTACAGGAATGGATGTTAAACGTAACCAGGATTAGGATTTTGTTCGGTAAGTATAACAGAAGGAAGAAAGAGGAACAAGACTGTTATTATGCTTGAAGTTTAGAAGTAAAGCCACAGTGGACAAATACTCTCAACTGCCTTACCAAAGGGTCTGGTCACCAATGTCCAATGTGTACTGGGGGCATTTCCCTGCACATCCAAGCAATTCTCTGACACCAGCTGGGTGTCTTATGATTCAACTCAATTCTGACACTAATTACCCAGAGATGACATCAGATTTTACACGTTAAGGGCTCAGTCCTCTAAGACTACCCTCCACTTCACTTGCTAATCATAAGCCCAGGTTATTACTGGCTATAAACCAGAGGTTTCATGATCCCTTCCTCAGGTTTGATTAATTTGCTAGAGAGGCTCACAGAACTTAGGAAACCTGTTTACTCACTAGATTACTGATTTATTACAAAGGATATTAAAGGATATAAATCAACCACCAGATTTTGTATATATATATAGTGTGAGGTCCCAAAGGAGCTTCTGTCCCAGTGGAGTTAGGGGCCCAGCATTGGTGGCTCACGAAAGAGTTCTGGTTCCCCAACCTGGAAGCTCTCTGAGCCTAGTCAAAATCTGTTTGAAATAGAATTGATACCCAGAGGCAAACTCTCACATTTGTGGTCAAATGATTTTTGACAAGGATGCTAAGATCATTCAGTTGAGAAAGGACAGTCTTTCAATAAATGGTGCTAGGAAAACTGGATATCCACATAAAGAGTGAACATGAACTCAGACCTGATTATACCTTAAGTGGATCAAAGACCCAAATGAAAAGTAAATCCCTTAGAAGAAAACAGGTAGGGTAAACCTTCATGACCTTGGATTTGGCAATGATTTATTTGATATGACACCAAAAGTTCAGATAACCAAAGCACAAAGATAAATTGGACTTCATCAAAATTAACATTTGTGCACCAAAGGACGCTACTAACAGTGAAAAAGACAACCCTCAAAATAGGAGAGAATAATTATAAAGCATATACCTGTAAGGGATTAATACCCAGACTATATAAAGAATTACTAAAACTCAACCAAAAAACAAAAGTGGATGACAGACATAAATAGACATTTCTCCAAAGAAGATATACAAATGGCCAATAAGTACTTGATGTTCAGCATCACTGCTGCTGCTACTGCTAAGTCACTTCAGTCATGTCTGACTCTGTGCGACCCCATAGACAGCAGCCCACCAGGCTCCCCCGTCCCTGGGATTCTCCAGGCAAGAACACTGGAGTGGGTTGCTATTTCCTTCTCTAATGCATGAAAGTGAAAAGTGAAAGTGAAGTCGCTCAGTCGTGTCCGACTCTTAGTGACCCCATGGACTGTGGCCCACCAGGCTCCTCCGTCCATGGGATTTTCCTTCCAGGCAAGAGTGCTGGAGTAGGGTGCCATTGATCACTAGCCATTAGAAAGATTTAAAGTCAAAACCACAATGAGATACTACTTCATGCCCATTAAGGTAAGGTAAGTGAAGTCGCTCAGTTGTGTCCGAGTCTTTGCGACCCCACGGACTGCAGCCTACCAGGCTCCTCCATCCATGGGATTCTCCAGGCAAGAATACTGGAGTGGGTTGCCATTTCCTTCTCCAGGGGATCTTCCCAACCCAGGGATCGAACCCAGGTCTCCCACATTGCAGGCAGACGCTTTAATCTCTGAGCCACCAGGGATTAGGATGGCTTTTTATTAATTTTTTTTTTAAGGGAGAAAAGAATGGAAAAATTGAAGCCCTTTAGCACTGCTAGTGGGAATGTAAAAGTACAGTTGCTGTGGAAAATAGTCCACCAGTTCTTCAAAAATTTAAACAAGATTATCACATGATCCAACAATTCCACTACTCGGTATATTCCCAAAAGCAGAATTGAGAGCAGGAACTCACACATACACCTGCGTACCATTGGCCATGGCAGCATTATTCACAAGAGCCAAAAAGCTGAAGGAATCCAAGTGTCCATTAACAGATGAGTGGATAACTAAATACAGCCTTTCCCTCCTGTTGTAGGGAATATCTTTAATTCAATCTCCTGTGGGTCTTTTTTACTCCATATACAAAACACTGTTTCAGGTCACCAAATGTGTGGATTTTTTCCACAACACGCCACCAGCTGGGTGTCCTACAGTGTAACTCCAGGCCACACACACACGCTTTGGATGTCTGTCCCAAGCCCAGGTGGTCACTTGTGCTTCCAACCAACTGGAGATTCTAATGACCCCCTCTTAGATTTAATTTGCTAGAGTGGCTCACTGAACTCAGGGAAACACATTTGCCAGTTTATTAAAGGATATGATAAAGGATCCAGATGAAGAGAAACATAGGGCAAAGTCAGAGAGTGGCCTGAGGGCAGCAGCTTCTGTCCCCATGGAGCTGGGGTGTGTCACCCTCCCAGGTGGATGTGTGTTCACCAACCTGGAACTTCTCTGAATGCCATACTAGAGGTTTTACGGAAGATTCCCCACGGGCATGGTCAGTTAACTGTGTCCAGCCCTTCTCCCCACTCTGGAGAAATGGAGGAGACAGTGCTGAAAAATTCTAAGCTTCTAATCAAGGTTTAGTTTTTCTGGTGACCAGCTCTATCCAGAAGCCCACTCAGAGTCATTTAAATAGAACAAAAGATGCTCTTTAGTGCTCTTACCACTTAGGAATTTACAAGGGTTTTTAGAGCACTGTGTCAGAGACAATCAAAGACAGATATTAGAACAAGAGAATTCTTTTACCATTTAGGAAAGAATTTCAAGCCTTGTGCCAGAAACATAACAGAAACCAACACATAATGTTTTTTTTTCTCTTACACATATGCTTTGGATTTGCTGAATTCCTTGGATCTGTGGGTTTATAGTTTTTATCAAATTTTGAAAATATTTTGGCTTTAATTATTTCTTATATTTTTTTCTACTTTCCTTGCTCCTGGCCTTTGGGGAACTCCAATTCATTATACATATATTATGCTACTTAACATTGTCCTACAAAATTCATCAATACACTGCTGAATTTGGGGAGCTTTTTTCTCTTGTTCATTTTGGATAGTTTCTATTGCTATGTCTATAAATTCACTGATCTTTTCTTCTACACTGTCAAATCTGCTGTTAATCCTATTCGATGTGTGCTAAACTTCTCAGCCACTGTAGTTTGATTTCCAAGAACAAAACTTGGGTCTTTAACAAATGTTATCATGTCTCTACCTAACATGTTCCTCTACTACTTAATCTTTCATGTTGTTAATTATGTAGTTTTAAAACATGTATCATTTTATTTTTAGAAAATTTTAGTTCTGTAGTTTAAAGTTATTATACTGTATTACAAGAACTCTTAATTTCTGTTTTTGTCCTACTGTTTTGTATTCTTTTATTCTATTGTACTTCACAATCTTCATCTGCTAAAATGTGAGCAAGACTTTTTGTTGGTTTTGAAGCTCCTAAATTAGTGTCTTTTAAGAGTAGCTGCTGGATAATGTTTGTTGAATTGAATTTTTGTCACATCACTCAAATGTGTTTTCTACAGTCTTGTTTTAGACCAATGTATGTATTATATACTCTCACAATAACAGAACTCACCCTTCTTATTTCTGAGTAATCTGGTCTGGTGTCTGAATTATCTTTCTGTTGCCGCCTTGTGCTCTCTTGTCACCTCCTCTGTGAAAGCCCTTCCCACACCTTCACAGTGAATTAAACATTCCTCTGTAGGTGTACCTACAGCAATTATATTAAAATTATTCATTCAACAAATATGAAGTACCTACTATATGCCAGGTGTTACTCAAGGTGGTTGGGATGAATAAATCATGGAAAAAGTGATGAATCCTGTTCTTACAGAACTTCGAAGTAGGGGATGTCGACAATAAACATAAATATATTTAACATTAGAAAGTGGTAAGTGCTATGGACAAAAGGGAAGGAAGAGTAAGGGTGTAGGGGGTGAGAAGGAATGGGCATGATGCCGTATTAAATAGAAAGGTCCAAGTTAGCCTTATCAAAAAGTGATAATAGGAGCAACAACTTGTCTCATACCTCCCAAAATGGTCAATTACCTTTTGGGTTTCCCTTCTAGTACAGTGCAAACACTTAAGAATAGAATAAAAAATGTATCTTCGAGAGAAAATGACTCAGTATGTGTCCATGTGTTCATGTACATACATGTGTGGTTGTACATATACACAAATTCCTTTACATTCTAAATTCACTGTCATTTCATGTTTAATTTACATATGAAGATATACTTTAAAAATATAGATACGGTTCCATGCAAAAAGGATTAGAAGTGACTACATAAAAGACATGCAATAAAAAAATCTATATCAAGCAACTAATTAAATGGTGTAGGAAGTCAGGACTAATGAAAGAATACAAACCGCATTGAAGGGTAACATACTGCTACTGCTAAGTCACTTCAGTCGTGTCCGACTCTGTGCGACGCCGTAGATGCAGCCCACCAGGCTCCCCAGTCCCTGGGATTCTCCAGGCAAGAACACTGGAGTGGGTTGCCATTTCCTTCTCCAATGCACGAAAGTGAAAAGTGAAAGTGAAGTCGCTCAGTCGTGTCCAACTCTTCGCAACCCCATGGACTGCAGCCTACCAGGCTCCTCCACCCATGGGATTTTCCAGGCAAGAGTACTGGAGTGGGGTGCCATTGCCTTCTCCAGAAGGGTAACATAACTGGGTTTAAGAACTTTTTATTCTCATTTAAACCATTCCTCTTTTCTAAGAATCTCATAACCATACATTAAATTAAACCTAAGCATTTGCCTGATATGCCTTTGAGCTAGGGTGAAAAGATATATGTATGGTTATGTGATTCTTAGAAAAGAGGAATGGTTTAAACGAGAATAAAAAGTTCTCCTAACCTCGAATTCTAGAAGGAATTCCCCATAGAACTTCATTACAGGAGACAATTCTCAATTGAGGATATTTGAATGGTATCCTCAATTATTTTTACAAAAAATCATGTGAATTTTAAAGCTGTTATCTTGGAGTAACCTTTTATAAAAAGGGAAATGATAACATGTAAAAACAACTCAATTTAAGAAATTCTATTAAAAACAACAACAGATTACTAAGTACTAGCTGTCTCATGTCTAACTGGATCCTAGGATAGAACAGTGAGAAAAGGTGAAGTCCCTTGGACCAGCTTCCTTAAATATCATTTCTCTTACCTTGACTCTTGGATAGTAGAAAGAGGTTGTAATCAGGCAAGGTACAGGAAGGAAATTCCAGTTCAGTTCAGTCGTTCAGTGGTGTCTGACTCCCCATGGACTGCAGCACGCCAGGCTTCCCTGTCCTTCACCAACACCTGGAGCTTGCTCAAACTCATGTGCATCAAGTCGGTGATGCCATCCAACCATCTCATCCTCTGTCATCCCCTTCTCCTGCCTTCAGTCTTTCCCAACATCAGAGTCTTTTCCAATGAGTCAGTTCTTCACATCAGTTGGAGTTTCAACTTCAGCATCAGTCCTTCCAATGAATATTCAGGACTGATTTCCTTTAGGAGGGACTGCTTGGATCTCCTTGCAGTCCAAGGGACTCTCAAGAGTCTTCTCCAACACCACAGTTAAAAAGCATCAATTCTTTGATTCTCAGCTTTCTTTATAGTCCAACTCTCACATCCATACATGACTACTGGAAAAACCATAGCTTTGCTTGATGGATCTTTGTTGGCAAAGTCATGCCTCTGCTTTTTAATATGCTGTCTAGGTTGGTCATAGCTTTTCTTCCAAGGAGCAATCGTCTTTTAATTTCATGGCTGCAGTTACCATCTGCAGCGATTTTGGAGCCCCCCAAAATATAGTCTCTCATTGTTTCCATTGCTTCCCCATCTATTTGCCATGAAGTGTTTGGATTGGATGCCATGATCTTAGTTTTCTGAATGTTGAGTTTTAAGCCGACTTTTCCACTCTCCTCTTTCACTTTCATCAAGAGCTCTTTAGTTCTTTGCTTTCTGCCATAAGGGTGGTGTCATCTGCATATCTGAGGTGATTGATATTTCTCCCAGCAACTTGATTCCAGCTCGTGCTTCATCCAGCCTGGCATTTTGCATGATGTACTCTGCATATAAGTTATATAAGCAGGGTGACAATATACATCCTTGACGTACTCCTTTTCCTATTTGGAACCAGTCTGTTGTTCCATGTCCAGTTCTAACTGTTGCTTCTTGACCTGCATACAGATTTCTCAGCATGCAGGTCAGGTTGTCTGGTATTCACATCTCTAAGAATTTTCCAGTTTGTTGTGATCCACACAGTCAAAGGCTTTGGCATAGTCAATAAAGCAGAAGTAGATGTTTTTCTGGAACTCTTGCTTTCTCAATGAATCAGTGGATGTTGGCAATTTGATCTCTGGTTCCTCTGCCTTCTTTTTCCTAAATCCAGCTTGAATATCTGGAAGTTCATGGTTCACATACTGTTGAATACTGGCTTGGAGAATTTTGAGCATTACTTTGCTAGTGTGTGAGAGGATTGCAACTGTGTGGTAGTTTGAATATTCTTTGGCATTGCCTTTCTTTGGGATTGGAATAAAAACTGACCTTTTCCAGTCCTGTGGCCACTGCTGAGCTTTCCGAATTCCCTGGCATATTGAGTACAGCACTTTCACCGCATCATCTTTTAGGATTTGAAATAGCTCAACTGGAATTCCATCACCTCCACTAGTTTTGTTCATAGTGATGCTACCTAAGGCCCACTTGACTTCGCATTCCAGGATCTCTGGCTCTAGGTGGGTCATCACACCATCATGGTTATCTGGGTCATGAAGATCTTTTTTGTATAGTTCTGTATATTCTTGCCATCTCTTCTTAATATCTTCTGCTTCTGTTAGGTCCATACCATTTCTGTCCTTTATCTAGCCCATGTTTGCATGAAATGTTCCCTTGGTATCTCTAATTTTCTTCAAGAATCTCTAGTCTTTTCCATTCTAGTGTTTTCCTCTATTTCTTTGCATTCATCACTGAAGAAGGCTTTCTTATCTCTCCTTTTTATTCTTTGGAACTCTGCATTCAAATGGGTATCTTTCCTTTTCTCCTTTGCCTTTAGCTTTTTGTCTTTTCTCAGCTATTTGTAAGTCCTGCTCAGGTAACCATTTTACCTTTCTTTTTCTTGGGGATGGTCTTGATCCCTGC
This sequence comes from Budorcas taxicolor, assembly GCF_023091745.1. Lineage (NCBI taxonomy): Eukaryota > Metazoa > Chordata > Mammalia > Artiodactyla > Bovidae > Budorcas > Budorcas taxicolor. Next base: position 23,715,036 of record NC_068918.1, read on the forward strand.
CTCCTGTACAATGTCATGAACTTCTGTCCATAGTTCTTCAGGGACTCTATCAGATCTAGTCCCTTGAATCTATTTCTCACTTCCACTGTATAATCGTAAGGGATTTGATTTAGGTCATACCTGAATGGTCTAGTGGTTTTCTCTTTTTTCAATTTAAGTCTGAATTTGGCAATAAGGAGTTCATGATCGGAGCCACAAGTCAGCTCCTGGTCTTGTTTTTGCTGACTGTATAGAGCTTTTCCATCTTTGGCTGCAAAGAATATAATCAATTTGATTTCGGTGTTGACCATCTGGTGATGTCCATTTGTAGTCTTCTCTTTTGTTGTTGGAAGAGTGTGCTATAGCCAGTGGGTTCTCTTGGCAAAAACTCATTAGCCTTTGCCCTGCTTCATTTTGTACTCCAAGGCCAAATTTGCCTGTTACTCCAGGTATCTCTTGGCTTCCTACTTTTGCATTCCAGACCCCTATAATGTAAAGGACATCTTTTCTGTGTGTTAGTTCTAGAAGGGTGTAGGTCTTCATAGAACCGTTCAACTTCAGCTTCTTCAGCATTACTGGTTGGGGCATAGACTTGGATTACTGTGATCTTGAATGGTTTGCCTTGGAAATGAACAGAGATCATTCTGCCATTTCTGAGATTACACCCAAGAAAGTTTTAAGCCAACTTTTTCAGGAAGGAAATTAGGAGTGTTCAAAAAGATCTTCAGTTAGCTATCTTCATTTTATTTTTTATAATAGTCTAATTTCAACAGTACAGTTACCAATGGGCCTCGTTGTTTTGAAAATTAAGATTGAAGAAAAATATTTAAACATCATCTAACACAGTGGTTCTTACATTTTCGTGTGTATGAGTCACCTCAGTTACTTGCTTCAAATACTGATTTCAGTGTCCATTTCCAGAAATTCTTAGTGTGTAAGTCTGAAGTGAGCCAAGGAGTCAGCCTTTAATAAGGAGAATTTGATTCACATGGTAGGCTACAAAGATGGTAAACAGGAAAGGAGAGGCTTTTTCATAAACCTTCACCATAACCCTAACGCAGTGTTTGTCACCAATCTATAGTAAACTGTGTGTGAGCACATAACTCCAAAGAAGTAACTAATTCATGTAATGAACATATTATTGTATTGATATATGCATTATATAAAAAAAACAACCCCATCACTATGGTGACAGCATTTATAACTTCAAGGTCCCTTCAGGCATATGTGTGTACTCAGTCGCTAAGTCATGTCCAACTCTTTGTGACCCTTTGGATTGTAGCCCACCAGACTCCTCTGTCCATTGTATTTTCCAGGCAAGAATACTGGAGTGGATTGCCATTTCCTCCTCCAGGGGATCTTCCTGACCCAGGGATCATACCTGCAATCTCCTGCATCTCCTGCATTGGCAGGTAGATTCTTTACCACTAGCGAAAAGTGGGAAGCCCTTCAACTTCTAGTACAAATTCTAAAAACTTACATACATATGCTATCTTACTAAAAAAAAAAAAAAACCCACCCTTGTATTACCAATACATGCTGGGAATGTCACACTGCACTCTCAAAGAGTCAGAATTCCATTTCCATCGAGTCCTCCCACCCTGGATGGAACAGCTGCCTCCCTGCTCTCATGGTTCAGAATACAGAGGTCACAGAATGGGCTTTCTGAGCCACACACAGCACATGGTGGATGGACCCTCAATATGCTGCTCAGCCTGCAATGAAACAAACATCACACATGCAGCCCAAGCACCCAGGCATAGTCCATGGCTAATGATAACAGATGATATGGATCTAAGTTTTTCCAAAGTTAATTTAGTGAAATTTAGAGAAATATAATTTGTAGGGTGATAACATGTATCTAAATAATACTTATAATACACCAATGTCATATTAATTCTATAATTATGTTAAATATATGATATAATATGAACAATATATAATCTGTAGGGTATACACTAACTGCAATAGTCACAATAAACAAAGAAATTCAGTTAATGTTACTGTCCAACCCTACAAATGCACACTCCCCCCTTGGCCCTCAGAACTCAATAACTTTACCTGAAAAGCGTCTGATATAAAATTAACAAGGGTCCAGTTGCAATTTTTACAGTAAATACTTAAATCTTATTTTTAGAGTCCGAAGAGATATAAATAGAAGTTCCTGTAAATGTCTCTGCATCACAGTAGTTCATCTTGCACACCCCTTTGGGCTGAATATTGCTTCCTCAGAGCACAGATAAATGTTTCTCTAGGAAAACGTTCTCCTACAACTTGCCTTCCAAATAATACATTATAAATTATTGGAGCCTGAAAATTTTCTCTTTGATTCATTGAGAAGAGATCCACAGGAAAATATTCTTCCAATCTATATTCTCTCCATGAAGGATTAAGCAGTACGAATCACCTACAGTGGCACTGAAATAGAGGCAAGTATGTATTTCTTTGGTTGAGAGCAGGCAGCAAAACAATAAATGTGCCCTCTCAAACGAGGGGTGTGAAAAAAGAAAAAGCCCATTCAATGTCTTTGTAAGGAAGCCAAATCCAGGCAGAATGAATCTGAGTTCAAACTGAGTTTAAAGAGGCCTGTCCTTTTCTAAGGAGGAATCTAGTAGGGTGTGTGAGGAAAGCAGGAGAGACTGCGTCTTGATGCCTATCACCCATCTTAAAGACAGGATGTGAACTGGGCCTGAACCCTGCCCAAGAGTGACAAAACTTGCTAGCGAAAACCAGGTCTCCTGGAGACTTCCCTCCCTACAGGTGACAAACAGAGATTGTAGTTGAGGTCAGGCTGCCCCTGTTAGATTAACCATGGAGACACCCCCCCTTGATGTATAATCATTGTTCCCCCACTTGAACCTTAACTGTTTGTTCTCCTAGCACCTACTTGTAAAACTCAATCACAACAAAGAGGTTGCTAATATGTAACCAGTCATATAGTAGGGGGTGGGGTGGGGGGGAGCGGGTATAAAACTGGGCTTCTCAGAAACATCAGGGTCCTTGTTGGGAACTGATTCCCCTTGGACCCGCTGGCATAATAAACTGTACTCCAATATCTTGACTGTCCTTCATGGTGTGTTTTGTGACTCCGGATTCCACAACAAGGGAGCATGGTTTGAATTCACAGAGCAGGAAACAATGAAAAAGACATTCTGTGAACTTTGCGAACTGGTCTCATCAAAAACAAAACTGTTCAAATTCAAAGGTTGAAGCAAATTAAAAAAAAAAAAAAGTCCCGTAAAAATGGTATTCCAACATTTGTTGCATAGCTTCGATATGCCAAGGACTATTTTAGGTCTGGGGATATACCAATGAGAGAAAAATGCTGAAATCCCACTTGTGTGCTCTGTGGGGCTTATGCTGCTGTGGGTATTCTCAGTTGGTACAATGATAAGTAAAATGGAAAAAAACAAGGAAGAGAAAACAAGGAGTGTGAGGCAGCGAGCGGGGATGTGGAGCAGGTTATGAGGGGACTGAATCAGGTAGGTAACTGGGGGGTGAGCATTCCAAGTGAGAATAACAGGAAATGTAAAGTGTTAGGAGAAGCAGGAATGTCTGAGCAACAGCATTGACGCTGTATTGGAGTGAGCAAAGGAAGAAGGTAGTGGATATGCAATAAACGATGAGAATTCTAAAAACTTAAAAACATATTCAAAGACGAGAAATGAGTCGTAAAAGTATTCCAATAGTATGACAAGAATTCAACAAAGGGTATTCAGAATCTACTATGTGAAAGGGCCTGTTGTAGGGCCTTCATTCCTGCTCACATTTTTGCAGAATGTAAATTGTGAGAAAGTAGAATAAAAGAAAATACTATATAGTAGAACAAAAATAGAAATGAAGAATTCTTGTAATGCAGTATAATAATTTTAAAGTACACAACTAAAAATTTACAGAAAACAAGATAAATGAGTCAAAACCACATAATTAACAAATGGAAGATAAGTGGTAGGGGATCATGTTAGCTAGAGACATGAGAAAATACTTTTTAAACAACCCACTTCTAGTATTCAGAAGTGTCAGAAGGGTTTTCTGTGAAGATTAAAGGAGACTCACAGAGAAAAAACACACCATAGGAAGAAACAGCTTTTTCCTACCCAGAAAAAGGGCACAGGAAAAAACAGAGTTTTTTCATTTTTAGCAAGAAACTGAAGGAAAAAACAAGGCAAATCACAAACTACTGAACCCAGTGATAAATAAAAAATTTGCAAAGGAGCCAAAAGGAAGAGGTAAATAAAATACTTGAAGAAGAGACTTGGCTCACGGAAGAGCCTTGGAAATCATGACTGAGTCCAGTTCAGTAGCTCAGTCATGTTTGACTCTTTGCAACCCCATGGACTGCAGCACACTGGCCCTCCCTTTCCGTCACCAACTCCAGGAGTCTACTTAAACTCATGCCACTGAGTCAGTGATGCCATCCAACTATCTCATAGTTCAGAAATTATGACTACCTGTTTAAATATACACAATTATTTTCTTGTGGTTTAAATTTCTTTAAAAGATGATTGAGATTATCCAGCATATAAGAAACCAGAAAATCACCACTCAATTCTAACAAGTAAAAACCAGAAACACTGAAAAATCAATTGTCTCTTCTTAAATCCGTCAGAGTGAGGTCACAGGCCAAACTGTTGCCCCCCAAAACTGAAGAGATAACAGAGAACCACAACTTACCAGAGGAGAAACTCAGGAGCTGAAATCCTCCACAGGAACCAGTGCTGGGGTATGGAAACTTTACCTGTAATTGACAAATCACTGGAGGCCAATTGTGGGCATGTCAGAGAAATTAAAAAATCCAGAGGGACTCACTCACAATTTTGTGGGTTTTACCTTTAGGAGTTCATCAATTCCTCACAGTAAATACTGGAGAAAAATCCCTTCCTGCTCTGGCAGGAGCTGGAGAAAGGGAACCATTTTAAAATACACCAGAGCATTCTGTTCATGTAAGCTCTGCTCTCAGCTGAAGCTATTTAACCAGAGCCTAACCTCCTAGGGTCTATCAGAGACTAAGTGACCTTGGGGGAAGAGAAATAACTATTTCCACCTGGCTCCAGCCTTCCACAAAAAGGAAAGGAAATACACAACTTCAATCTCCTTTAGCCTTCTGCCTGGGTTAAGGAAAATACCAGTTCCAGCCCATTCTAACCACCCTGTACCACCTAAGCAGGGAAGGGACGGAGAAGAACATGCAAAATTCATAATCCAGAGACAAAAACTAACTACAAGATTGAGACCTAATCATAAGACTATAGACTTCTGCCCACTACACACCTCATCACTATGTTACTAAAGGCCTATTTATAGCACTTTAATCTAGCACATCATCTTTCAACAAAAAATTTATAAGATACATGAAAAAAAAACCACAACAACGCAGTTTGAAGCAACAGAGCCAGCGTCAGAACCAGGCTTTCATATGGCAGGGATTTTTGAATTATCAGACTGAAATTTTAAAACAACTATGATTAATAGGCAAAGGATAGTGGATAAAATAGAATGCAAGAACAGATGGGCAATGTATGCAGAGAGATGGAAATTCTAAGAAAGAAGCAAAAAGAAATACTAGAGATTGAAAACTCTGTAACCGAAATAAGGAATGCCTTTGATGGGCTCAGTGGACTGCATACAGCTAAAAACAGAATCTCCAAGCTTTAGGATATGTCAGTAGAAACCTCCAAAACTGAGAAGCAAAAACAAAAAAGACAGGAAAACAAAACAAAACCCACTGAAATATCCAAGACAAGTACAACTGTCAAACATATACAATTACAAAACATGCACATAATGGTAATTCCCAAAGGAGTAAGAAAAAGGAACAGAAGAAACATTTAAAGAAATAATGACTGAGGACTTGCAACAAATTAATGTCAAATTAATGTCAAAGGTCAGTTTTCATTCCAATCCCAAAGAAAGGTAATGTCAAAGAATGCTCAAACTACCGCACAATTGCACTTATCTCACACACTAGTAAAGTAATGCTTAAAATTCTCCAAGCCAGGCTTCAGCAATACATGAACCATGAACTTCAAGATGTTCAAGCTGGTTTTAGAAAAGGCAGAGGAACCAGAGATCAAATTGCCAACATCCACTGGATCATGGAAAAAGGAAGAGAGTTCCAGAAAAACATCTACTTCTGCTTTATTGACTATGCCAAAGCCTTTGACTGTGTGGGTCACAATAAAATGTGGAAAATTCTGAAAGAGATGGGAATACCAGACCACCTGACCTGCCTCCTGAGAAATCTGTATGCAGGTCAGGAAGCAACACTTAGAACTGGACATGGAACAACAGACTGGTTCCAAATAGGAAAAGGAGTATGTCAAGGCTGTATATTGTCACCCTGCTTATTTAACTTATATGCAGAGTACATCATGAGAAATGCTGAGCTGGTGGAAGCACAAGCTGGAATCAAGATTGCCGGGAAAAAGGTCAATAACCTCAGATATGCAGATGACACCACCCTTATGGTAGAAAGTGAAGAACTAAAAAGCCTCTTGATGAAAGTGAAAGAGGAGAGTGAAAAAGTTGGCTTAAAGCTCAACATTCAGAAAACTAAGATCATGGCATCCAGTCCCATCACCTCATGGCAAATAGATGGGGAAACAGTGGAAACAGTGTCAGACTTTATTTTTCTGGGCTCCAAAATCACTGCAGATGGTGACTGCAGCCATGAAATTAAAAGACACTTACTCCTTGGAAGGAAAGTTATGACCAACCTAGATAGCATATTAAAAAGTAGAGATATTACTTTGCCAACAAAGGTCCGTCTAGTCAAGGTTATGGTTTTTCCAGTGGTCATGTATGGATGTGAGAGTTGGACTATAAAGAAAGCTGAGTACAGAAGAATTGATGCTTTTGAACTGTGGTATTGGAGAAGACTCTTGAGAGTTCCTTGGACTGCAAGGAGATCCAACCAGTCCATTCTAAAGGAGATCAGTCCTGGGTGTTCATTGGAAGGACTGATGTTGAAGCTGAAACTCCAATACTTTGGCCACCTGATGCAAAGAGCTGACTCACTGGAAAAGACCCTGATGCTGGGAAAGATTGAGGGCAGGAGGAGAAGGGGACGACAGAGGATGAGATGGTTGAATGACATGACCGACTCAATGGACATGGGTTTGTGTGGACTCCGGGAGTCGGTGATGGACAGGGAGGCCTGGTGTGCTGTGGTTCATGGGGTCGCAAAGAGTCGGACGCGACTGAACTGAATGTAAAAGATAAAGAAAAATCCTGAAAGAAGTCAGGGGTGGGGGAAACACTTGTGAGGAAAAAAAAAAAATTATATTATTTTCAACTTCCCCTCAGAAACTATGCGAGCAACAAGCAAGCAGAGTAAAATATTTAGTGTTGAGGGAAAAATCCCACCAACCTATCATTCGTACCCTGCAAAATTATCCTTCCAAAGTGAAGTAAAAATATTCTTCTCAGACAAAAATGTAGGGAGTTTGTTGCCTGCAGATCTGCCTTGCAAGAAAAGTTAAAAGTTCTTTGAAGAGATAGGAAATAATATGTCAGAAAGTCAGATCTACGTAAACTAAGGAAGAGTACTAAATAAAAACTAAATGAAAATAAAAGCTTATTGATCTAACAGACAAGTGTGTTCCACATAATAATAGCAACAATATATTCATTATGTATAGCTAAGTCTTACAAGCTTATATAAGTAAAGTGGATGAGTGCCATGATACAAGGGATGGGAGGGAAGATTCAGGATTACTTTGCTACTATGAAATACTTGGAGTATTATACTGTGGGAGAAGGCAATGGCAACCCACTCCAGTACTCTTGCCTGGAAAATCCCATGGACAGAGGAGCCTGGTAGGCTGCAGTCCATGGGGTTGCTAAGAGTCAGACACAACTGAGCGACTTCACTTTCGCGCATTGGAGAAGGTTATGGCAACCTACTCCAGTGTTCTTGCCTGGAGAATCCCAGGGACAGGGGAGCCTGACAGGCTGCCGTCTGCGGGGCTGCACAGAGTCGGACACGGCTGGAGCGACTTAGCTGCTGCAGCAGTAGCAGCAGTATAGTGTTACTTGAAAGTGGACTTAATTATTATGTATATTGCAAATTCTAGTAGGCAACTGATTTTTAAAAAAAGCATAACTGCTAAAAACGGAGAGAAAATGGAATCATATAAAACGTAATTACACATATTAAAACATTATAGCCTTTGGATTTGTAGAAAGAGTGTTTTTTATCTAAAAAATGCCAAATGTATAAAGCTACAATTAAATCTTCAAATATCTGTTTTCATTCTTCCTTGGAGGCATTTTCTGAGAAAAATAAACTCAACAATAAGAAAACAAGCGATGTTACTGAAAAATGGGCCAAAGACCTGAAGACGCCCAAGATATACAGATAAAAGTTTAGTGTATGAAAAGATATTCAACATCATATGTCAACAGGGAAATGCAAAGCAAAATAACAATGAGATACTACATACCTATTACAATGGCTAAAATTCAAAACACTAAAAACACAAAACGCTGGAGAGGATGTGAAGCAAAAGCAACTTTCATTCACGATGGATGGGAATGCAAAATGGTACAGTTACTTTGGAAGACATTTTGGTTGTTTCCTACAAAACTACTCTTGACCATATTATGCAGCAGTCATGCTCCTTTGTGTTTACCCAAAGGAGCTGAAAAGTATGTTCACACAAAAATCTGCACGTGGTTATTTATGGCAGCTTTATCCATAATTGGCTAAACTTGGAAGCAACCACAATTGGTCCTTCTGTAAGTGAGTGGAATAGTGTGGTATGTGCAGATAATGCAATATCATTCAGCACCAGAAAGAAATGAGCTGCCCAAGCCATGAACAAGCATGAAATTTAAATGTATTACTAAGTGAAAAAGCCTATCTGAAAAGACAACATACTGTATGATTTCAACTACACGATATCCTGGAAAACTACAGAGAGAGTAAAAAGATGAGTTATTGCTAGGAGTCAGAGGGGATGGAGGGATGATTTTTAGATTTTTACTTCAGCGAAACTATTCTGTGTGACATGCAGTGGTGGATGCCTTTTATTATACCTCTGTCAAAACGGAATGTACAGCGAGATTGAACCCTACTATAAGCCATGGACTTTGAGTGATGATGATGTGTTAATGTCAGTTCATCAATTTTAACCAATCCACCACTCTGGTAAAAGGATACTAATAGGTTGCAGCTGTGTGGAGACAAGGATTATATGGGCAATTTTTGTACTTCCTATTCAATTTTGCATGAACCTAAAACTGTTTAAAAAATTTTAATAATAAGATGTTAAAAATTAATTGTATGCAAAGAACAACCAGAAATTGAAACTGATAACATTTATATATAATCAAAAAGTATGTTCCCTTCTTTCCCATGATTTTATTTTATTTTATTTTCTTTCCCATGATTTTAGAGATAAATCTGACAGATGAATTTGACAAAACAGCAAAATTTTTTGAGTTTGCATAACCCCTAAATAGACGGGGAGGTTTACTTTATTCAAGGGTCATAAACTACTGATAACAAGTAGATTCTGCCCATACTGACCTACAGATTCTATGCAACCCCAACAAAAATCCCGGCTTTTTCACAGAAAACGACAGGCTGGCTTTAAAATTCATATGGAAACAGAAGAGTCCAAACAACTTTGAAAAAGAACAAAACTGGAGGCCAAACGATCTACGCGATTTCAAGACTCATTATAGTTACAGTAATTAAGACAACCTCGTGTTTTTATCAGTTCAGTTCAGTCGCTCAGTCGTGTCCAACTGTTTGCGACCCCATGGACTGCAGCACGCCAGGCCTCCCTGTCCATCGCCAGCTCCCGGAGTTTACGCAAACTCACGTCCATAGAGTCGGTAATGCCAACCATCTCATCTTCTGTCGTCCCCTTCTCCTCCCGCCTTCAGTCTGTCCTAACATCAGGGTCTTTTCAAATGACCCTTTTTATGACCGTATTTTTATAAAACTAGACAAATACATCGGGAAACAGAATATTGAGACTTAGACCCGCATACATAAGGACAACTGATATTGGAGGTAAGTCCAAAGGCTATTCAGTGGGAAAAATACAGCTCTTTTAATAGTGGTCGATTTCTATTAATAAAGTTATCCCAAGATCCATATTTCGAAAAACAATCCGTATTTCGCACCATATCCAAAAATCAGCTCAAAATGAATCATAAGCCTAAACTTAAAACCTTCATTCTAAAACATGTAGAAAAAACAGAAAAATCTTGGAGGCTTTGGGTCTGGCAGAGGTCTTAAGACAGAAGGAAAGGCCGGCGCGTGCAAAACCTGCAGAGGCACCGCCTAGCGCTCGGACTAGCCCGCCCCGGGGCTCCTGGCGCCCAGGCCGGGACCCGCCTCGCTCCTCCCATCCAGCCCCGCCCCGCCCCGCCTCTCTCGTCCGGCGGCGCTCGGCGGGGCGCGCGCCCGCCCGCCCGCTCCTCCACCCGGAAGAGGCACCTGAGCCGCCAACTTGAGGCAGTGCGCGGCCCGGCGTCCCTCGGGAGCGCGGCCCGACCGAGCCGCCCGCGTGGCGCCTATCTCGCCCGGGCGCCAGGCGGACCCGCGGGAGCCTGCGCGTCCCCGGGGCCGACGGCTCCTCGAGCGGCCCCGCGCGCGCCACCCGCCCCGCCTCCACCCGGGGCCTCCTCCCGCCTCGCGGGCCCCCCGCACGACCCCGCCGCCCAGCCTGAGCCCTTCGTGCCCCTCAGCGTCGGGAGCAGCGCGCCCCCGGTGACTTCTGACACCGCGTAACCGCCAGTAAGTGAAAGCCGCAGCCTCGTTTCACCATTCTTTATTTCTCCCGCAGTGCGTCCCAAGTCTTGCCCACACCTAGTTAATTCCAAAACTGTTCAACTTCGGGACCTGGCCGGCGACGCGGCTGCCCGCAGCCGAGCCTAGGAAGTGTTGTTGTCGGGCACGGGCAGTGTCCAGAGACGGAAGTGTGGAAAGCTGTTCTCCGGGCACATCTTGGCTCCACTTTGCGGAGCGCCCGCGGGGAGGAGGCGGTGAGCTGAAGCTGGGGGGCGGGAAAGGGGCGGTGCCAAAGAGGGCGGATCTTAGGGTGCAGGGGCGTGGCCCCGTAGGGGCGGTGCGGTGGGTGTGCGGGCTGTGATTCCCAGGGACCCAGCTGGAAGTTACAGCCTGTGCATCCTCCTGGGTTTTTCTTGTTGGTTTACTTAAGAGAATAAAGTAGCACAACCTGGCTTTATTTTGCCTTCAAATATTCCATAAGAAAAAGGAAAAGGAACTTGAAAGTTGTAAAACGCTGCGCAAGTATGGGTGAGCATGTTTCTAGGGTTAGCAAGCTGCTTAGTCAGTTGTGCCCAGATATTGAAAGTGAAAGCTTTTTTTTTAGTGATGCTGTTTCAAAAAGACTAGGCGAAATTTAAACTGGTTTTAATATGAACCATGAATTCCGAGACTGCACCCTTCCAGCCTTATGTGGAACTGCCTTTTAAGTTGCCAAGTTTTTGGCTCCAAATTTAATATGCACTTATAGAATCTTAGAGGTTATCTAAGGGGACGACAGAGGATGAGATGGTTGGATGGCATCACTGATTCGATGGACATGAGTTTGAGCAAGCTCCTGGAGTTGGTGATGGACAGGGATGCCTGGCATGCTGCAGTCCATGGGGTTGCAAAGAGTCCGGACACGACTGAGAGACTGAACTGAACTGAGACCTTATCTTATAGCCATTCTTAGAGTCCCAGTTTTGTTTTGTTTTTTTTTTCCCCTAGCAAAGGCCAAATGATGAAAATACTGTATGATTAGTTGTTCTTTCCCAAGTGCTTTTTCTGCTTTACCTTTAGCTGAATTTATACCTACCCCACACAAAATACTTATCAGTGTAGTGGCCTATACATCGCTTAATCTCACATTGGCATCCTGTAAGTGTCAGGGTTCTTGACATAACTGTGGTATACTCCCTCTTACTCCTTTCACACCTTCGAGTAATTTCCTAGAGAAAGCAAAATATTGCTAGTAGCATGTGTAACACATATTTAGGATGCTAAACCGTGAATGTCATGACAGTCTTCTTTCATCTATTTCTAGTACAACAGATGTTGATTGAATGAAATAAGTGAAAGGACGTTTGTCCTCCAGTGGTCTGTTTCCAAACCAAATGTGAATTCTTAAATGATCAGTTTGGGCAGTTTATTTGTAACTGTCCTTTGGCACATCTGGGATTGTCACTCCATTTAAATTTAATTCTTGTCTCTTTTGTGCTCCCATTTGTATTGCATTTTTACCGCTGTTAGAACATCACTTCATTTGATCTATTCTTTGGTTCTCTGAGGGGTAGATGACCTTTTATTGTGCTTTTTTCATTTCCCAGAATGGTGCCTTGTACATGTTACCTAAATATATTCATGAAAATAGAATAGGAGCAGGCCTTTTTTAATCTGTAGATATAAATTTAAATGTAATGTATTTACTTTTAATCATAGTGATTTCTCATTTAGAGACAATTTTCTTTCCTCAATTTAATTTCCTTTTTTTTTTTATACTTTTCACAACTAATTTTGCTTAAGCCAACTGAGCCCCTTCCAGTCATAAGCACTGAAAGAACAAAGTGGGTAAGAAGTAAAATTATTTTTAAAAAGCCATTTTTTTCCTGCTGGCTAATTTCTAGTGTGGAGCTTCCTAGGAGGCTCAGTGGTTAAGAATCTACCTGCCAAATCAGGAGACCTGGAAAACTTGGGTTCGATCCCTGGGTTGGGAAGATCCCTTTGAGAAGGAAATGGCAACCCACTCCAGTATTCTTGCCTGGAAAATCCCAGGGACAGAGGAGCCTGATGGGCTACAGTCCATGAGGTCTCAAAAAGTCAGACATGACTTAGAGACTAAAACAACAACAATGGTTTTCTGAGGTTAGAAAAAGAAAATAGGATCACTTTCACCTCCAAATGTAAATTTCTAAAGCCAATTTGTTAACTCCTTAAGTCAGAATTGGCTACCAGTCTGAATAGTAGTATGTAGCAGAATACAAATGAGTGTGTGTGTGTGTGTGTGTGTGAATAGGTTTGCCAGGGAGAGAGAGAACAATGTTTTTTATGTGAATAAAACCTGTAACCAGAATGCTTGCAAAGAACTCTACTAGGAGGAACTTAAACCAAAAGACTGGCATTTAAGATTTTATGTGCTTAATAATTGTGCTCAATTGCTAAGTCGTGTCCAACTCTTTGCAACACCACGGACTGTAGCCCACCAGGATCCTCTGTCCATGGAATTTTCCAGGCAAGTGATTATAACAGATAGTTCAGATTGAATTAGAGTCTGGCCCGAAGTCAGAATGATTTACAGCCAAACAGTCTTTTTTTGTAAACTAGTGTATAAGTCTAGAAAATCAAAGGTGTAACAGTCCTTTCTCTTTCTTTAGTTACCTAGGTCAAGATGAATAGCGATCAAGTTACACTGGTTGGTCAAGTGTTTGAGTCCTACGTTTCGGAGTACCATAAGAATGACATGCTTCTCATCTTGAAGGAAAGAGACGAAGATGCTCATTACCCAGTTGTGGTTAATGCCATGACCCTTTTTGAGACCAACATGGAAATTGGGGAATATTTCAATGCATTCCCTAATGAAGTGCTAACTATTTTTGATAATGCACTGAGAAGATCAGCCTTGACGATTCTCCAGTCCCTTTCTCAGCCTGACGGTCTCTCCATGAAGCAGAATCTTCATGCCAGGATATCAGGTGAATTTTACTGCCATATTGTTTTTTAGGAAGATTTTGAGAAATCCCAACATATATTGAGTTCAAGTACTAATAATTGATTTTTATACTTAAAATGGGCTTTCCAGGTGATTCAGATAGTAAAGAGTCAATCTGCAATGCAGAAGACCCAGGTTTGACCTCCAGGTCAGAAAGATCCCCTGGAGAAGGAAATGGCAACCCACTCCAGTATTCGTGCTTGGGAAAATCCCATGGATAGAGGAGCCTGGAGGGCTACAGTCTACGGGGTCACAAGAGTCAGACACAATTTAGCAACTAAGCCACCATCCTTAAAAACATATCCATTGTGTAATTGATGGTCACATTTGGAGAAGAATCATGATTCTGTACTGTTTCTCTGGACATTTGGAAGGCTAGGCTGGCTACTAGCCATACCAACTGAGAGGAGGGAGAATGTGTGGAGGCAGTATGTTTGTGTACATATGTACACATATGTTCAGTTCAATGTATACAACTAATACAGCTTTCTGAGCTTTTGTGATTACCGACAATACAAGTATAGGTAATACAAAGAATAAGAAAATTTGGTAGATGCTACCCAGTGAGAAAATTCATTATTTTTATATATCAAGATTAGCATTGTGCTGGCCACCTATTAGGCCCTCAGTAACTTTTTTGGAATGAATAACAGACAAATCCTCTTAAGTTTAAAGAAATGGCAGTGGAGCAATTAGCAACTTGTGGTATTAAAGCTATGTCTTTGAATTCCTGCAATCTAGGATTAGAGAACACATGTGCCATTTTGTTTGAAAATAAGTATTTACTTTATAGTACATTTCAGAAAGATGGGGATTTATAAATAACAAAAATCGATTGCTGTGGGACTTCCCTAGTGGTCCAGTGGTTAAGACTCTGTGCTTCCAATACCGGGGATACAGGTTTGATCCCTGGGTAGGGAACTAAGATCCCAAATGCCCAAAACCCAAAAATGAATGCTGTGATTTCAGAAAGATTAGGAGTCACTATAGAATTCCTTGGAGATAAATTAAAATTCAAAAAAATACCAAATACTTGATTTAGGTGAAAAAATAGTATCTGCAGTTGGACTTACTGGAATAAAATTATGAATATTATTAATCTTTATGTATCAGACACTAGGATCTTGCTAGGATCAAGAAAAAATGTTCTGTTCCCAATGATGTTTCAGAAAGGTTGTTAAAAGGGACTTTAGTTGATGTTATTGAAATGGTATTTAACAAATGACTTTAGGCTGTCTTTATGTCTAGACACTTTTCGATGCTCAGTTTAAATACTAAAATTCTGTCTGCCTAAGTGATCCTATTGGTTTCAGGTGAATTTAGCCCGTTTCTTCATTATCCTCTGAGAAAGTGACTTGCGAATTATATTACTACCAAAATAACATCATTCTACAAACATATCCCATGTGGGGATTTGCTAGACCCTTGGGAAGCCAAAATGCATGTGGTACAGTCCCTCATCTAAGGGGCTTCAAGGCTATAAGGGAGACAGCTGTACAGTCAAATTTATTTCCCAGTCTATGCATGTATGCCCACAGGTCCATGCATATGTACGCGTTGAACATAATTGCAAAGGCACTCACTGGCGTCTTTTACTTATGTGACACGTGTCACTGAAGATACTTAGAAGATATATTAGCTCACTGAGCGGGGAGTGAATTGTCCTAGGTTATTCACCCAAGGAGTCTAGACTAGAAGATGAGATCAGGGCGGGATGCGGGTGTCCCAGGCAGAGTGAACCAGGAGGGGAGTGGTCTGGTTCTAGGTATGTCGCACCTCCATTCTGGACTCAGGCAAGGCTTTGAATTAGTGAAACCCAGGATGCCTCTGTGGGCTTCCCTAGTGGCTCAGTGGCAGAGAACCCACCTGCCAGTGCAGGAGATGTGGGAAACATGGGTTTGATCCCTGGGTCTGGAAGATTCCCTGGAGGAGGAAATGGCAACCCACTCTAGCATTCTTGCCAGGTGTAAATCCCAGGGACAGAGGAGTCTGGTGGGCTACCATCCATGGGGTCTCATAGAGTTGGACACGACCGAGTGACTGAACACACACACACAGGATGTCTCTGTGGTTCAATCTCCTTAGGAACATAAGACAGTTTTCTGGTTTGTTTTTCTAGAATATGCATTGTTCTTTGTCTTCTGGGATTTTTATTGGTCTGAAGTTTACTTGGGCTTCCCAGGTGGTGCAGTGGTAAAGAATCGCCTGCCAATGCAGGAGACACAAGTTTGATCCCTGGATCTGGAAAATCCCCTAGAGAAGGAAATAGCAACCTACTCCAGTATTCTTGCCTGGAAAACTCCATGGGCAGAGGAGCCTGGCAGGCTGCAGTCCATGGGGTCACAAACAGTCAGACACGACTGAGCATAGACACAGAAAATTTACTTGCTATTCCCAGTGGTTTTGACGAAAGGTATTCAAATACACAGCATCAAAGTAAGTGAGAAAGAAAAAAATAGCACTCACATGGTGGTTTTTTTTTAACATTATTTATTTATTCTTGGCTGTCCTGGGTCTTCGACGCGGTGCAGGCTTTTCTCTAGTTGCAGAGAGGGGCTGCTACTCTGTAGCCGTGTTGCACAGGCTTCCCATTGCGGTGGCTTCTCTTGTGGAGCACGGACTCTAGGGCACAGGCTCAGTAGCTGTGGCGCTTAGGCTTAAGGTGCTCCGTGGCAGGTGGTATCCTCTAGGATCAGGGATCGAACTCATGTCTCCTGCATTGGCAGGCAGATTCCTTACCACTGAGCCCTCAGTGAAGCCCCTCACATTATATTTCAAGTAGTGTTTCTCAAACATTAATGGGCATCAGAATCACCTGTAGGACCTGTTAAAGTGCTGATTGCTGGGCCCCACCCTCATTGAAGAGATCTGACCTCGTGCCCAAGAATCTGCATTTCTCAAAAGCTCTGAGGCTGATGCTGATTTCCAGGGACTGCCTGCCAGGAATCACGGGCTTGAAGTAATTGATCTGGACATAACCTCTAACACAGATCTGGACATGTCTCTGTTTTAAGTAATAATTTCTCTCAGTAAATGAGTCAGAGAATGATAAAAGTTTTTGTTGTTTAGTGTTAATGGTGGCTTAATCCCTGATGTACCTGCTGCTTCATTGGGATAAGTTGAAGAATACACTTAGTAACGTATAGTAAGACAAAAAGATTAAAATAAATTGACATTTCTTTCATCCCTTACTCTTTTTTAGTTCTAAGATTTTGATTTTTGTGGTCAGTTTTGCTGTTACTTTTAGCTCTATCTTTATATTATAAATTTGCTTAAAAATTGCAATAATATGAAAGAGTGTGAAGATCCAAAAATATACTCACCTCTACTACCCTTTTAATGCAGTTACTTTAGAATAAAAAATAAACCACTTAATGCTTCCCTTGTAGCTCAGTCGGTAAAGAACCTGCCTGCAGTGCAGGAGACCCGGGTTCGATCCCTGGGCTGGGAAGATCCCCTGGAGAAGGAAATGGCAACCCACTCCAGCAACCTTGCCTGGAAAATCTCATGGACGGAGGAACCTGGTGGATTGCAGTCCATGGGGTTGCAAAGAGTTGGGCACGACTGAGCGACTAACACACATACAATGGTAATGATATCATGTTCCAGAGTAACTGGTTTGATTCTAAAAAAAAAGTTTATTTCACATGTATCATATGCATGATTCCATTCAGTGAGATAACAACATTAAGATGTCATATTGCCCTGAATTGTTAAAGTGTAGAAGATAATGAAAAGCTGATTTTCTTAGAAAAATCCGTTGTAATTGTTTACTTAGTTTTTTTCATTAGAGATGCTATAATTGCGTTTAGCCACAGGCCCTTTGGCAGGTCTGGACAGCAGGGGATTCACTCACCCTGGCACCACAGGAGGAACACAGAGAGGGTTGGTGAGCATAAGAGGGATGGACCCTTGTGGTTGAGCCTACAACCCTTCACCTCCCACCTTCTTTCTTCCTGAGTGTGGAATATCTCTCTAGCACAATTCCTTATGCTGGTCGAAGTAAAACCAGTATTGCATAGTCTTGTCATGACCCAGCATGCCCAGGACTAGACCATCACTTGCAAGGAAAGGAAGGTGTCTCTGGACCCCAGGAGTACCTTCTTTTACACTCTTCCTGACAGAAGCTTCCTCCAGAAATAAAGGACATCTGTGCATTGGTGCATTCATTTTACTGTTTTGCTTAGTGCTTCTATTTTTGTACGTGTGAGGGTGCTAACCTCGACTTAGGGAAGTTTTCTTGCAGAAGGGTAAATCTGAATGTACTCTACCTTGCTGAGTGAATTGGGGAGAGTTCTCCAAAGTAGCCTAGGAAAGCTGCAGAGGTACCATGATTTGCAGAGATATTCACGCTTTTTGTTTGGACTAGGAGATTGGAAGTCATGAGAAAGGCAAGATTACAGAGAGAGGGCAAGTTACAAGGCTTGAAAATACTGTCAGATTTATGTATTACTAATTCCTAAACCTAACTAGAGAAAGCACTAGCCTTTGGTCATCCCACTGCCATTTCTTTATCACTTAGCTTTGTGGTTTACTCAGAGTCATCAATTGATTTTATGTGTGGTTTGTGGCAGTGTATTCGTCACTGAGTAAGGTTAAATTTATATACTCTATTTACATTTTTACTGAGATAGAATGTAATATACTGTATTTACATTCTACTTAACAGATAGCCCTCTTAAGAGGATTAATTCTTTTTAAAATCCAGGTTATTTTATCATCTAGTTACATACGTTTAAAGAGAGTCCACTGACAATTGTTATTTGGAATAATTCTTTTCTGTTTTTAAAAAAAATTTTATTATATATTGGAGCATGGTTGATTAACAGTGTTGTTAGTTTCAGGCATACAACAGAGCAATCCAGTTACAGATACACATGTATCTGTTCTTTTTCAAGTTCTTTTCCCATTTAGGTTATTACAGAATATTGAGCAGAGTCCCTGTGCTATGCAGCAGGTCCTTACTGGTTATCTATTTTAAATACAGTAGTGTGTGCATCATTTTGTTGTTTGTTAGGTTTCACACGTAAGCAATATCATATGATATTTGTCTTCCTCTATCTGACTTATTTCACTTAGTATGATAATCTCCAGGTTCATCCATGTTGTTGTAAATGGCATTATTTCATTTGTTTTAATGGCTGAGTAATATTCCATTGTATTAAAGTATAAGTGCTGCATCTTCTTTTTTTTATATTAAGGTATAGCCAGTTAACAATGTTGTGATAATTTCAGGGAAGCTATCAACAAAGGGATTCAGCCATATATATACATGTATCCACTCTCCCTCAAACCCCCCTTTCAACCAAGTTGCCACATAACATTGAGCAAATTTCCATGTGCTATACAGTAAGTCTTTGTTGATTATCTATTTTAAATGTAGCAGTGTGTATCTGTCCATCCCAAACTCCCTAACCCTTCCTCTCATCCTTCCCTCTACTCCCCTGGCTACCATAGGTTTGTTCTCTGTGAGTCTCTTTCTTACTTTCGTACTCTTTTGTAAGTAAATTCATTTGTATCATTTCTTTTTAGATTTCACATGTAAGGGATATCATATATTTCTCCTCCTCTGTCTGACTTACTTCACTCTGTATGACAGTCTCTAGGTCCGTTCATATTGCTGCAGATGGCATTATTTCATTCTTTTGATGGCTAAGTAATATCCCATTGTATATATGTACTACATCTTTTTTATCCATTCCTCTGTTGATGGCTATTTAGGTTGCTTCCATGTCTTGGCTGTTGTAAACGGCACTGCAGTTTACATTGGGGTACGTGTATTCTTTCCAACCATGTTTTTCTCCCAGGAATGGGATTGCTGGAACATATGGAAGCTGTATTTTTAGTTTTTTAATGAATCTCCATACTGTTCTCCATAGTGACTGTGCCAGTTTACGTTACCATCAATAGTGTAGGAGGGTTTTCTTCTCTCCGTACCCTCTCCAGCATTTATCATTTGGAGATTTTTTGATAGTGGCCATTCTGACTGTTGTGTCTTTTCTATTTTCTTAATTGAGTTGATTTGACCTTTTTCTTAAGTAAAACACAGAAGTTTTTTCTTTTTTCCTGAAATTATACTCCTTTAGGAAATAGGAGAAAAATATATTGCATGGAATCATATCTCAAGATATAAGTTGATGTGTTTTTGTTTTGTTTCTCCATCAGGATTGCCTGTTTGTCCTGAGCTGGTGAGGGAGCACATCCCTAAAACCAAGGATGTGGGACACTTCTTGTCTGTCACGGGGACAGTGATTCGAACAAGTCTGGTGAAGATCCTGGAGTTTGAGCGGGATTACATGTGTAACAAGTGCAAGCATGTATTTGTGGTCCAGGCTGACTTTGAGCAGTATTATACTTTCTTCCGGCCGTCCTCATGTCCCAGCTTGGAGAACTGTGATTCTTCAAAATTCACTTGCCTCTCAGACTTGTCATCTCCAACTAGGTGTAGAGATTATCAGGAAATCAAAATTCAGGAACAGGTAAATGATCAAATACATGAGGAAAATAAATTTGAAGAAGTGTTTTTCAGCTTTGGGTTAATTGCCAGGACTAGGGAACATGTAACGGATTATACGTGGAACTTGTGTCATCACTTAGTAGATCAAACATGAAATTTTTTCTCATAGAGTATAGAATTTAGAGACCATAAAATGGTCATCTTTTTATAGTGAGCATTGGCAGGAAAGTAATGAAGTAACTTAATAATTATTTTAAATTGAAAAAGTGAATTTTTAAGAAGTTTACCTAAGTGATAGGAAAAAATTAAATGGGTTTAATTGGTGGTTAAACACTGGAGTGGGCAGGATTTGGGGTTTAGGTGCAATTTATGTGCTGTGCCAAATAAAGTATCCATAAACATTTTAAACACCTGTGCATGAGCCTTAGTTTCCTTTACTTGCAACTTAAACACAAAGGCTTTATTCAGTGTCAAAGACTCAGACCCCTTCTGTCTTTCTACACCATTCTTAATAAATGGCTTCTCTTCTTATGGTGGTCAATGGTTCAGGATGGTGGCTACAATTCTGTAACGTCTGTATCCCAGTCAAGAAATAGGAAAAAGGAAGCAAAAGCACCTGTCATCTAAACCAAGTATCCATTTAAGCAGTCTCCCTCAAAGTCTTCTGCAACAAGTTTGCTTGTATCTCATTGGTCAGACTTAGTCATATGACCACACTTAGCTGCAAGGGAACCTGAGAGATTAGTCTTCTATAAAGGAAGAAATAAAGGCACACATATAATAATAAAGCTAGAATTCTCTTACTAACAAATAATCAAAGGAACTGAGTGATTTGTCCCAGGTCTTATGAATAGAGATCAGGGGAGAAATGCCTCTCTTTTCTGGTTAAGTAACTTTATTATTGTGTTTAGTAGCTGGAGCATGTTTTATTTTGACCACCCACCAGGTAGATTATACTTTGAGCTATTTCCATCTGGATGTTTTTATTTTATTCTAGTTTTAGTAAATTCTTCAACTGATAGTAGGCACAAGTTTCAAGAAAATTCCTTAAATCCTCATCATAATTAAATTGCATGATAATACCAGAGAAACAGACAGTAATGTCAAGAACTGCTAGGCTTCTGAATACTTAGTATATATTTACATGTACTCAGTATCTGCTTTCTTTTCCTTGCTAGGTTCAAAGGCTGTCTGTTGGAAGTATTCCACGATCGATGCAGGTTATCCTGGAAGATGATTTAGTAGATAGTTGTAAATCTGGTAAGAATGAACTTTTGTTAATTTATATAGTAGGTCTCAGCTTTCTTCACAGCCCAACTCTCACATCCATACATGACCACTGGAAAAACCATAGCATTGACTAGATGGACCTTTGTTGGCAAAGTAATGTCTCTGCTTTTCAATATGCTATCTAGGTTGGTCATAACTTTCCTTTCAAGGAGTAAGCGTCTTTTAATTTCATGGCTGCAGTCACCATCTGCAGTGATTTTGGAGCCCAGAAGAATAAAGTCTGACACTGTTTCCACTGTTTCCCCATCTGTTTCCCATGAAGTGATGGGACCAGATGCCATGATCTTCGTTTTCTGAATGTTGAGCTTTAGGCCAACTTTTTCACTCCTCTTTGACTTTCATCAAGAGGCTTTTTAGTTCCTCTTCACTTTCTGCCATAAGGGTGGTGTCATCTGCATATCTGAGGCTATTGATATTTCATGCTTTTGAACTGTGGTGTTGGAGAAGACTCTTGAGAGTCCCTTGGACTGCAAGGAGATTCAACCAGTCCATTGTACAGGAGATCAGTCCTGGGTGTTCATTGGAAGGACTGATGCTAAGGCTGAAATTCCAATACTTTGGCCACCTCATGCAAAGAGTTGACTCATTGGAAAAGACCCTGATGCTGGGAGGGATTGGGGGCAGAAGGAGAAGGGGATGACAGAGGATGAGATGGCTGGATGGCATCACTGACTTGATGGACATGAATTTGAGTAAACTCGGGGAGTTGGTGATGGACAGGGAGGCCTGGCATGCTGCGATTCATGGGGTTGCAAAGAGTCAGACACAACTGAGCAACTGAACTGAATTGAACTGAAAGTATTGACTGGGCTTCCCAGGTGGCACAGATGTAAAGAATCCACCTGCCAATGCAGGAGATGTGTGTTCGATCCCTGCGTCAGGAAGATCCCCTGGAGAAGGAAATGGCAACCCACTCCTGTATTCTTGCCTGGGAAATCCCATGGACAAATGAGCCTCACATGCTACAGTCCATGGGGTCCCAAAAGAGTCAAGAGATGACTTGGTGACTAAACAACAACAATAAAAGTATTGATTAGGAAAAACCACTTTTCATTTTCCTGAGATCAACTGCGAGTGAGTGTGGGGAACTTGAGAACAGAGGCTGGCATGAGGTGGGAGGTGATAGAGGAAAGAAGCTGGGCTGGAGTTCAACGATCTAGTGTAGCTGTTTGTTTAATAGATGAAGAGCCCGATTTGCCCACGAGAGCTTAACCTTTCTGTTTTTCTTATTCCAAAAACCTTAAAAACTTGGTTCTATATGTTTGCTTACTGATTTTCACTGGCTATTTAACATTTAATTTGAATTGAAGTTGGGTCAGAAAATGAAAATGATTATTACTGATGACTGCCTTTCAATTTATTTCAACATGTCCTGCTTTAAATATTTCCCGCCCTCACATAAAAGACCTTAATCTCTATAAAAGACAAATAGTACCAGTGTGTCCCCTGAGGTGTAACAATTATGTTTGATCTCTTATTTCAAATCCCAGTGCTCCCCTACTTGGACAAATCAAGAATGTTACATTCCTCTAAATTCCATCATTTCCCTTTTCTTAACCCTTGATTTCTCCAAATGCCTTACTTAAAAAATATTTACTGAGCTGACATTTCATTAAAATGATGAGGCAAAGGCTCTATGAAAACAGAGCTCAGTATCTACAGTAAAGAATAATTCCTTGTCAAAACGCTTTCCCCTTCCACGAAGAATCACCAACTCATACTTTGATATTTATATCAAATATAGTAACAATTTATAGTTCTCCAAACAATATTTTAAGTCATGATAGCTTTGATCAGGGATTGCCTACTAAATGGACAAGGCTATGTCAGAGTATCCGTACCTTGTTCATATAAGACTCTTGATTTTAACCAGAATTTTTAATATCTGGATCAGTGAAGCAGTGCTTGTATGAGCTTGGCAGGAACATGAAAATGTCCTTTGATAGAGATTAAGATGTTTTCACCCAGTTTGTCTGAACTGAATTCTTTCTGCACTTAAAAAAAAAAACTTAAGGTATTTTTCTTTCACATGTCACAATAAAGAATGGATGGCAGCAGTCTGTCAACAGCTATTTTTTCATTTATCCACTGCTACAAACCTTTTTGAGAATCAGAAGACATAAGTAGCATAATCGTTGCCCTTCGGGAATTCAGTCTAGTTAGGAACCCCAGTCTGACGTTGCAGGGTAGTGAAGTTGGAGGTTATGTACCTATAACTGTCAGTGTGTCAGTGTAGCAGGAGATCAGATAGGTCTGAGTGTGGGTGGTTGCAGTGCTAAATATGCTGCAGAAGAGGGAGGGGCACAGACAGATGGGATTGTGTAAAGCCAGAATTTTAGTTTCCTGAAAATATTATTGTTTCCAATAACATTTACTATAGAAAATTACATAAGTTTCAAATGAGTATTTATTGCCTTGGACTATCTCATAAACCTCACAGTTGGAGTACTCCACATTTTACACATTGTTGCCGCTTAGTGGAGTCACCGTATTTCTAGTGGGCACAATATCTGAAACATAAGTTTCTCATTTGACTTAATAGAGAAACAACATCTATAAAATGACCCATTTAAATGACCATAGTAGAGAACTCATCAAAGTGTTCATTTAATGTCTTTGTCACCATTTACTATCAGGTTGCCTGAGGCTAGAAATATGCCTTCTATTCGGTGAATTGCTACCACCAGTTCCATTAACTTAGCATTCATAGAAGACTTCTCTTTAAGAAAGCAAAGCACTCCAGATTACACATCACACGTTTATGTTTAGAGAGTGAAAGGCATTTTGCATCAACAAATATCAAATATTAATATTTGACACAGGCTTGGAAATGAAGACTTGCTGGTTAAGTTTATTGTGTGAAGTATAAATTCCAGTATTGGTTTAAGGTATTTCCAGCATCCTATGTGCAACAAGATTGAAATCTTGGGGACTAGGATTATATCTTTTCTTTTTTTTCTTTTGGCCCCATTTTCTCTAGCACCAAAATATTGAATGCCAAGCATTCATCTATACTTCTTAATTGGTATATTGAATTGTATGTAATGATAAAAAAATATGTCAGTATATGGAGAATATTCCTATAAACTATCCAAGGCCTCTTAGGAAAAAATCTGTAAAAGTCTAATATTCTAATCATTAATCAAGAATGGGTGAACAACACACTGCTGAATAACCAACAAATCACAGAAGAAATCAAAAAAGAAATCAAAATATGCATAGAAATGAATGAAAATGAAAACATAACAACCCAAAACCTATTCAGTTCAGTTGCTCAGTCGTGTCCAACTCTTTGCGACCCCATGAACCACAGCACACGAGGCCTCCCTGTCCATCACCAACTCCCAGAGTTCACCCAAACCCATGTCCATTGAGTTGGTGATGCCATCCAACCATCTCATCTTCTGTCATCCCCTTCTCCTCCTGCCCTCAGTCTTTCCCAGCATCACAGTCTTTTCAAATGAGTCAGCTCTCTGCATCAGGTGGCCAAAGTATTGGAGTTTCAGCTTCAACATCAGTCCTTCCAATGAATACCCAGGATTGATCTCCTTTAGGATGGGCTGGTTGGATCTCCTTACAGTCCTAGGGACTCTCAAGAGTCTTCTCCAACACACAGTTCAAGAGCATCAATTCTTCAGCGCTCAGCTTTCTTTATAGTCCAATTCTCACATCCATACATGACCACTGGAAAAGCCATAGCCTTGACTAGATGGAACTTTGTTGGCAAAGTAATGTCTCTGCTTTTTAATATGCTGTCTAGGTTGGTCATAACTTTCCTTCCAATGAGTAAGTGTCTTTTAATTTCATGGCTGCAGTCACCATCTGCAGTGATTTTGGAGCCCAGAAAAATAAAATCAGCTACTGTTTCCACTGTTTCCCCATCTATTTGCCATGAAGTGATGGGACCAGATGCCATGATCTTCGTTTTCTGAATGTTGAGCTTTAAGCCAACTTTTTCACTCTCCTCTTTCACTTTCATCAAGAGGCTCTTTAGTTCTTCACTTTCTACCATAAGGGTGGTGTCATCTGCATATCTGAGGTTATTGATCTTTCTCCCGGCAATCTTGATTCCAGCCTATGCTTCCTCCAGCCCAGTGTTTCTCATGATGTACTCTGCATAGAAGTTAAATAAGCAGGGTGACACTATACGGCCTTGACCTACTCCTTTTCCTATTTGGAACCAGTCTGTTGTTCCATGTGTGGGAAACTGAAAAACAGTGCTAAGGGGAAGGTATAGCAATAAAGGCGTACCTCAAGAAACAAGAAAAAAAGTCAAAGAAATAACCCAACTCTATACCTAAAGCAACTAGAAAAGGAAGAAATGAAGAACTTCAGGGTTAATAGGAGAGAAATCTTAAATTAGGGCAGAAATAAATGCAAAAGAATCAAAAGAGACCATAGCAAAAATCAACAAAGCCAACAGCTGGTTCTTTGAGAAGATAAATAAAATTGACAAACCATTAGCCAGACTCATCAAGAAACAAAGGGAGAAGAATCAGATCAACAAAATTAGAAATGAAAATGGAGAGATCACAACAGACAACACAGAAATACAAAGGATCGTGAAACTATTATCAGCAACTATATGCCAATAAAATGGACAGCCTGGAAGAAATGGACAAATTCTTAGAAAAGTACAACTGTCCAAAACTGAACCAGGAAGAAACATAAAATCTTAGCAGACCAACCACAAGCACGGAAATTGAAACTGTAGTCAGAAATGTTCCAGCAAACAAAAGCCCAGGACCAGACGGCTTCACAGCTGAATTCTACCAAAAATTTCAAGAGCTAACACCTGTCCTACTCAAACTCTTCCAGAAAATTGCAGAGGAAGGTAAACTTCCAAACTCATTCCATGAGGCCACCATCACCCTAATACCAAAACCTGACAAAGATGCCACAAAAAAAGAAAACTACAGGCCAATATCACTGATGAACATAGATGCAAAAATCCTTAACAAAATTCTACAAACAGAATCCAACAACATATTAAAAAGATCATACATCATGACCAAGTGGGCTTTATCCCAGGGATGCAAGGATTCTTCGATATCCGCAAATCAATCAGTGTAATACACCACATTAACAAACTGCAAGATAAAAACCATATGATTATCTCAATAGATGCAGAGAAAGCCTTTGACAAAATTCAACATCCATTTACAATAAAAACCCTCCAGAAAGCAGGAATAGAAGGAACATACCTCAACATAATAAAAGCTATATATGACAAAGCCACAGCAAAATTATCCTCAATGGTGAAAAACTGAAAGCATTTCCCCTAAAGTCAGGAACAAGACAAGGGTGCCCACTCTCACCACTACTATTCAACATAGTTTTGGAAGTTTTGGCCACAGCAATAAGAGCAGAAAAAGAAATAAAAGGAATCCAGATTGGAAAAGAAAAAGTAAAACTCTCACTGTTTGCAGATGACATGATCCTCTACATAGAAAATCCTAAAGACTCCACCAGAAAATGACTAGAGCTAATCAATGAATATAGTAAAGTTGCAGGATATAAAATTAACACACAGAAATCCCTTGCATTCCTATACACTAATAATGAGAAAACAGAAATTAAGGAAACAATTCCATTCACCATTGCAATGAAAATAATTAAATACTTAGGAATATATCTATCTAAAGAAACAAAAGACCTATATATAGAAAGCTATAAAACACTGATGAAAGAAATCAAAGAGGACACAAATAGATGGAGAAATATACTATGTTCATGGATTGGAAGAATCAATATAGTGGAAATGAATAAACTACCTAAAGCAATCTATAGATTCAGTGCAATCCCTATCAAGCTACCAATGGTATTTTTCACAGAGCTAGAACAAATAATTTCACAATTTGTATGGAAATACAAAAACCTCAAATAGCCAAAGCAATCTTGAGAAAGAAGAATGGAACTGGTGGAATCAACCTGCCTGACTTCAGGCTCTACTACAAAGCCACAGTCATCAAGACAGTATGGTACTGGCACAAAGACAGAAATATAGATTAATGGAACAAAATGGAAAGCTCAGAGATAAATCCACGTACCTATGGACACCTTATCTTCAACAAAGGAGGCAAGAATATACAGTGGAGAAACAATAATCTCTTTAACAAGTGGTGCTGGGACAACTGGTCAACCACTTGTAAAAGAATGAAACTAGAACACTTTCTAACACCATGCACAAAAGTAAACTCACAATGGATTAAAGATCTAAACATAAGACCAGAAACTATAAAACTCCTAGAGAAGAACATAGGCAAAACGCTCTCCGACATAAATCACAGCAGGATCTTCTATGACCCACCTCCCAGAGTATTGGAAATAAAAGCAAAAATAAACAAATGGGACCTAATTAAACTTAAAAGCTTTTACACAACAAAGGAAACTATAAGCAAGTTGAAAAGACAGCCTTCAGAATGGGAGAAAATAATAGCAAACGAAGCAACTGACAATCTCAAAAATATACAAGCAACTCCTGCAGATCAATTCCAGAAAAATGAATGACCCAATCAAAAAATGGGCCAAAGAACTAAATAGACATTTCTCAAAGAAGACATACAGATGGCTAACAAACACATGAAAAGATGCTCAGCATCACTCATTATCAGAGAAATGCAAATCAAAACCACAATGAGGTACCATTTCAAGCCAGTGAGAATCGCTGCGATCCAAAAGTCTACAAACAATAAATGCTGGAGAGGGTGTGGAGAAAAGGGAACCCTCTTACACTGTTGGTAGGAATGCAAACTAGTCCAGCCACTATGGAGAACACTGTGGAGATTCCTTAAAAAACTGGAAATAGAATTGCCATATGACCCAGCAATCCTACTGCTGGGCATACACACTGAGGAAACTAGAATTGAAAGAGACACGTGTACCCCAGTGTTCATTGCAGCACTGTTTATAATAGCCAAGACATGGAAGCAACCTAGATGTCCATCAGCAGACAAATGGATAAGAAAGCTGTGGTACATATATACAATGGAATATTACTCAGCCATTAAAAAGAATACATTTGAATCAGTTCTAATGAGGTGGATGAAACTGGAGCCTATTATACAGAATGAAATAAGCCAGAAAGAAAAACACCAATATGGTATACTAACGCATATATATGGAATTTAGAAAGATGGTAACGATGACCCTGTATGTGAGACAGCAAAAGAGACACAGATGTATAGAACAGTCTTTTGGACTCTGTGGGAGAGGGTGAGGGTGGGATGATTTGGGGGAATCGCATTGAAACATGTATATTATCATATGTGAAATGAATCGCCAGTCCAGGTTCGTTGCATGAGACACGGTGCTCGGGGCTGGTGCACTGGGATGACCCAGAGGGATTGTATGGGGAGGGAGTGGGAGGGGGGTTCAGGATGGGGAACACATGTACACCCGTGGTGGATTCATGTCAATGTATGGCAAAACTACTACAATATTGTAAAGTAATTAGCCTCCAATTAAAATAAATAAATTTATATTTTAAAAAAAAAGAATGGGAGAGGGTCCATAAGTGGGAAGGAACCAACCAAGAAGAATCAAGTGGGATTTTTGCTTGCATAGCTTGTGCAGAGGAGCTTTGAAATAAAACAAGTATTCATTCATTTCTTGGTGTACTCATTTTTTTGTCCTTTAAAAAACAAAAAAGGTGAGTGAATGTTAATAAGTAAAAATGTTAATGAGTAAAAATGAATACACTGGGAACTGGCAGTGTCATTGTACCCATCATTGCAATATTGTCTCCTTTCCTGACACTGGTTGATTGTGCAGTTGACCCTTGAACAACAGGGCTTTGAACAGCATGGTCCACATATACACAGGTGTTTTTCAATAGTAAATACTAGAGTACTACATGATGCACAGTTGCCTGAATCCACGGATGTGGAACCACAGATTTGGACTTGAGCATCCCCGGATTTTGATATCTGAGGTTGATTCCGGAACCAGTCCCCTGGGAATACTTAAGGTGGCTGCAGTCCCCACCTCTTGATTAAATGAGAACTACATGGTTACTGATTCTGAGAGGATAAACATTTCATGCAGTAGAATCACAGTGAATATATCATCCACTATTTTCCCAGGGACAGGTTAGAATTTGGTGTGATTGTCATATGGCAGATTAAGAAAAATTAAAATTCTGGCTTTAGCTTTTAGCTGTGCAAATACAAGTGCCTGATTAAAAAAATGAATAAATCGGGACACTGTTCTTTTGCCCCAAATGGTTTCTAGAGGAATGTATACCACTCTAAACCCTGGTGGGGTAGTGGTTGATTTCTTGGTTCTGGTCCTTTGTCGAGTTTGTGCCCAAGCAGGCAGGATGCTACTGCTGGATTCACTCAGTGCTTTTTTCCAGGTGATGACATCACTGTTTATGGAGTTGTAATGCAGCGGTGGAAGCCCTTTAAGCAAGATGTGCGCTGTGAAGTGGAGATAGTCCTGAAGGCCAATTATGTCCAAGTAAATAACGAAGAGTCTGCAGGGGTCAACATGGATGAGGAGGTCCGAAAGGAATTTGAAGACTTTTGGGAACACTATAAGAGCGATCCTTTTGCAGGTTTGTGATTAAGGGTATGGAGCTGATATTTATTAATGGCATTTCATTCATGATGTTTGTGATTTACATGCTGTGCATCAGTGGCTGTGTTCTGAGGGAGTAGCTTTAGCCAGTGCCTCCAGCTATAGTCTCCCTTTAAAGCCCTTTCCTGGCATAATCCTCTCTGTTTAGTGATCTTACTGGAAATCCCAAGAGATTTTCCATTTCCAACTGTTATTTTAATATCTCTTATCTGGCCAAAATAGTTTCAGAGTTTTCTACCTTCTTTATCAATTAAACATATAGTTCCTCCTTAAACAGGCAAAACTCATTCTGTTATGAAACTTTATTCTGTTAAAATCATTTTTCTTCTGATTCATCTTGTAAAGATAGCTTTACACTCTTTTAGCTGAAGATTTAAAAATATGGAATGGTAAGAAAGATGATGAGAGAGATGCAAAAAATCTTTGTCATCACAGCAAAAATTTCTGACTATGACGCTTAAGATGTAATTACACGGATGAAAACATTATAGCCTTTGGGTTTCTAGAGTATTTTTTATTAAAAAATCCCAACTATATAAAACACCAATTAAATCTTCAAGTGTCTGATTTCATTCTTTCTTGGAGGCATCTTCTGAGAAAAATAAGTGGAAGCCAGTAATAGACTATTTCTGAGAAGCCTCACCTCAGATCTAATACATAGTGATTATGTATCTTAAATCATATATTGAATTGGACAGATATCATTCCACAAAATAAGACTTTCATTTGCTTTAAATACAAGCAGTTGGCTTTTATTTTGTGGGTTTTTTTTTTTTTGTGC
This sequence comes from Budorcas taxicolor, assembly GCF_023091745.1. Classification (NCBI taxonomy): domain Eukaryota; kingdom Metazoa; phylum Chordata; class Mammalia; order Artiodactyla; family Bovidae; genus Budorcas; species Budorcas taxicolor. Next base: position 23,745,835 of record NC_068918.1, read on the forward strand.
TTTTGCTTATGTATGTAACACATATATAGTGGTTATCAATCATTTTTTTATCTGATCCATACAGAAAGAACCAAAGGTCTCTATATTATAGCTTCATTAAGCAAACCTTTTACAAATCATGTTGTTCATGCACCTAAGTCGTCTCTGATTTTACAACCCCATGGACTGCAGCACACCTGGCTTCCCTGTCCTTCACCATCTCCTAGAGTTTGCTCAAAGTCACGTCCATTAAGTCAGCGATGCCATCCAACCATCTCATCTACTGTCACCCCCTTCTCCTCCTGCCCTCTATCTTTCCCAGCATCAGGGTCTTTTCCAGTGAGTCGGCTCTTTGCATCAGGTGGCCAAAGTATTGGAGCTTCAACATCAGTCCTTCCAGTTAATGTTCAGGGTTGATTTCCTTTAGGATGGACTGGTTTGATCTTGCTGTCCAGGGGACACTCAAGAGTCTTGTCCAGCACAATTCGAAAGCATCAGTTCCTCAGTGGTTTGACTCTATGAACCATATGTATTTTTAAATAAGTTTTTTTACTTAACATTGTTTCTCTGGATCAATTCCCTACAAAAATCTGTGACAGTGTTAGGAAGGGCATCATACAGGACTATCAGAAGTGCTTTGTGCTGCTGATCAAAGAGTCTATCTTGTTTTAATTAGAAGGCTATAGCTATACATCTTATTTACCAGATGAAAGGAATAAATAAATATAATAACCTATGAGAAATATAAGTAGGAAGACAGGGAGAAAATGAGGCAACATTTTTCTTTTTAGTATGAAGATTCTGCTTTGTTAGCTTCCTGAGTACCTATTATCAGCCATATCTTACCATTTCAGTGTGTGTGTGTGTGTTGGGGGTAGAGGGAGGGTGGTGGAGGTGGGGAGCTATATCCAAAGTGTGTCTTCATTTTGCTTGTCTAAAGACAGACATTACTACATTGCTCAGCTCTGAGAGGTTGGCTTGCTTCATTAAGATCTGATACTGTGAGTGCTGACAAGGAGCCAAAGATTTTCTTGTGATCTCAGGGATCCCCTGACCCTGATGCTTAGAGGATGGCTAGAAACCCAAAGGGGTTGGCTTCTGTTGGGCCATCTGAACCCACTCCAGGGTGACTTATCCTCTTAGACCTAAGTTCTCTTCATTGGGGTAAATAATGGTCATGCCACAAGAGTGGATTACATGGGCACACTATTAACACAGTCTAGAACCAGAAATTTGCCCGGGGGGAGAGGAAGGAAAGTGTTGGGGTATTATTCCCCCTAATGAATTCTCTTCCATGATAGTCATGAGAGCTTCTATTGCCATGACCCAAGGAATTAAGTTTTTCAACTTTAGATAACAAATTTAGGGAATGGACCTTCCCCTTTGCCTTTCTCTGGTACCTCAGACCTGACTTCAGTTTATCTTTTATGATGATCACAGTGTGAGGAAATGGTGAGAGAAGAATTAGGCACAAGTAATACAGGTATAATAAGTTTCAGTAGCTCCTATGTGCCAGGTACTGTTCTGTGTGCTGTGCAATAATTAACTCCTTGAACAGCTCTATGTGCAATACCATTATCATCTACATCTCACAGATAAGGAGATGGAGGCGGAGAGAGTCAGAACCTTGCCCGAGGTCAGGCAGCTAGTAACACTGGGCTCTGACCTGAAAGCCCATAGGAAGTGCTTCCTGTCAGCACATTAGTCAGGGAATCCACCTTTACTGAGAAAGCTCAGCTTTGGCTTGAGTGTCTCCAAGGCCAGTCTGTCAACTTGTTCCCTGCTTACTGAAGCTATTATTTCTTTGAATGTGTAATTTCTAGATTCTGGTCAGAATTTATGTACCTGCTGTCAGGTCTTAACTATGTAGATCTCAGACATTTCGTCTTTTTCTCTGGGCTTTCTACCTTGGAAAGGGGAAGGATTCCCTTTAGCGGTTAATGAAATTCCTTCCAGGGTTGACTAATTCTTTTTTTTGGTTCCTATTTTATTTATACTAGAATGTTTTCTTTCTTCACCACTTTTGCCATCCCAGGTCACATCACCAGAGCTTAACTGCCACTGAGTCAATTTTGATTCATTACAAAAGTAGCCTTTGTGCATAGGGCCATGAATTATGGAGGAACCCCTTTCCTTTATCTTGGTGGAAAAGCTTCTGGAACTGGTGTCATCAGCTAAGGTAGTACTTGTATGATTATCTTCCTCCTCAAAAGAGCTATCACTGAAACGTGTACAAACAAAGCCCTCAGATGTGTAAATTAGTTACCAGCATGAGGACATTGGGTTTCCCTGGTGGCTCAGATGATAAAGAATCTGCCTGCAATGCCGGAGACCTGGGTTCAATCCCTGGGTTGAAAGGATACCCTGGAAGAGGGCATGGCAACCCACTCCAGTATTCTTGCCTGGAGAATCCCATGGACAGAGGAGCCTGGCAGGCTGCAGTCCATGGTGTCACAAAAAGTCGGACATGACTGAGTGACTAGGCACACAACATACGGACATTAATTTCTGGTAACATGAATGTAGACACAGAGTGCCATCACAGTAGTGAGTTCCAAATAAGACAAACTCAGGAAAGGCTTGTTAGAATCTGTGAGCCTCATTGGTTGACTGGCCAATGACAGAATGAAATATCTAAATTATTCATGGATGGGATAGGCAGAGTCTCAGATTTAGTGTCTGACATTTCTAGAAACAGAACCTAAGACAATGATAACCTCTTATTTAAAGCATGTGATCAGAAGAATCTTAAGAACTCCAGCTTGGACTCCTAGAGTTGTTTATAATGGTCTTCTAAATATCCTGATAACACAGATACTCAGTCTAGATAAAACAGAATTTACCAAACTGCTCAGAGCAAATGCTGAATTGATTCACAGGATGGGTTGATTTTACCTCTTTTATACCTGAAGAAGCTCCAAGTACCTTTCTACAGTCTGACTCATTGTTTCTGAGATCAAACACCTTCCTTTTATTTAGGCAGTGGAGTAATTTTACTGAAATTATTGCACAGGAAGTACAGCTGGTATTAAGGGATAATGCTAGCCTGATGAGGGAGAAAAGAGATTTCTTTCTGTCCCTTATAAATATGCTAAATTTATAGAAACTTAAAACAGGTGGCAGCCAGAACGTTTCATCTCAAGGCATTAATAAGAAAAGGACTTTCAGGAACAAAACAACATTATTCACTCCTTTTAGTCAGACCATTTTAGAGTGTCAAGAAGATAGGATAGAAAGGGAAATTTCAGTTAGTATTTCTTGAAAAATTACTGATAACTCATCTTTCTGCCTTTCCCAGGAAGGAATGAAATATTGGCCAGCTTGTGCCCTCAAGTTTTTGGAATGTACCTAGTAAAGCTTGCTGTGGCCATGGTGCTGGCTGGTGGGATTCAAAGAACCGATGCTACAGGAACACGGGTCAGAGGTTGGTACCCATTAAGATTTCTGAGAAATACTAACACATACAGTAAGAAGAGAAGCTACGATTTCCCTTTGCTGAATAAAAAATTGCTTGTTGAGCCTTATTTTCCAAATGCAGTCTTTTAAAAACTGACAGTTGTTCACTGTCTAATACTCAGTCCAGCATCAGGAACCACTTTGTAGAACCCCAGTCTTTCCAAAGACTTTTCCAGTGAGTATGTAATTTTCGCTCCTGTCTATAAGGGAGCCACAGTATAAAATCTTTATGTTTCTTTTACTGTCTGTGTTTTTCATTGGATTTCCAGTCTTTCTCCAAGAGGAAAGGATTCGAAATAGTGCTTTTCAGTGTCTCCAAGTCAGTGTCTCTCCATCTGTGACTGTCAGTGTATGTCTCTTAGACTACTGCTCTCAGTCATCTGCCTGCTGGCTCCCCTTCTGCTGGTGGGTAGCAAATATGCCGTCTGCTGAGAGGTGCTGCTGTAGGTCACGCATTCAAGCCAAAATGACTCTTAAGTCATTTCCAAATGGCAGGGAGCTCTTTTGTGGTTAAAACACTTACCTGACCTGAATGGCATAAATTAGGTTTATTAGGCCCTCATATAGGTAGTATAAGGGCCATAATAACCAAAGGCTTAACCAAAAGACTAAAAGGACATTATTGTAAACCAGGTGTTAGTAAGGACTCAAAACCATATTGTACAGTATAGAATAATAAGTATAATAAGGTTTATGCATATTGTATGTTTTGATTATCTACTATTACAAGGCATTCTGCTAAATGTTGAATTTAAATAGTATTTCCCTATGAATATTTTCAGAAAATACTTGAATATGACTGAATAAATTTGCTTGGTCAAAGATAACCAAATAAATTTGCTTGTGAGATAACATCTGCCACAGGATATTCACATGTTTTTCTATGTTACATTCAAAAAGTAAGAACTTTTAAGATAGATATTTGATTAAACTACTAAAATTTTCATAGAATGAAAAGGTTTTCACTTAACTATTAGAATCATAAGTGATTTGGTGTTTATAAAGCACGTACAGTCACAAACACTTAAAAGTACTTAAATAAAAATACTTGTATGGATGGATGAAAAGAATCACAGTAGTTTGATATTTAAAATAGATTAAATAAAATTGGAAACTTTATAAGCCAAAAGTTTTTTAAATGTTAAACACAGTCCCTAAACATCTGGAACTAGAAAGAAAATCTCTTTAAAGTTTTTAATTTTAAATGCTGCACTCAGAAATCCAAAGATTATTTATTTTGAAAGTTAACTTTTCTAAGGACATTCTGGATAAAGTCTTCCTTGAATGACCTTAAACTAAAATACTACATAAAATAAAAATTGTGTGAGCATTCCAAATGGACCATTTTTGACTAATTACACTTATGAGTCTTTTCATAGCAATTAGAAACTTTATTTATGCTTTTCTAGGTGAATCTCATCTTTTATTGGTTGGGGATCCTGGCACAGGGAAATCTCAATTCCTCAAATATGCAGCAAAGATTACACCAAGATCTGTGCTCACCACAGGAATTGGATCTACTAGCGCAGGTATTTTATGTGATGATTTCAATTAATTTAATGTTACTTCAGAAGCTAACACAATGGTTATTTTCTTGTGAAAAAGTACCTATAATAGGATATATTTCAAGACTTGAGTTACTGCCAAAAACCTAAGTAAATATTCAGCATTACTTTTGTTGCTCTAAGAAAATACTTCAAAAGCTCCACCTTCACTTATTTTTCAAAAGCTTATTCCATGTGTCTTTTTTGTATCTTAGTTTGAAATGATTGTGTTCAATTTTCTCATTCTCTAGTGGTTACTTTTGTATAGCCTTAAGCAGCATATATAATCCTATGAAGACCCAGCAAACAGTGCTGAAACTAAGTAGGGGTAAAATCTCACTTTACAAAGTAAATAGATGGCATAAAGCTTAAGGCATTTTCATGCTTATGGATCTCACAGGCAGCAGTGATTCCTGCTAAAAATTCTTAGGTAGAAAATGTGTCTTAGTATGTGGAAAGTGTACTTTTATCACTGCAACGTGGAGCTTCATTCATACACTAATGATTCTTCAACAAGTACAGTATATCTAAAGCCTTTGCTGATAGAATGTTAAGATTTGATTATAGAGTGACTTGAGGAAAAAATTATTTTAAAAGACATGTTTTGATGTCATTTAAAATTTCTACACTGTTTTGACTGGGAAAATATTTCTCCTGTTCTCCTATAGTAGGCCTTTGGTTTCATACATTTTACAAATGTTGTTACTTGTTAGGGATGTCTACTGTCCATGGCCTGTACTCAGATTTCTTATGAGAAGCTTATATTTTAAAACTTATAAAACAGGAAGTGCTCCATTAGTGGTCCTTAGTAACAAGATCCCTGTTTTAAGGGGTCTCAGCAGCAGCAGCTTTGAAATATAACTAAACAGTATATTAAGCACCGACAAGAAGGGATTTGTGGATTGAGAAGAGTTGACAAGCTTTAGGGTACTGGAAGGGAAAAAGGCAGGAATATATGAAGAACACTTCATGTGCATTTCAAAATTTTATGACTCAGTATTTTAGAGTTCTGTATTAAATGATATTAACAATGAACAAATAAAAGTTTCCCCAGTAATGACGTGGAATGTTTCCTAAGTTAATTATTATATGGAGTGTCAAGAAATAAGACCAGGCTAATTTGTGGACTACTAGTAATTTCTGAGTATTTGGACAGTTTTAAACTGAATGGCTGCTGGATTCACTGAATTAGCACTTTTCTGTCTTATTGCCAAGGTTATAACCCAAATATGAAAGAAATGGCAGGTAGAAGGAATATAAATTTTAGAACTGTAGATAAGTTACTGTTACTTCTAATCCACCCAAAGGGCCAGACTACACTTTATTTAAACTGTATCACAACCCATTAGAGGGTCATAGAAAGTTATTCATGGGTCAGAACCAGCACTTTCAAATACCGTAACAGATACTACAGTGTACTAGTGCACAGAGAAGGTGCACTATTACGGGTGTATTATGTGAAAATTGTTAATATACATACTTGTGTTATGGGGGTCATACTTAAATTTCTTTTTTTTACCAGATTACAGTGAAATGTTTTGAAAACTGTTGCCACTGACTTTCTTGGTAACTAGAAAACCTCAAACCTGAGGGTAAAGACCAAATGAAAGTCTAATGCTGTATAAGATTATAAATGAACGAATGCATGCATGTTTCTCAGACTTCGGCTTGTTCTCTCAGCTCCAATGATCGCCTCATTCCCTCTGGCCTACTCGCCTATTTCCTTTGTGGCAGAAGTAATCTGTTCATGTTTATCTTCTCAGGACACAGCTATTCACTATGATCAGAAAGGGAAAAAACATTTCTAAACTTTCTAGCTGTTATTTTAGGCAGTGTCTAGCTAAAAAGAAAAAATAAAAAACAAACTATGCATTCTAGTTTCTTAGTTCCTAACGTTTGAATACTCACTCTTTATTTTTTAAAATTATAGAACCATCAAAATGTTAAATAAGAGATAATAGTTTTTAAGCCTCAAACTTCTGTGAAAATTAGCTGTCAGTTTACAAATTGATGTATAAACCTAACTGTTTGATGTCAGTACAAATCAATCATAATTAATCAGGATAAAAACTCAGCTGTGAGTTGATTTGGTAATTTGGCTTATATATGCTTTATTTTTAATATGCATGTATTGTGTTCCTGTTATATTAATCACTGAGCTCTTGGTTGGAAAGTATTAGTTTTATTTTCATTTTAATATTTTAACATTTTCTTTTAATTGCAATTAGACAAAAATGAAATTTTCTTCATGTTGTTTTAACAGTCGTACGTATTTTACTTTTAAAGTCTATGAACTAGTTAGTGGACAGTATTTTAATTATCTGGTATACTAAACTTTCAAGTTTAACATTTAGCAAAATTTTGCTTCACAAAGTCACTTTATAGAATGACAGGAAATATATACAGCTTCGAATCCATATTCAGACAAATGCCCCTTTCCTTCCTCAAAATAAATGCTTTTAAAAAGTGCAGTATAAAAGTTTTAGTTATGAAGGCACTGCATAATTCTGTATTATATGGCTAATGTCTTGATTAGCAGCAAGAGTGATGCGAATATTCTACACTTAATTTACTGGAACATAAGAAACTTTTTGAGGAAGGACTTAGCTCTCATCAAAGAAAAAGAACCTTTTGGCCCATTTAGTTAGTGCATTCCTTTTCAAGATTGCTTTTAAAAAACCTCATCTGAAAAAGCTATCTAGAATATGTCTACCACAAATATTGTACATGAGTGTCAGGAGATACGGAGAAAAGTACTTTATGTGGAAATATATATATTTCATATGATAAAGCTAAATATATCTTTCCAAATCTACTGTTTTTATATAAATGCTGCCAACAACAGATGACTTGTCAAAACAGTTTTAAAGGGTTATGTTCATAGTATTTTTTTTTATAAAACTAATGAACAGAACAAAGTCATTATACTCTTTTTTTTTTTTTTTTTTACTCTTCTATTCTTAAACTTAGGGAGATTGTATCTGCTTCTGACATGCTGAATTCACTGGGTGATGATGTACAATTCAAGAACTGTTGTGATGTCCTAAACTGTTATAAAAACAAAAATCATAGCCAGAGGACCTTATAAACAATTAACCACGTTTGTTACCTTAGAACCAAACTGAATGCTGTCTAACATTATATGAATTGAATAGTAGACATAAGAGGCTTCAAAGTGGCCTGGAAAACTAGCTCTTGAAGTTCTTGATCACATATAGTTTACTTTAAATCCCTTCTTTAAGGGTATGCCAGGAAAAGAATGGAAATTTGCCCCTTAAATCAAACCAAATTATGTGTTATCACAGGAAGACACATTTAGTGGAAGTGCACTTTGTTCTTTCAAAGGTTAGTTAAGATAGTGGTCCAAAGATTATTATCCCAGAGGCTAAGACATCTTTACAACCTGGTCTAATGATTCATTTTTCAAGTGCTTTAATTACATATAGAGAAGAAAATAATACCTGTTTTAATCAGATTAGTTTTAGAACAAATAAAATAACACATTAGAGAAAAACTTACTTAAAAATAGTTGTATTTATATTCCACAATTTGCTCAAATACTGGTTTTCTTATAAACTTTCTACAGGATGTTTTTTAAACAAATTCTTCACATTGCATCTTGACTATGTACTTACGGAATTTCAGGGAAATAGTTCTGTGTGTTTTTATAGCTTAATTTGTACTAAAGGGATGGCAGGTGGTCACATGCAGTCCATGTGGGATTCTAACATGACATTTAGTGAGTTTTCTGATGTGGACCATCCCTTTGATGCTGAAGGTAATGCATCTGTCGAAAGAAGTGACTGTAGATTTGGATTACTGCTCTCTGCATCTTCCAGTTTCTCTGTGTTATCTTCCCAATTAATGTGGAATCTTGTGACTCTGGGATTGGATGCCAAAATATTCCTTTGAAGCTAGAGGATAAAGAAAATATATAAATGGCAAACACTGAGAAAGCTAGATCACCGTATACAAATAGACCTTAATAGAATGGTTCTTTATATTTGTACTCCTAAAGGGCTAATTCATATACAAAGGTATAAGTCAAATAAAATATACTAAACTAATAAACAATAGGGCTGCAGTAAAGAAATTATTTTGGCCTAATGGAAACAAGATGTGGGGAGCCTGAGGGAATCATTCAGATCTTTTACTATCCAAGAAAACATCCAACTCTATCCTTATTTCCTAAAAGGGAGAGAATCTCTTGAATGTATCAGAGGATGCTTCATTTAACAAATTAAGGTGGTTTCTAGATTTTGATGTGGTATTTCTTCAGTAATATTTTCCAGTAAAATGCAAAGTATCCCCAAATAAGACCTCTCATTATTAACGGTTTCCTATCTTTTAATTATTATTGCTCATTCTTAGATGCAATATTCTAGTTCCTTCTCATTTTGCTATTCAAGTAGCCATATAGGTAACTAATAAATTAGAAAGGGAAGGTTCCACATCAGAATAAAACATTCTAGCCTTATTATCAGAAAGAAGAACATTCCATTCCACTCCCATGTAATGTTTCTTGCATGGTCTGGCAGATAGTGTTATGTTCAATCTCACAAAAATCACCAGTTACTAAACTATTATAGTTCCCAATGGAAAATCATAAAGTACTTGGTATTTCTGAGAATATCAAATCACAGACTTCAGGTTCTCACTCAGAAACTTAACTGTTTTCACCACCAGATAATATTTAAGACCTGTAGTTTAACCTGAGAATTGCTGACGAAGCAAGGCATATGGGAGTTTTGAGATAACAATGTTCCTATGAAAAACAAAATGTCCCTCTACAATTTTGAGAAGTTACAGACAAAAATATTATGGAATGATCAGTACAACAAACAGGAATTTGAATGTCCTAAAGATGGAAGTAGATAGAATCATGATGTATGGGGAATGCCATACAGAGAGCCTTTAGCAGAGACCTGTTGGGGGCACTTTCAGTTTTCTAAATCATCAGACTCTCAAGGTGCCTGACCAACATTAACCGCTAATAACTAACCTGGAGGTAGCTTTGAAGTCATCCATGGTAAGGGAACAATGATTGGCTTGCTTTAGTTGGCACAAGGACCTCAAATTTATTTTGTCTCAAAGCCACTTTCATGGTGTACTATGAAATGGCAACTGCTTAAAAAATTGTATAGTAAAATGAATGAAAAGGGAATAATGAAAAGGAGTATTACCTTAGAAAAGTCTGGTTTTACTGGCGGATTTTCCCTTAATTCTGTCTCGGTATATTCATTATTTACATAATAACCAACTCTAATAAACTCTTGACCTCGATAGGTGCACGTAATTAGCACAACTGTTACACCTACGGCATCTGCATCTGGGATGAGTCCCGGGTTAGGTGCATCAGCCTAGAATCATGTAAAAAAGAAAGAAACAGCACAAAGTCTTGTTAACCATAAGCAAAACTGGAGTTTTGGTTACACTGAGCACCTTCAGTCAAGGGCACAGCAACCAAGACTTGGAAATCATACTGGGAAGGCAAATGCTCATTTTTGAAACTGACTTATAGCTAGAAAATATAGTTCATATGTTTCTCCATGATATGCCTAAGTACCTGAAAACATCACCACATCCAGAGGAAAATACACGTGGCTACTGTGTTTGCTGGTTCATGACGGATTATGCAATATTCAATTACAAAACCTTTTATAAAATATAGTAAACAAATCAATAGTCTTATTGAGTCCAAGCTTCCCCAGTCATAATTTCAGACCTTAAAAATCAGTAAATATTTAATTATTCCATACAGCCTTTTGGCAGCAAATGTTTATTATCCAGTTTCCTAGGACCAATATTCTCATATCCAGTCAACACCCACCCCCCCCCAGATATTCTAATAGGAAATTAATACAAAACTGAAAATGGAATGGAAATAGTTTTATAGCAGAATTTCAAAAAATACAAATAGTCCCACATCCTATGGAAATTCAGTGAAGGTAGAGACTGTCTGAGGCAGATCTTGTTTTGAATCAAACTGCTGTAAGCTGAAACTTGAGGCAGGTGGGCTGGAGGTGGCTGAGTGAAGGCTCGGGCCCTGTCCGCAGCCACGTGGAAGACAAGAAGGGCTTAGTTGGAAGGTGTCACAGGCTGGGGACAGGCAGCACTGGGCATGGCCGAGAGCAGCGACTCTGGCGGCATGAAGCATATGAGGTCCCACAGACTGGCTGCTCTTGCTGTGGCACAAAGGGCCATCCCTGGGCCTGGCTGAGCACTTCAGCCCATGCCTCAGCTTGGGAGCACTTCTGACTGGAGTTCTCAGGCCATTATCATACAAGACTCATGATTACTGAACACCTACCACATGTGGGCGACACAGAAAGGCACAGGACACCCACCTGGTCACCTAGACTGGAAACCTGTCACCCTCAGCTTCCCCACCTCCCACATCTAGTCAGTCTCAATATCTGCTGCTGCTGCTGCTAAGTCGCTTCAGTCGTGTCCAACTCTGTGTGACCCCATAGACGGCAGCCCACCAGGCTCCCCCGTCCCTGGGATTCTCCAGGCAAGAACACTGGAGTGGGTTGCCATTTCCTTCTCCAATGCATGAACGTGAAAAGTGAAAATGAAGTCGCTCAGTCGTGTCCGACTCTTAAGCTACCTCATGCACTGCAGCCCACCAGGCTGCTCTGTCCATGGCACTTTCCAGGCAGGAGTACTGGAGTGGGGTGCCACTGCCTTCTCCGGTCTCAATGTCTATCATCTCTGAAAGCAGAATTCAGGTCTTCATCTCTTATCTGGAATATTGCTAAAACTTCCCTACTGGTCTCCCCCAGCGGTAGCCTACTTGCACTGTGGCCAACATGCTAATGCTATCTAAGTGTAGATCTATTCCTGTCCCTTCACTGGGTTTTAAAAACCTCAGGTGACTACCCTAATTTCTGACATAAAAAAAACCCCTCAATTTTTAGCTTCATTTATAAGGCCCTTCACAATTGGTCTCAATCAACATTAAAATCTCTTTAACTCCACCTCTTGGTCTAGAAATGTAAGTTCTTTAAAAAGTAGTAATAATTCTAGTAGTAGTAATGCCTTTGTGCCTTGCATATATTCCTTCCCTAACTTGCTGAAAAAATCATATTTAAAGCTTGTGTCAAGTGTATCCCTCTTAGTAAGGCACTTTCTAATCCAAACATATAATTAATAGCACTCTTTATGCACTCATATTAATTTGACACAATGTCTCTATTAATATATTCCAACAATCTAAATATGTTTACTCTTCAACCTTCCCTGAAATTCTAAGCTTTATCTTGGGCAGGAGTCCCATCCAACTCTTCTTTGTGATTTCAACTCTGGCATGGTTCTAGACACAGTATATACAGAGTATTTTGAAATTTATTCATAACTCAGTTCCTGCCCTGACGTGGTTTATGATCTCTTTGGAGAAATACCAGAATAGAACAGGGGGCCAGTCCTGAGAATATGCTGTTTGCCTTTGGGTGGAGATGGGAAACAGAGCTGGTGTAATACTATGGGAACCTCTCCCACTATTGCTTCCCATCCCCTCAGCATATTGGTTCTCGGCATGTTTGTGTTTTAAAATTTGTTTGCTAAAGGATTCAGCCTGAGTGAAATCAAGGAGAGAAGCCTGCAGGCCTCTCAGATGATTTAGGATGGAGAAGTGATAAGCAGAGATCTTTGACTCCAACAAGCAATACGAGGCAGATGTCTGGGCACCTTCCTGCTAGCCTTTGACACAACTAAGAGGAAGGCATGTTGATTCGGAGAGGCAAAATCATGGCAGACCAGAATACTATGGTAATTTGTTTCAAACATAAAACACAATACTCTTAGTACCTTCCTGCTGATAACAGTGAATTGGAAAATGCATAGGCTGAACACATGATCTAGGTCACACTGTGCTTCCTTTGTACTTCTGGCAACATGTGCACACATACCAAAGTGAAAATCACTAGAGGGAAATAGTTTTTAATAACTTTTCCTACAGCACTTAAAGCCCAAAGTTGAGGAATATTCTTAACCAACATAAACACGTAGAAAAGATAAATTTTTAAAAGTCTGTTTCAAAAATACGGCTTTTTTTTGCAAGTTTTTTTTTTTTAATCAGCATTGAAAGGTATATCACTACACCTCAAGTTTCTTGATTTGAATTATGAAGTATCATCTTTGAAGTGGTCCTCCCTGGTGGCTCAGATGGTAAAGAATCTGCCTACAATGAAGACGACCTGGGTTTGATCCCTGGGTTGGGAAGATCCCCTGGAGAAGGTCATGGCAATCCACTCCAGTATTCTGGTCTGAGAAATTCCATGAACAGAGGAGCCTGGCAGGCTACAGTCCATGGGGTCGCAAAAGAGTCAGACATGACTATGCACAGCACATATTTGAAGTATAGGTTCTCTAGGCTTGTGGATCAGAGCAAATACTGCTTCTTTATATAACAATTTCAAGAAGCTAAGAGAATAAAAACTTAGTTCTCATTATAGAAACAGGAAGCTGTCTGTCACCGATTATACTTAACTGCTTTATTCCTCATGACATTCTTATGAGGTAGGCTATTATTCACACTTCAGAGATGACTGGCATGACTAAGAGAGGCTAGGAGCCTGACTGAAGTCACATGTCTACAAGCAGCAGAGTGGGACTAAACCTAGTTTTCAAGTGCAGGACTTCCCTACACAGGCATCTCTCATACCCTCTGTGACCCTTGTCAGTCACACAACTCAGCTTAACAGCACTTGTTTTTTAAGATTTTTTTTTTTTTAATGTGGACCATTTTTAAAGTCTTTGGTGAACTTGTTACAAAACTGCTTCTGTTTTATGATTTGGTTGGTTTTTTTTTTTTTTGGCCAGGAGGCTTGTGGGCATGTAGTTCCCCAACCAGGGATCGAACTTGTACTCCCTGCATTGGAAGGCAGAGTCCTAACCACAGGACCACCAGGGAAGTCTCTAACAGAACTTGTAACTAATATATTTGAGCCGTTCAGTCAGTATATTTACGCTTTCCTTAACCATTTATTTACATATAATAGTTGTTGCTTTTTAATAAGAAGCACTAAGGCTAGGAGACCAAGATTCTGAATTCAAATTTAGGAACGAGGAGGGAGCAGTGGTAGCTCTAGAGATAGGCTTGAGTGAGTCTTAGCCCATATCTCCTGGGATTATTTAACCAATAGTATTCATTTAAATTGGCCTCATCTGTGAAGTGAAAGAAGTGAGCGCTCAGGGACAGAAGAATTAGCTTTTTTTTCCTGGTTGAAGTCTTCTCAGTGGGTTCTACTTAAATAATGGAACTGTTGGGTAGCAAAACTTGTAACAAAATTAATAATAGTTTTTTTTTTAAAAACTATGGCTAGTTACTCTTTGGACTATTATAAACATCTTCCTCTAATAAACATGGATAACTGAGAAGTGATTAGATAGTTGTATACAACAATTTGATGTGCCTTGAAAGGAGTAATATTTTTCAACACAGAAGACAATGTCTGAAGCCTTGGCACAGACCTAAATACTGTCAGTGGGATCTGAGAACATAATTATGTATTAGTAGAGCTTCTCCTTATAAATGATGGAGCTGTGGATTTGTAATAGTAATCCTCTATAAGAAGTGTAGGGTAGATGCTTTAGTAGACCACTGGACTTCCAGTGACCTAAGATCTCACAGATCTCTTATCTTCTAACATACCTGGTAACCTAGCTGAATTACTGATAATGCTGAAATAAAGTTGTTTTGTTACATCATTCCTAGTGTCTGAAACTATAATCTGAAAATGCATATTACTGACGATCCCAGTTAGTAAGCATTTTGAACCCCTGTTTTGTGCTGCTGGACAGCCAACCACCCTAAAGGTTTCATACTAAGGGGCTATTCACAGGAAGAGTGCAAAATTAACCATCACATGTGTGCTGACGCAGTATAAGGTTAACTGCATGCTGTGCAAACCCTGAAGTAAAAATCACAGTAACACTCTCAGCACACGTAACCAGGAGGTGGCATTCCTTTATGACACATAAACTTGTTAAAACACGAAAGAAGCAGATAATAAGTGAATGCAGCAGAACCAGAATGATGTAGCCCAAAAGCAAAGAAAGGGCTGAGGACCATTTAGAAATGTATTTGGCATACAGATATACCAAGAATAATCTTACCTGAAATACAAACATATGCCTTCCTGCAGGAACAGGGCCCACTAAAACAGAGTCTAAAACTTGATCGTATTCTTCACTTTCTGCAGAGCCCACATAGATAATTTTCCATTCCAGGTCTAGGGTTAAAAACCAAAATATTATTTCATATTCAGTAATTACAAGATGACATCAAAGACCCTTTAAATGTCCACTTACACCATTTATTGGCTGCTAAAATTGGCTTTTCATACCAGAAAATCCAGAAATGCACCTAAGTGCTCCTTATAAAATTCGTACATTTCATACCAGAGTTTCTCACAATGCTGTTATGTGAAATCCTGGTTCCTGGGCAGGGCTTCTCATCAATGAAACAACATGGCCAAAAGCTTGGGAAATGCTAAAACCGTCTCTTGAGGATTTGCAAAGCACACTGGCAGAGCAAGGGGTCTGAGAAATCCTTCAGTAAAGAACACCAGTACTATTAATCCAGTGTTTCCTACATTTATTTGGCTAAGGAATCCCTCTCCCTTTTCTGTATGTCATCATTTAATAACCTGACTTCCCTGGTGGCTCAGACGGTAAAGCATCTGTCTACAATGTGGGAGACCTGGGTTCGATCCGTGGGTCGGAAAGTTCCCTGGAGAAGGAAATGGCAACCCACTCCAGTACTCTTGCCTAGAAAATCCCATGGATGGAGGAGCCTGGTGTCCATGGGGTCGCAAAGAGTCGGTACACGACTGAGCAACTTCACTTCACTTCAAACCCACTTTTGAAGGGCTAACCCATATTATGCATAGATCCAGATCAAAGAGCTCCAAAGTGGAAAAATCACTATTTGCAAACTTCTCCTGTGGCTCAGAAGCCCCTTAGGGCTTCAATTCAACTGCTAAAGGTTCACAGTGGGGTTTCTCCCTCATGGCACCCCTTCCTGTCATCCATTCTTTACATTGGGAAGAGGAAACAAAGGTTCCTTATACCACTTGATATGTCAAAGTATATATTGTGGGAACAGGCATGAGGAACAAGAAAGAAAAAAGTACAACCCAAGGCACTCCATGTAATTCAGTTGTTGTATGTAATTCAGTCTTTCCTGAGCACCCTCTACAGTGTGCTCTGTAAGAACCCAGAGATGAGCACAACGACTGCTCTTTGCAAGAGGCCTCCTCATTAGTAGGGGGAGGAACACCATTCTACAAATACAAATTATCTCTGAGACCTCCTGGTCCTCTTAGGTTGTTTGGCACTGTGTGGCCTGACTCCTGGATCCACTCCACAAAGTCTACACCAGACTCAGGGATGGGGGGCGGTGATGCTTCTGGGTCACCTGTGGAGAGTCTAATGCCATCATGTGTTGTCATTCTTGTATAACTTTGAAGCTTGTTTTGTTCCTTCAATAGATAACAGGAATAGGCTAGGCACTGCTCATTCATAGTGATTATAAACTGCAGTTCAGTGAAGAGATCCTTGAGGTTTCTTCTTCCTCTTACTGTGTCATGCTTCTGTCCCAGACCTTGGCCACTTTATCTTCAGTTCCTAGTACATTTCTAGATGCAGGGTCCTACATCTGACATCTCATGAGATTATCTATTTGCTGATGAAGATTAAGAGAGGGAACAAGCAGTATGAGTATCTAGTCAGAAGGGACAGCAAGTACTAAGGCCAGATGGGCAGGCACATGCTTGAGGAAAAGCAAAGCCACTGGGGCAACAGCAGAATGAGCAAAAGAGAAAGCAGCTGACTGGGAGATTTGGAGGGGAGAGGTGTAGCCAGAGGATGCAGGGCTTGGAAGTCACCGTGAGGATTTGTGGCTTTATCATGAAGAGGCATGGGAAGCCACTGGAATGCTGCGTAGAGGAGCAACATGGCCTGATTTTCATTTTGTGTGTGAGCGTTAGTCGCTCAGTCATGTCTAACTTTTTGTGTAGCCCACCAGGCTCCTCTGTCCATGGGATTTTCCAGGCAAGAATACTGGAGTGGGTGACTTTCATTTTAGGAGGATCATTTTAGTTGCTGTGTTTAGTATAGACTGTAAGATGGCAAGGGAAGAAACAGGAGGATAGTTCAGTTGAGGCAGGAAATCATGGTGTCTTGGACCACATGTAGCCATAGAGGGGAGAAGTAGTAACACTGTGGATATATCCTGAAGGTCGAGCCAGCAAGAGCCACTTATTTTTCTGGGGGCAGGGAAGGGAAACCATCAGGAGTTCCAGGGATAAAGAAGGTAATGAATAAGTGGAGATCATAAGTCTGGTAAAAATTTAGAAACTGTCCATATGTCAAACCTTGAAAATAGGTGGGATTCCAAGGGAGCGAGCCCAGGGGGCTCTCCAAAGTTAAGAAGTCAGGGAGATAGGATCAATTAAAGTTACCCAATTAGTGGCCAGTGAGGCAGGTAACCCAAAAGTCAAGTGGAGAAATGGTTTTAAGGAGAAAGGGGTATGGAAACTACTCAACTAGCCGAGTAAAGAGAAGACTGGGAATTGTCACACAGAGGTTTCCATAACTGTTTGTTCATTTCATAAGTATTTGTACTACTATGGATTGTGATCTTGCCTTAATTGGTGTAAACTGGCATTTGTGGTCTGGTGCAGGAACGTGGTTATAACTTATAAACATCCCTTTATAAAATACCTGGGCATTGGTCTTGCCACCTCACACCTGTTATTCAAAACCTCAACAGCTTTGTAGGTATCACATGAGATTAATTATACATGTTACACAAGTAAAGTTGAGACTCTCGATAGGTTAAGTAATATGCCCAAATTCACACAGCTAGTAAATGGAAGAATCAGAATCCAAGCTATGTCTCTGTGACTCCAAAGCCTGGGCTCTTTCCAAAAATCTAAGGGAGATAAATTCTTCCCTTTTTAGCTCTCAAATCAACAGTGAAATAAAGGAATTTAACTGCGGGAGGTGGGAAGGCATGGCTGAGGGCAGAGGCCGGGGGGTAGATAATCTAGCCTTAAGGAGTATAGGCTGTAACTCAGGGTACCTTAATTTTTATGCTGTGGATGCTTGCTATAGCTACTGGGTTTAAAACACTCAATACTTATTTATAAATTAGCATCAGTTGTTTTGTTCTTAATCTTTTTTTGAACCCAGCTTCATTTCCTTGCCCCCTGTATTTGAAACAAGAAGGGACAGGATGGAATGCTTTACACAGGTGATAGTTTGAAGTAGTTTACTCATTTATTTAAAAAGTTAACTGTTTCATTTAATCATGGTAACTTCAGTCTGCAGGTGTCTCCATTTGAGGTGGGAGTGAGGGAAGTCACCAAGTAAATTTCAAACTAATTTCACTATTTGGGAAGACTCTTAATCTAGGGGAAAGTATGTAGTATTTGTGAGTTAGTACAAACCTGAGGCTTTAAAGTATGAAGCTTCCTTCAGTTATGTTGTAAGTATGTATTCAACCGACAGCTCTAAATATTGATCAACATTTTTCAAAAAGGCTCCATTCAGTAAAGAAGCAGAGAAATCAGCAATCCACAGAAGGTATAACAAAGTCAGCAGTAAAGTCAATGAAAATGTGTACAGGCTTGGTGACCATCAGACCAAACACACCCAAGGTCTCCTATCTCCTGGACTTAACAGGAGAGCCTCTCCTTACATCTGTGGATTGCTGTCCTACCCCTGTATAGGTCTTACAGTAGATTTCGACTAAATTCTCTTAAGCACTCAGACTTTTTCTGAAACAAAGCTACAGGACAGCTTTTAAAGGAAAGTCAAAATATGTGAGGGCTATTGACAATTTAAAGTATGAAAAATGATGGCCAAGCTTTGGAACTTGAAACAAAATTATACAGTGAAAATTTTTCATTGGACTATTCTATAGTTCACTTCCAAGAACAAATATTTTTAAGAACTGTAGCAATGGCACCCCACTCCAGTACTCCTGCCTGGAAAATCCCATGGATGGAGGAGCCTGGTTGGCTGCAGTCCATGGGGTCGCTAAGAGTTAGACACGACTGAGTGACTTCACTTTCACTTTTCACTTTCATGCATTGGAGAAGGAAATGGCAACCCACTCCAGTGTTCTTGCCTGGAGAATCCCAGGGACGGGGGAGCCTGGTGGGCTGCCGTCTATGGGGTCACACAGAGTCGGACACGACTGAAGTGACTTAGCAGCAGCAGCATAGAAGATGGGACTATAAGAAGTCTTTGCTAAGTAAACTCTATTTCCTTAATCCACACAGCCTCTAGGTGGAGTACATAAGCATGGCACCTTTTTGAAAGATTCCTTTGCAGCTTCAGTATGACTCAGCTTAAACTCCTAAAAAGTACTAAATAAATGCCCAGTATAAGAGCCTGGGAAGTGAGGTAGACAAGTCAAAGTAAGGTGTATTCCTGACATCAGTACTGTAAAAATTCTGATAGGATTCAGCTTGGTTCTGAAAAGATCCCATAACAAACAGAACACATCAATGGCAGGTTTCAGCCATCCATTGTCAAAGCCCTGTAACAACATCCTGAATCATCTAACTTCCTTGTTGAGAACTCGCTCCTAAAATGGAAGGTATCACTTGAGAAATACCAGTAATTTCAAGAAGTTCTAATGCCTAAAACACTGTAGTATAAATTGGAAGGGACTCATTTATTGTATTTCTCTTGCATTTGTCCATTTTTATATGCAATTGATAGTAAAACCAAAAAAATGTCTAGTGGGCATGAAAATGGGCCTAGTGCCTGAAATGCTTATGGCAGTACTTTAGTAACCAAATAGTTTCAAAGTTCGGTAATAAGGAAAATCCCCTTTAATTTTTATTAGCAACGGCCCATTTAAGAATTAGTTTAATAAATGAATTGTCTTTCAAAATGTGCCTACTTTCGTATGTGCATATGTGCTTTATATTTGTAGTAAAACTACAATGTATGGAACAGCACATACCAAAGTGGTAATTATGGTTACTTTTGAGTGACATGTTGGCGGAAGGTATTGAGTACAGAGGAGTGTTACTTTATATATGTATGAACAACTTTTAAAAAGTTTATTACAATGAGCATATGTTGGTTTTTGTCATTGAAATAGTTTACACGCTACCTAAAATACATTATACAGGGATTAAAGGATAATTTTTAAAGTGAAAATGCTTTACATGCCTTGATTAGCATATAATTTAAGATGAATTTTGCTAAACATAATTGTAAGTTCAAAAAAAGCCTGTCCCCTATTTAGCTGTAAACTTACCATCGATGAAGTTAAACTTTTTTTCCCCCTTGAAATTTTGAAAATGGAGCACTGGATGGTTTTAATCAAATCGGAAAGACCTTGGCAAATTTTAGCTTTCTAAATTTCTTACTGCACATGCTATATGTCTTTCTGAGGACCTTAAAACGTACTTAGAAAAAAAAATACTAAATTTTGCATTGCCATCAGGACTTTATTTCCTAGCCCACTTTTGTGTTTTATGTTCAGGGTATTTGGATGTGGAGTTGCTCTAATTAGATTTCAACACGTTCTTGAAGGACGTCTTTCAGACTACTTAGAAGCCAGTGATTAAGTCCTGGAAATTATTTAAATATTTTACTTATTTCTGCTCTCAGGTTAAATGTAACTTGCTAGCTTAGCAGTATGTTTCTTCCTGAGAGAAGAGAAGATTTCAGTCACTAAGGATGAGGAGCCCACGTTGCTCGGGGCGAGCCTGCGCGCCAGCATCCCCGGGCGCCCCGAGCATCCTGGGTGCCGGCTGGGGAGCGCCGGCCCGGGAGCACCCGCGGCCCCCGGAGAGCGCCGGCCCGTGGCGCCGAGGGGCCGAGCCTGCGCCCGCCTCCCCCACTGGTTGGTCCACGGAACCAGAAATCAGCGCGAGGACAGCCTCGCTCCCCCTACCCGAAGCGGCCGGGCATGGCCACCCCGGAGAGTCCGGTAACTCCAGCGTGAGCGCTAAAAATGGACGTGCCTCTTGCTCGGGGGCAGGAAGGTGGGCAGGCGGGGCGCCGCGCTCGTCACCCGCGGAGAGGAGGCGTCGTGACGCCGGGGTCGGTGGCCCAATTCTCTACTCTCGGTAAGATGGCTCCGCTGCGAACTCGCCGGCGCCGACCACACACATGCCTCTGCCTTCCCACCTCCTCGCCGGGGCCGCGGAGGCCGTTGGGTGCCCGGGGCCAGCCCGGCGCGACCCCCGGCCGGCGCCGCGGGCGCGAGTGCGGGTCTCGCGAAGCGCCCGCCCGCCAGACAAAGCTGACAACATGGCTACCTCCGCTCGAACAAGTTCCTCGCAAGTTGAGCCGCGGCAGGCGCCCCGGCGGCGGCCGAACGCCGCGCGCGCCTGGCCGGCCGTCGTCCATCAACTTCAAGTTTCCCTCCGCAAAGCCGAGCCCGCAGCCCGCTCGGCGCCGAGCCCCGGCCGCCCGCGTGAGGCCGGGCCCGGGAAACTTTCAACGTCTGCAGCCCGCAACTGACAGCCCGGCGGCGGGCGGGCGCCCGACTCACCTTCAGACAGGTCCTCGATGCACTCGAAGGTGATCTCGAACTGGAATGGGTTGTAGAAGGGAGAAGGGTTATCCAGCACCACTACATTGTTCACCTGAACCTTTGCCATATTTTGAAAACACCACAAACAATGGGGACGGGGGGCTCGTTGCGGCACAATAAAGTCCAGCGCGCGGCCGCTCGGGAGAGCGCAGACCCCCGCCCCGGCGCCGGCCCGACGTCGTGCAGCGGCGACTTGAGAAACTTTTTTTTCCTCTTTATTTACACGGGAACACTCCACAGTGTTTTGCAGCTTTCCTATTTCACTAAACTACAGCCCATTCTGCTCTGATAACTAGCAGCGTTGCCCGCGATTGGCTGCACCCGAGCTCTGACCCTCCTCCTCCAGCGAGGGCCTCCGCGGCGAGCAAGATGGGCTCCCGCTCCCGGAATGGACTCGGAAACTTTAACTGCGGCTCCACCTGCTGGTGTGGATTAGGACAAAGGCGGAGAACAAAGTGAGTGGAATACGGGCTGGGAGGCCCGCGCGGAGGCCGCCGGCGGCGGCGGCGGCGGCAGTGGCGGCGGCGGCGGGGGGAGGGGCGGCGCAGGCCCCGCCCCCGGCCCGGCGGCTCCCGCGCCTCACGTCGGGCGTGGCCGCAGCGGGGCGGGGTCGAGGGAGGCGTGGCCACGGCGAGGCGGCAGGAGGCGTGGCCACGGCGGGAAAGCGTGCTCGCCGTGGGCACGGCGACGGGAGGGCGCGATCCTGGCGACACCCGCCTCTGGGGTTTGTGTAACGTGTTTGTTCTGTGTCTCCCCCTCCCCCCCCTTCTGACTCTTCACATCAGTCCGACGGCTGTGTCGGCTCTCTACTGAATTTAGGAGATGCGAATCCGTTGTCTACACTAGCTTAGGTTCAGTTGTCTGTATACTGGGTAATATTTGGGTTAGAGGGAAGGTTGGTTGCAGTGGAAGTAAATTGCATTTTATAGACTGATGTCAGCTCAAAAGGAGCAAAGCCATTTTGGAAATCTAGTTCTTGGCCAATATCTACGTTTGGGCACGACAGCGCCGTTAGTTAAATAGATACAAAATGAAGGGCGAGGAAACGCTTTTCCACCCACACTTTGTGGAATAGGTAGTATTTGGGCTGCACCAGGGTCGTCTTTCTCCCGTTCCAATCTGGAAAGTCTAGAATAAAAAGATGACTTGAGGTTGGATCACTTATACCCGGTTTCTCCTGTTCGGTGGACACAGCAGGAACATAAAAAGGAGAAAATGCAAGTATCAGAAGACCGTAAAGGCAACAGATACAAGCAGAAAAGGCAAAAGGCGAGTAGAGACCACGAAAGCATACCAAGATGTGCAATTTTCCAAAAAGTCATGACCTAAACCGTTAGTAAGTAAAAATGTATGGCACCACGAGCAAGTTCAGAGGAATCTTTACTTGATTACTCCACATTCAGCGTCAGTTTGTTCTTGACTACCTTTGTAGGAAAGGGAGAGCTTGTAACACATTTTGTGTAAGGTTGTTGAGCTGTTTCTATTTTCTAAATAAGAGCAATATAAAGGGATTTTTTTCCCTGCTGCATAAACCATCATTTTTTAAGTATTTTGAATGAAACCACTTGGTTAATTAAATTCAGAGAGAAAGTTATTTAAGTGTCATCTATGCTGAAAGTTTTCTCTTAGTATGGTGCTGAGAATTTTTCAGTTAACATTCTTTGGACACTGTTCATTGCAGGTTGCTTTTAGTGAGACTTCTGCATCTGATGGTCTTTTGAAAGTTAATAAGAGACAGCTAGGGAGGCCTGGCATGCTGCAGTCCATGAAGTCACAAAGAGTCACACAACTTAGCCATAGAACAACAGCAATGGGACAGTTAATCCCAGGCCTCCCACATTTAGGGAAACTACTCAGGGTGAGGATCCCATTGTATCATCGATGGATTAGCAAATACCACGATCTACTGGAAAGGGTTTCCTCAAGCCCAGGTATTTGTACAAATTAGAGTATAGCAGTCGTACTGTGGTGACAGGTGCAAATTACATTGGCTGATAAACTATATTCTCTGTTCATTGTTATTAGTGCTGGGCCTAAGGCTACCTCAGATGAAGTGTAAATTGTTGTAAGACACACAGAACATAGAAGATAACCATTTGAAGTATAAAACAAGATTCTCTTGAGACTGGAATATATGCAGTTTCCTCATTATTGCAGGCATTGTTATGAGGAGATTGAAATCCGTTTGCTTTATAAAAATGACTTTATAAGCTTGGTAAAAATCAAGTGCATTTTTAATCTGCTCGTGTTCTAAGTCACTTTAGTCATGTCTGACTCTTTGCGACCCTGTGGATTGTAGCCTGCCAGGCTCCTCTGTCCACTGCTCATAGGTGTGTCATTATGAAGTGTGTAAGATTTGTTCTCAGCATCAAGAATGAGATTTACCTGGATAGTACTACTGGGTTGGCCGAGAAGTTTGTTGGAGTTTTTCCGTAAGGTGTTACGGAAAAATCCAAAAACTTTTTGGCCAACCCAATATTTCTGGCTTATTTTCTTTAAACTCTTTATTTATCATGTCATATATAAGAGTATTTAAGGGGCGGGGGAAGCCCTCTCTAATAGCTCACTGGAAGCCTCAAGAATTGGCTCCAGGCCTTTACTGTTACCTTTCTTGTCTTAACTCTTACTGTTACTGCTCCTCAAAAGTATTAAGAGCCTTTGGGTACTCGCTCCAGTAGTTTCCTCACCAATGATAATACCTTCCAGGAAGACCACAGGGATTTCCAGATGTGCCCTTGTGTACTTCTAATTAAATGACATGCCTTAGACACGCCTTTCCCCTTAGGGAAAGATTGTAAAAGCATTATTCTGGTTTCAGAGACAAGACAGTCTGTAAGATTTGTTGCTGAACAACTTTTTGGTGACTCTCAAACAGTTAACCACATTGCCGCAGATGGGTTGCCATGAATGTTGTCGTATGTGAAGTACCCAGGGGGACCCACATGACACTTAGAGGGCTACATGGAATGTAATCCTCAAATCACTTCTCTCTGTATAGCCTGCTTGGGGGAAGGGTGGCTGAAAAAGGTTGCTTTGGCTCTAAAACGAACAAAGACTAAGTTAATGCCTAGGACAGAGATAAATGAACCTAGTTAGCTATTGTTATGGGCTGAATTGTGCCGTTCTCCCTGACCCCAAATTCATATGTATGCCCTCAGTATCTCAGACTGACTGTAGTTGCTGGCAGGGCCTTAAAAGAGGTGTCTAAGTTAAAGTGAGTCCCTTAGAGTGGGCCCTAATCCATTCTAACTAGCTTCTTTATATGAGGAGGAAGTTTGGACATAAAAAGAGATGCCAAGGGCACACATGCACAGAAGAAAGACCGCTTGAGGACTCAAGAAAGTGGCCATTTGTAGGTCAAATGAAACCAACCTTGTTGACATCTGATCTTTTACTTTTAACCTTCAGAACAGAACTGTGAAAAAACAGGTTTCTATTATTTAAGCCACCCAGTCTGGCAGCCCTAACAATCTATGTATGTAATCCGCTTGTTGTTCATTTATCAAGGGCGTTCTATGGAGTGAAACGATGTGGTCATATAGGTTGTAGGTTGTAGGGTGGGGTTGTGTGCTGCAGACATTTCTCAGAGGAAGTATCTGCTACTGTGCATACTCACCTTGAATTCTGAACAGACTAGATGCAGCTTGCTTCTGAGTTCCAAAGCTCATCTACAGAGGGCTTTTCAGAATCTTAAAGTTGAAGTTAAATTGAGGTCACACACAAAGCTAGATGAAAGAGTGAGTTAATTACTAGAATTAAACTGAATTAAAATTGTTGTTCAGTCACCCAGTCGTGTCCAACTCTTGAGACCCCATGGACTGCAACACACCAGGACTCCCTGTCCCTCACTGTCTCCCGAAGTTTGCCCAAGTTCATATACATTGCATCGGTGATGCCATTCAGCCATCTCATCCTCTGATGCCCTCTTCTCCTCCTGCCCTCAATCTTTCCCAGCATCAGGGACTTTTCCAGTGAATTGACTGTTCGCATCAGATGACCAAAATACTGGAGCTTCAGCATCAGTCCTTCCAAAGGGTATTCAGGGTTGATCTCCCTTGAGATTGACTGATTTGATCTCCTTGCCGTACAAGGGACTTTCAGGAGTCTTCTCCAGCACCGCAGTTTGAAGACATCAATTCTTTGGTGCTCTGCCTTCTTTATGGTCCAGCTCTCACAACCATATGTGACCACTGGGAAGACCATAGGCTTGACTATGTGGACCTTTGTTGCCAGAGTAACGTCTCTGCTTTTCAACACACTGTCTAGGTTTGTCATAGCTTTCTGTGAAGAAGCAAACGTCTTCTGATTTCATGGCTGCAGTCACCATCTACAGTGATTTTGAAGCCCAAGAAGAGGATATCTTTCAACTACTTCCACCTTTTCTCCTTCTATTTGCCATGCGGTAATGGGGCTGGATGCCATGATCTTAAATTTTGTTTAATATTTAGCTTTAAGCCAGCTCTGTCACCCTCCTCCTTCACCCTCATCAGGAGGCTCTTTAGTTTCTGTTTACTTTCTGCCAATAGAGTGGTATCATCCGCATATCTCAGTTGTTGATGTTTCTCCCGCCTGTCTTGATTCCAGCTTGTAACTCATCCAGCCTGGCGTTTCTCATGATGTGCTCAGAGTACAGACTAAACAAGCAAGGTGACAGCAGACAGCCCTGCCGTACTCCTTTCTCAATCTTGAACCAGTCAACCAGGGTTGTAACTGTTGCTTCTTGACCTGCATACTGGGTTCTCAGGAGACAGATAAGGTTGTCTGGTATTCCCATCTCTTTAACAGCTTTCCACAGTTTGTTGTGATCCACAAAGTTTAAATACACTGAATTAAAATGTATTAGAACTGAGAAGTCAAATCTCAGACACTGCCTGCTGCAGAAGTTATCATAGGTATGGAAATGTTGACCTCTTGCCTTTGTTTAATTCCTAAATTTTACCTGGCACAATGATTTGTCATAATAAATGGTTTCTCTCTATATATTGGTATCTTAATACCAGTTAATATAAATGGTAATTATTTGTCACTGTACTATATTCTCTTTGAGAACACATTTGTGTTATTGTCCCCATCTTTTTAAAAAATCTCATTTAAGGCTAGTTGTAATATGATCTTTAGTTAGAGGAGCTCCCTGTTATTAGTTATAGGATGTCAAAATTTAATGCTAGTTTTTTTTTGGTTTATTTACTTTGGCAGCACTGGGTTTTTATGTGCAGGCTTTCTCTAGTTGCGGTCAGTGGGGGCTCCTCTCTAGCTGTGGCACACAGATTTCTCACTGTAGTGCCTTCTCGTGTTGCGGAGCATGGCCTCTCGGGCGCACGGGCTTCAGTAGTTGTGGCTGTCGGACTCTAGAGCAATGACTTAGTAGTTATGGCTCACTTAGTTGCGCTGAGGCATGTGGGATCATCCTGGACCAGGGATCAAAACCATTAGCATTAGCAGGCGGATTCTTAAACACTAGGCCACCAAGGAAGCCCTAATGATAGTTTTAAAGGAAAATTTCTCTATGAATGTAGAGTGTAGAGATTTTCTGTAGTTTACAGATGTTTCTAGAAGGAATAGCTCCTACAGTAATGATTTTAATAATAGTAACTCATTATATATGTAGAGAGAGTGACCATTTATTATGTGAAATTATTGTGCTAGGCTCTGTGGAATACTCAAAGACAAAAACATACATGGATATTATCCTCAAAGATCGTTTGGTCCAGTAGGAGAAGTGACTATGTAATCACATCAGTATGGCACAGAATAGAAAGTGTTAGATGCACCTTGAACAGTACTGGTTGTATCAGTTCAGTTCAGTCGTATCCAACTCTGCAACCCCATGAACCGCAGCACACCTGTCCATCACCAACTCCCGGAGTCAACCCAAACCCATGTCCATTGAGTCGGTGATGCCATCCAACCATCTCATCCTCTGTCGTCCCCTTCTCCTCCTGCCCTCAATCTTTCCCAGCATCAGGGTCTTTTCTAAAGAGTCAGATCTTTGCATCAGGTAGCCAAAGTATTGGAGTTTCAGCTTCAACATCAGTCCTTCCAATGAACACCCAGGACTGATCTCCTTTAGGATGGACTGGTTGGATCTCCTTGCAGTCCAAGGGACTCTCAAGAGTCTTCTCTAACCTCACAGTTCAAAAGCATCAATTCTTCTGCACTTAACTTTCTTTATAGTCCAACTCTCACATCCGTACATGACCACTGGAAAAACCATAGCCTTGACTAGATGGACCTTTGTTGGCAAAGTAATGTCTCTGCTTTTTAATATGCTGTCTAGGTTGGTCATAACTTTCCTTCCAGGGAGCAAGCATCTTTTAATTTCATGGCTGCAGTCACCATCTGCAGTGATTTTGGAGCCTAAAAAAATAGTCTGACACTGTTTCCACTGTTTCCACATCTATTTGCCATGAAGTGATGGGACCGGATGCGATGATCTCAGTTTTCAGAATGTTGAGCTTTAAGCCAACTTTTTCACTCTCCTCTTTCACTTTCATCAAGAGGCTCTTCAGTTCTTCACTTTCTGCCATAAGAGTGGTATCATCTGCATATCTGAGGTTATTAGTCTTTCTCCCGGCAATCTTGATTCCAGCTTGTGCTTCCTCCAGCCCAGCATTTCTCATGATGTACTCTCCGTATAAGTTAAATAAGCAGGGTGACAATATACAGCCTTGACGCACTCCTTTTTCTATTTGGAACCAGTCTGTTCCATGTCCCGTTCTAACTGTTGGTTTCTGACCTGCATATAGGTTTCTCAAGAGGCAGGTCAGGTGGTCTGGTACTCCCATCTCTTTCAGAATTTTCCACAGTTTATTGTGATCCACACAGTCAAAGGCTTTGGCATAGTCAATAAAGCAGAAATAGATGTTTTTCTGGAACTCTTTTGCTTTTTCCATGATCCAGCAGATGTTGGCAATTCGATCTCTGGTTCCTCTGCCTTTTCTAAAACCAGCTTGAGCATCTGGAAATTGACAATTCATGTATTGCTGAAGCCTGGCTTAGAGAATTTTATGCATCACTTTACCAGCCTGTGAGATGAGTGCAGTTGTGCGGTAGTTTGAGCATTGCTTGGCATTGCCTTTCTTTGAAGTTGGAATGAGAACCAAATTTTGATGTCACAAGAAAGGCTGTGCGTGTGGTGTGTATATAGATACATGGTACATATGTATATACATATGGTATGATGTTTTCTTTACTGTTTGTAAAAAGCTTTTAAATAACCTGTTTTTAATTCTTGCAACACTTTGGTATGGTAGCAAGGTACGATTAGCCCCATATAACCAATGAGGACACTGCCGCTCAGGATCCTGCTCCCTTAATTGCTGACTTAGTGTTTCTCTATTTTCTCTCTACTGTGTCAGATAATATTTAAAGTAGACTTTATGGGTAGAAAAGCAATTGGTATAATTTCTTGGAAGAACCCACATGCTGGCAGACACTGTAGTAATGACTTGATTAATGAACTCTTACTGTGTGGATCACAATAAACTGTGGAAAATTCTGAAAGAGATGGGAATACCAGACCACCTAACCTGCCTCTTGAGAAATCTGTATGCAGGTCAGGAAGCAACAGTTAGAACTGGACATGGAACAACAGACTGGTTCCAAATAGGAAAAGGAGTACGTCAAGGCTGTATATTGTCACCCTGCTTATTTAACTTCTATGCAGAGTACATCATGAGAAACGCTGGACTGGAAGAAATACAAGCTGGAATCAAGATTGCTGGGAGAAACATCAATCACCTCAGATATCCAGATGACACCACCCTTATGGCACAAAGTGAAGAGGCACTAAAAAGCCTCTTGATGAAAGTGAAAGAGGAGAGCGAAAAAGTTGGCTTAAAGCTCAACATTCAGAAAACGAAGATCATGGCATCTGGTCCCATCACTTCACGGGAAATAGATGGGGAAACAGTAGAAACAGTGTCAGACTTTATTTTTTTGGGCTCCAAAATCACTGCAGATGGTGACTGCAGCCATGAAATTAAAAGACGCTTACTCCTTGGAAGAAAAGTTATGACCAACCTAGAAAGTATATTCAAAAGCAGAGACGTTACTTTGCCGACTAAGGTCCATCTAGTCAAGGCTATGGTTTTTCCAGTGGTCATGTACGGATGTGAGAGTTGGACTATAAAGAAAGCTGAGCACCGAAGAATTGATGCTTTTGAACTGTGGTGTTGGAGAAGACTCTTGAGAGTCCCTTGGACTGCCAGGAGATCCAACCAGTCCATTCTGAAGGAGATCAACCCTGGGATTTCTTTGGAAGGAATGATGCTAAAGCTGAAACTCCAGTACTTTGGCGACCTCATGCGAAGAGTTGACTCATTGGAAAAGACTGTGATGCTGGGAGGGATTGGGGGCAGGAGGAGAAGGGGACGACCGAGGATGAGATGGCTAGATGGCATCACTGACTCGATGAACGTGAGTCTGAATGAACTCCAGGAGATGGTGATGGACAGGGAGGCCTGGCGTGCTGCGATTCATGGGGTCCCAAAGAGTTGGACGTGACTGAACTGAACTGAACTGAGGAACAGAGCTCCATGAATGAGCTTTGCCCAGGTAGATAGTGGGGGTGAGAGGAGGCTGCAGCCACGGCAAAGCTGTGGGAGCTCCCCATTGAAGCTGCAGATGCCAGGCTTCCTGTTGCAGGAGTGACTGGGAGGTGGGCGACAATGGATCCCGGAATGCATCCTTATGCTTTTAATAAGGTTTTCATGTTCGTTACATAAAGTACATTCTCCTCCTCCATTCTCTGCTCCACCTCATTAACAACAGTTTCCCTGTTTTGATTTCGGTGCTACCCACCATTAGGTTACAAGTTTGTTGAAGAGAGAAGCTGTGTCTGGCCCCTTACCCAAGCTGGGCTATACTGTTAAATATCTTTTGGATCTCATCCATATTAGTCCACTTTCTGAAGCACCATGGTTACGTTTCTTGTGGGCAATCTGTTGATGTTAACATCATGGTATTGTTTCTGACCAGAAGAATATGTATGGAAATACTTGATAATTATCTTGGTTTTTTGTGTCTAGTTTTTAACCTTGTGTTCTTAGTCTTCTTATAAATGAAGCTCCTAAACTCATTTCCTTCTAACTGTCTCTACTTGGAGTCCACTGTCCTTCGTGTTTTACATTCCATCCTTTTCTCTTTCACTCTCCACCTGTCCCATTTGTTAGAGGCTTTCTCCTTTTCCTGGTACTAGGAAGAATTCAGTGATAAGTAAAGAGAGGGCTCAAATCTTTAAAACACCTTCACACTAGACCACCGTTTGCACAAAGCTGCCGCTCAGCATAGCAGCTTTTTTAGTTGGTTACTATAGAGACAAATGACATAAGATGGAGTCAACGCTTGACAGAAGCTAGGCAAGTAATCTTCCTGAGATTGGAGGGAGACCTTATACACAGGGCTGTTTCGAAGACTAAAAAGGATAGGAAGGGGGAAGGTTTCACAAATGAACTAATAGATGATTAATTGGTAGATTTTGTTGGTAGAATTTGTGCTTGTTAAGGCCTTGCATCCAGCATACACAGAGTGTATCTCCATATAGCCCCAGTATGATTATACGGTGATTTTTTTTAAAAACTATTTATGTGTTTATTTCGCTGCACCAGGTCTTTGTTGCAGCATGCGAAATCTTTGTGATACGTGAGATCCAGTTCCCTGACCGAGGATCGAGTTCATGCCCTCACTGCCCCTCACTCGCCACCCCCACCCCTACATTGGCAACACAGAGTCCTACCACTGGACCACCACAGTAGCCCCAGTGATTTTTTTGATAACAGCCATATTGCTATCAACATTTATATACAAATTTTCATTTTTCTGGGTCTGTGCTTAAGAGTGGAGTTGTTGAGTCATGTGGTAACTCCTTATGAGGAACTACCGGACTATTTTCCAAAGTATCTGCACTATTTTATGTTCCCACCAGCAATGTATAAGCTTCCCAATTTCTCCACGTCCCAGCTAACACTTCTTATTTGTCTGTCTGTCTGTTTTTTTTTTTTTTCTGTTATTATGTCTTTCTGATTATAGCTGTGGGTGGTGTGTGAAGTGGTATCTCAATGTGGTTTTGATTTACATTTCTCTGATGGCTAAAGAGGAGTTGAACATTTTTCATTTGCTTGTTGGCCATTTGTATATCAGCTCTTTTGGCCATTTAAAAAATTGGATTGTCTTTATTGTTGGGTTGTAAGTTCTTTATATATTCTAAATACAAGTCTCTTATCTGAGACTTATCAGAGACTAGTACTTACCAGGTTTGGAAAAATGTTCTCCCATAGTGTGGATTATCTTTTCATTTTCCTGTGGGTGTCTTTTGTACCGCAGAAGCTTTTTGATAAAGTCCAATGTGGTAATGGCATAAAGATATAAGCCAATAGAACAGAATTAATTGTCCAGAAATAAATCCATACATTTATGGTCAATCCATTTTTGATAAGGGTTCCAGAACAATTCACTGGGGGAAGAAATTGTCTTTTCAAAACTCACTGCTGGGAAATTGGACATCCAAAAGCAAAAATATAAGTTTGGACTCTTGTTCACACAATATGCAAAAAATTATTTAAACTAAATGAAAGACTTAAATATAAGGTGTAAAAGTATAAAACTCTTAGGAGAGAACACATCAAAGACATCAATCTTCTGGCCTATGATTAGGCAGTGTTTTTTGAGAAATGATTAAAAAAATACAAGCAGAAAAAGTCAGTGGATGTATGTGAGGTGTTTTTTCATTTATTTAAGACATCTTTAATTTCTTTTAACAACATTCTGTACTTTTCACAGTATAAGTTTTATATACTTCTTTTGTTAAATCCATTTCTAAGTGTTTTATTATTTTTAATGCTATTACAAATGGAATTACTTTATTAGTTATATTTTCATATTCTTCACCTTGAAAGTATATAGACACAATTTAATTTTAAAAATTAATTTTGTATCCTTCAACCTTGAGGAACTCATTTGTTAGCTGTGATTTAATTGTAATTCTTAGGATTTTCTATCTGTAAGATCATGCCATCTGCACACAGGGATATTTTTACTGTTTCCTTTCCCTTCTGGATGCCTGTTATTTCATTTTTTGTCTTATTGCCCTTTCTAGAACCTCCAGTACTCTGTTGAATAGAAGTAATGAGAGTGAACATCCCTGTCTTGTTTCTGATCTTAACATGAATACGTTCAGTCTTACATCCAGAATGATGTTAGTTTTGGGTTTTTTGTAGATGTCCTTATCAGAGTGAAGT
This sequence comes from Budorcas taxicolor, assembly GCF_023091745.1. NCBI lineage: Eukaryota > Metazoa > Chordata > Mammalia > Artiodactyla > Bovidae > Budorcas > Budorcas taxicolor. Next base: position 23,778,624 of record NC_068918.1, read on the forward strand.
TCTCTTCTATTCCTGGTTTGAGCATTTTTTCATGAAGTATTGTTGAATTTTGTCAAATAGCTTTTTCTGCCTCTATTGATATGATCATATGATTTTTGTCCCTTATTCTGTTAATGTGAAAATATTACATTAATTGATTTCTAGATGTTATACCACCAATCTTGAATTCCGGAGATTTATCTCACTGGATCATGGTTACATAGTCCTTTTTATATATTGTGGGATTTGGTTCAGTAGTATTGAGGATTTTCGTATATATGTATTCATAAGAAATATTGGTCTTTAGTAGTCTTGTGATGCTTTTGATTGTTGGTGTATAGGTAATACTGTTCTCATAGAACAAGTTAGGAAGTGTTTCCTCCTTTTCTACTTGTAAAGAGTTTGTGAAGAATTCATACTGGATTCTTCTAGTGTTGAAGCCATCTGTGTGTGGGTTTTTCTTTGTGGGTAGTTTTTAAATTACTAATTCAATCCCTACTTACTATACATCTGTTCAGATTTTCTTTTTCTTCTTGAGTTAGTTTTGGTAGTGTCTATTTAGAAATTTGTTAATTTCACATGAATTAACTAATTGGTTAACATAAAGTTATTTGTTGTTTCCCTTTGTAATCCTTTTTGTTTCTGTAAAGTCATTGATAATGTCCCGTCTTTGATTCCTGATTTTAGTATAATTTTGTTCGCTCTTTTTGGCTTGGTCAGTGTAGCTAAAATGCATCACCTTTTGGATTCGTGAATTTTCTCTGTTTTTACGTTCTGCCTCAGTGATTTCTGTTACAGTACACATTACCTCCTTCCTTTTGCTAATTTGGGTTTAGTTTGCTCTTCCTTTTTTCCAGTGTGTTAAGGTGGCAGCATAGATTTTTGACTTGAGATCTTTCTTCTGTTTTAATGTAGACATTTATAGCTGTAAGTTACTTTGTAAACACTGCTTTAGCTGCATCCCATTAATTATGGTATGTTGTGTCTTCCTTTTCCTTCATCGCAGTTTTTTCCGATTTCCTGTTGTCCAGCCACCTATTCGTTGCATGAATAACATAGAATTTGTTTCTATGTTATTTCTGACAAGTGGACTTTCCACTTTTGCTTAAAGATTACTTTGATTTCTTACTTCACAAGGTAGCACATTCCTTTTTAAACATCTTGAGATTTCCAACACTTCCCTGTAAAATTCTACATATTGGTGTGTTAATTCTTTTGAAGCCACCCTAAATTAGTCTAATTGATCTTCCATAGGACAGCACTCTTGCCTGGAAAATCCCATGGACAGAGGAGCCTGGTGGGCTGCAGTCCATGGGGTCACTAAGAGTCGGACACGACTGAGCGACTTCACTTTCACTTTTCACTTTCATGCATTGGAGAAAGAAATGGCAACCCACTCCAGTGTTCTTGCCTGGAGAATCCCAGGGACGGGGGAGCCTGGTGGGCTGCCATCTATGGGGTCGCACAGAGTCGGACACGACTGAAGCGACTTAGCAGAACCAGCAGCAGCAGCAGCAGCAGGATAGTTCTTTAAATACTTAATAATTGCTTTCTCTTCTCTAAATCTTTGTTTCTGGCTAACCAACAAACCTATGCTACAAGCTATTCTTTCAGTGGCATTATTTTCCATGTCCTTCATTATTCTACTTTTTTATTAGTATTTCTTTTAAAATTTGATATTTCAAAGTAGATATTAATACTCTGGAGTTAGCAACTTTTTTTCTGTAAAGGACTAGGTATAAATATTTTAGATTTTTGAAGACCTTTCAGTGTCTGTCATAATTACTTGACTCTGCCATTGTAGTGTGAAAACAGCCATAGACAGTATGTAAATGAATGTGACTGTGTTCCAAAAAACTATTTTTGCAAAAACAGGTGGTTGGGCCAAATCTTACTCACAGATCATAGTTTGCTGACTCCTCTCTGGATATTATCTAACCAGTGCAGAACTTGGTGTGATTTTATCTTTATTTTTGAATGCTAGTCTTGCCTTAATGCATTTTTTAGACCATATTGAAATATTCTGAGGGAAAGTTGGATATAATTTTCACTTATGCTCCTCTAAGGTAAGGTGGGGGCTTCCCTAGTGGCTCAGACAGTAAAGAATCTGTCCACAATGCGGGAGACCCGGGTTTGATCCCTGGGTTAGGAAGATCCCCTGGAGAAGGGAATGGCAGCCCACTCCAGTATTCTTGCCTGGAGAATTCCATGGACAGAGGAGCCTGGTTGGCTACCGTCTGTGGGGTGGCAAACAGTCGGACATAACAAGTGACTTAGCACGTGCACGTGCACACACATAGGTAAGGTGGTTTGTTTCCTCTACTTTTTTCACCAGTTTTTTTCTTTACTTTTGATTTTCTAAAGTTTAAGTCATATGCCTAGGTATAGTTTTATTTAGTGTTTTTCCTGCTTTATAGTCGCTGAGTTTTTTGGATCCATGGTTTGGTGTCTGACATTAATTTAGAGAATTTTTCATTATTACTTCAAATGTTGCTTCTGTAATTTCTCTATTATTTCTTCTAGTATTCCCATTATACCCATTATATGTATGTTACACATTCTGTAGTTGTTCCATACTTCTTGGATATTCTGTTCTGTTATTTTCCAAATTTTTTTCCTTTACTTTTCAGTTTTAGAAATTTCTGTTGACTATCTCTGGGTCAGGAAGATCCCCTGAAGTAGGAAATGGCAACCCACTCCAGTATTCTTACCTGGAAAATTCCATGAACATGGGAGCCTGGCAGGCTACATTCCATGAGATTGCAAAGAGTCAGACATGGCTGAGCGCACACACATACAAGGTCCTGCTTGTTCTCAGAGATTCTTTCCTCCGCCATGTCCCTTCCACACATGAGCCCATCAAAGGCATTCGTCATCTCTAGTGGTTCTGATCTCTAGAATTTCTCTTTCATTTTTTCTTAGACTTTTAACCTTTCTGATTACAATGTCAGAGACAAACTTGGTATTCAATGTGAGAGCCTGGTAGAGCTCCTGGAGGTAAAATTCGCAAAAGTATATGTACCCATGCCCTCCGTGGCTGGGTTCCTAAGGAATTTTTAATTTTCAGAGTTGTCCTCATTGAGCCTCCAGAAGTTTGCCAGTTACAGTTCAGGGTTTTCTATTCCAGCACTGGTGCACGTGGGGGCTTCGTTATAATTCTCCATCTTTCCAATTTCGGGGGCAGCAGTTTGCCCTGTGACCTCATTCCTTTGATGGATCGTAGAACAGTTGTTGATTTTTCAGTTTGCTTAGGTTTTCACTTATTAGAGTAGATTAGCAATTTCTAAGCCCCTTAAGTGCTGGGCCAGAAATTGGAGGAGCTCACATAGCTTTTTTCCCTATGTTTCCTTCCATAGGTTTTATATTTTTCATTTAGGTCTTTCATTCATTATGAGTTAATTTTTGTATTAAATATGAAGTATGGAGAAATACTGACTTTTTTTTTCTTTTTGCATCAGGATATCCAGTTGTTACAGCACCATAGGTAAGGTGGTTTATTTCACCTATGGCTTTTTTCAAGATTTTTTTCCTTTACCTTTGATTTTTCAAAGTTTAAATTGTATGCCTTTTTAAAAAAGGCTCCATTCAGTAAAGAAGCAGAGAAATCAGCAATCCACAGAAGGTATAACAAAGTCAGCAGTAAAGTCAATGAAAATGTGTACAGGTTTGGTGACATCAGACCAAACACACCCAAGGTCTCCTATCTCCTGGACTTAACAGGAGAGCCTCTCCTTACATCTGTGGATTGCTGTCCTACCCCTGTATAGGTCTTACAGTAGATTTCAACTAAATTCTCTTAAGTACTCAGACTTTTTCTGAAACAAAGCTACAGGACAGCTTTTAAAGGAAAGTCAAAATATGTGAGGGCTACTGACAATTTAAAGTATGAAAAATGGTGGCCAAGCTTTGGAACTTGAAACAAAATTATACAGTGAAAATTTCTCATTGGAGAAATCTATAGTTCACTTCCAAGAACAAATATTTTTAAGAACTGTAGCAATGGCACCCCATTCCAGTACTCCTGCCTGGAAAATCCCATGGATGGAGGAGCCTGGTTGGCTGCAGTCCATGGGGTCGCTAAGAGTCAGACACGACTGAGCGACTTCACTTTCACTTTTCACTTTCATGCATTGGAGAAGGAAATGGCAACCCACTCCAGTGTTCTTGCCTGGAGAATCCCAGGGACGGGGGAGCCTAGTGGGCTGCCGTCTATGGGGTCACACAGAATCGAACACGACTGAAGTGACTTGGCAGCAGCATAGGTTCATTTAGTGTTTTCCTGTGTTTCTGTAGCACAGAGTGTTAGTAGCTTAGTTGTGTCCGACTCTTTGCAATCCCATGGACTGTAGCCCACCAGGCTCCTCTGTCTGTGGGATTCTCCAGGCAAGAATCCTGAAGTGGGTTGCCATTTCCTCCTCCAGGGGATCTTCCCAACCCAGAGATTGGACCTGGGTCTCCTGCATTGCAGGCAGATTCTTTACCGTCAGGGCCACCAGGGAGTTTCATTTAGTGTTTTTCTGTTTTGCTGTAACACAAGGATATCAGATTATCCTTCCTCCATAGAATTGCTTTTGCATTTTTATCAAAAATTACTTGACCATACATTTGTGGGGCTATTTTTGGACTGTATTCTATTCCATTGTTCTGTCTGTTTATATCTTTTGTCCAGTACCACACAAAATTGATTACTGCGGCTTTGTAATAAATCTGGAAATTGAGTCATGTGAGACTTCCTACTTAGTTTCTTGTTTGAGTCTTCTATTTTCTTCTGTATGTAAATTTTAGAATCACCTTTCCAATTTCCATAACAAGAAAAATCCCACTGGAATTTTGTTTGGACTTGCATTGAATCTATAGAGCAATTTGGAGAAACATCTTAAAAGTATTGAGTTTTTCATTCTACAAGGCCGTCATCACCCTGATTCCAAAGCCAGGCAAAGACATCACATAAAAAGATAATTATGGGCCAGTATTACTGATGAATATAGACACAAAAATCCTCAACAAAATTCTAACAAATGGAACCCAACAACACATTAAAAGGATCATACACCATGATCAAGTCAGGTTTATCTAAGGAATGCAAAGATTCTTCAATATATGCAAATTAATCAATGTGATACACCATATTAACAAAAATAAAGATCATGATAATCTCAATAGATGTAGAAAAAACTTTAGACAAAATTCAAGACCCATTTATGATACAAACTCTCCAGAAAATTGCCATAGAAGGAACCTACCTCTATAATAAAGCCCATATATGATAAACCCACAGCAAACAGTATTCTCAACGGTGAAAAATTGAAAGCATTTCCTGTAAGATCAGAAACAAGACAAGAGTGCCCACTCTTGGCACTATTGTTCAACATAGTTTTGGAAGTTCTAGCCACAGCAATTAGAGAAGAAAAAGAAATGAAAGGAACCCATATTGGAAAAGAAGTAAAACTCTCACTGTTTGTAACTTACATGATACTATACAGAAAAAAACCCTAAAGATTCTATCAGAAAGTTACTAGAGCTAATCAGTGAGTTTAGTAAAGTCACAGGATACAAAATAAATACACAGAAATCCCTTGCATTCGTATGCATTAACAATGAAAAATCACAAAGAGAAATTAAGGAATCAACCACATTCACCGTTGCAACAAAACGAGTAAAATACCTAGAAATAAATCTATCTAAAGGAGACAAAAGAGAACTATATGCAAAAAAGAAATGAGAGATATATACAAAAAACTGTAAGACACTGTAAGAAAACTATAAGACGCTGATGAAGGAAACCAAAAACAATATAAACATTATACCATGTTCTTGGATCAGAAGAATCAGTGTTGTGAAAATGATTCCATATTGGAGTCACACTACTACCCAAAGCCATTTATAGATCCAGTGCAACCCCTGTCAAATTATCAGCGGCATTTTTCATAGAACTAGGACAAAAAATTTCTATGGAAACACAAAAGACCCCAAATAGCCAAAGCAACTTGAGAAAGAAGAATGGAGCTGGAGGAATCAACCTTCCTGACCTCAGACTACACCACCAAACCACAGTCATTAAGACAGTAATAGTACTGGCACAAAAACAGAAATATAGACCAATGGAACAAGGTAGAAAGCCCAGAGATAAACCTACACACCTATGGGCACCTTATCTTTGACAAAGGAGGCAATGATATACAGTGGAGAAAGACAGCCTCTTCAATAAGTAGTGCTGGAAAAACTGGACAGCTCCATGTAAAAGAATGAAATTAAAAACATTTGGTAACACCATACATAAAGATAAGCTCAAAATGGATTAAAGACCTAAGTATAAGACCAGAAACTACAAAACTCCTTTTAGAGGAAAGCATAGGCAGAACACTGACATAAATCACAGCAAGATTTATGACCCATCTCCTAGAGTAATAGAAACAAAAACAAAAATAAATGGGACCTAATTAAAATTAAAACTTTTGCACGGCAAAGGAAATCATAAACAAGATGAAAAGACAGCTCTCAGAATGGGAGAAATTAATTGCAGATGAAGCAACTGACAAAGGCTTGATCTCCAAAATACATAAGCAGCTCATGTAGCTCAATATCAGAAAAACAACCCAATCAAACACTGGACAGAAGACTTAAACAGTCGTTTCTCCAAAGAAGACATACAGATGGCCAAGAAACACTTGAAAAATGCACAACATCGCTTACTAGAGAAATGCAAATCACAGCTACAATCCTGACCTCACACTGCTCAGAATGGCTGTCATCAAAAAATCTACAAATAATAAATGCTGGCGAGGATACAAGAAAAGGGAATCCTCTGGCACTGTGGGTGGGAATGTAAATTGATAGAGCCACCATGAAGAACAGTATGGAGACGTCTTTAAAAAGTAGGACTAAAACTACCATAAGACCCCACAACCCACTAGTGGGCATACACCCTGAGAAGACCACAGTTGGGGTGGAAGGGAGGTTCAGGAGGGAGGGGACATTTGCTTTACTTCACTGGTAAGAACCTCCAGTATGATTATAAATGAGTGATGAGAGCAGATCTCCATGCCGTGTTCTGATCTTGGGGGCAAGGGTTGGGCTGGGAGTGAACATTCAGTATGTTAGCTGCAGGATTTTTTATAAATACCCTTTGGCAGACTGAACAAGTTACCTCTGTTTCTTTGTTTCTGAGCACTTTTTTTAAAGTCATGAACGATTGTTGTGTTTTATCAAATTTTTTTTTTCTGTATCATTGAGGTTGTTTGCTTTTTCTTCCTTAGTTTGTCAGTAAATTGCAATGATTAATAGTTGAATGTTGAGTTAGCCTTGCATTCTCAAGATAAACTTCACTTAGTTATGATTTGTTGTCATTTTATATATCTTTTTATTTGCTTTTATTATTTAAGGGTTTTTTGCATCTCTGTTAATGAGGGATACTGATGTGTAGTTTTAGTGTATCTTGATCTGTTTTTAGTAATCATGATAATGCTGGCTTCATTAAACGAGTTAGGAAGTGTTCCTTGTTTCTCTATATTTCTGAAAGTTTTGTGTAGAATCGGTATTATTTCTTCCATAAACGTCTGGTAGGATTCACCCTGAAGTCATCTCAGCCTGTATGTTGCATCATTTTTAACTAGAGTCAATTTTCAAAGTAGATACAGGATTTTGCAAGATATCTATTCCTTTTTAGGTAAACTTTGTCATTTTATATATTTCAGAGAATGTGACTATTTCACGTAAGTTAGAACACAGAGCTGTTCATTGTATTTTGTTATTATTAATGTCCTTAGAGTGTATGGTGATGTCCTCTCTTTCAATCCTGATATTTAGAATTGTGTCTTTTATTTATACCTTTTCTTCTTTTTCCTCCATCAGTCTAGCCAGAGATTTATCAGTTTTTATCAACAATAATTATTATAATTACTCACTCACTGTGTATCTTACACCTTTTAAAAAGCTTTATATTCTACTTGAATATCCAAGAATCTTTAAGTAATATTTTCTATCATTATCCTTTTTTTTAATTGATAAATAAACTGAGGCCTGGATAAATAATATATCCTTTTTTTTGTAGATAAGTAAACTGAGACCTCAGAGATACTGCAAGTTCTAGACTGCTGTAGTAAAGCAAGTCTACAGGAAATTTTTTGGGTTCCCAATTCATATAAAAGTTACATTTATACTATAATGGAGTCTATTAGATATACAGTAGCATTACATCTCAAAAAATACATATTTAAAAGTACATACTTAATTTTAAAGAACTTTATTGCTAAAGCATGCAAATCATCATCTGAGTAAGTCGTAATCTTGAGTAAGTCATGATCTTTTTGCTGGTGGAGGTTCTTGTCTTGATGTTGATAGCTGCTGACTGATCAGAGTGATGGTTGCTGAAGGCTGGGGTGGCTGTGCCAATGTCTTAAATAAGACAGTAATGAAGTTGGCTGCACCAGTTGACTCTTCCTTTCACCACTGATTTTTCTGTGGCAGGCAGTAATATCTGCCCACAGTAGAGCTTTGTTCAAATTGGAGTCAATCCTCTCAAATCCTGCTGCTGTTTTATCAACTAAGTCTATGTAATATTATAAATCCTTCGTTGTTCTTTCAGTAAGCTTCATAGCGTCTTCAGCAGTAGATTCCATCCCAAGAAATCACTCTCTCTGCCCATCATAAGAAGCAACTCTTCATAAAGTTTTATCATGAGATTGTAGCAATTCAGGCACATCTCCAGGCTCCGCTTCTAACTCCAGTTTTCTTACTATTTCCACCACATCTGCAGTTGCAATAGTAGCAGCAAAGATCACTGATCACATATTACCATAAGAAATGTAATAGTCATGAAAAAGTTTATGGGATATCAGCTTCATGGTTATCAGACATGCTTTCCAAATAAAAGCTAACATAGCTTGCTCATTTCCTTAGGTCTCACGGTAACTGCTGTAAAAGACTCAGGAGAATGGAATTTGGAGGCGGGAGCATTAGTCCTCGCAGATGCCGGCCTCTGCTGTATCGATGAATTTAATAGCCTCAAAGAGCATGACAGAACTAGCATCCACGAAGCAATGGAGCAGCAAACCATTAGTGTCGCTAAGGCTGGGTAAGTGTTTCTTTTCTCCAGAATTTATGGGAATAGTGAGATTAGTTCATAGATGATTATGGGAAAATGTGAACCCTTTTGAACTGCAGGGTATATGTTTGGTCTTCTAAGAGATTTATCAGTTAACTGCCATGTTAGTTTTCCCATGGAGATATGTGAAGAAGTAAAGATGAGCTGTTGACAAAAAGAAAGGGACCACTGTAAGTGTAAATTGACTTAATTCTTAGAGGGAACCTATGAAGAGCTTCAATGCAGCATTCAGTTCATTCTCTCATTCAATAATTGTGTATCTGTCTACTCTGGGCACATACTATGTTAGGAATTTTGAAAGGTTCGAAAGAGGGGGAAGAAACTGTAATTTCTGCTTTTGATGGCATTCTCCTTATATATCCAAATGGAAGGTTTATCACAGCGTATGGAAAACTAATAATTTATATTAGCATAAGATGAAATACCTACTATGACTCAAGGAGCCTCAGAGGTTGAGGTATTAGCCCCTGACTGCACGTGACCAGCGAGGAGGAAAATAGGTAGGTTCAGATAGGAATCCATTTGCCCAGGCCCTGAGGTGGTTGTAAGAAACACATCTGGCTACAAAGGCGGACCGTCAAGCAGGCTGCCAGATCATCCAAGCAAAGAACAGAGCCAGAACTATCTCAACCCTATTAGAAATGTGAGGCCAGCTGACCAGGCAGATAGGGCTGGCGGCACAGTCTTCAAACAGTAGTGGGTACCTGGGAGCCAAGCAGACACTAGTGGGTAGGGATTCTGTGAAACCAATTCATATACACTCACAAAAAAGGAAAGAGGAAGGGTGGTAAGAGAAAGATATGCCCAGAAGAAAAAGATTCAAGAAAAAGCTGCTGCTGCCGCTGCTAAGTTGCTTCAGTCGTCTCCGACTCTGTGCGACCCCATAGACGGCAGCCCACCAGGCTCCCCCGTCCCTGGGATTCTCCAGGCAAGAACACTGAAGTGGGTTGCCATTTCCTTCTCCAATGCATGAAAGTGAAAAGTGAAAGTGAAGTCGCTCAGTCGTGTCCGACTCTTCGTGACCCGATGGACTGAAGCCCACCAGGCTCCTCCGTCCATGGGATTCTCCAGGCAAGAGTACTGGAGTGGGGTGCCATTGCCTTCTCCTCAAGGAAAAACTAGGCAGGACCATTATCAGGTCTATTTGCTTCATTCAATGAATGATCATTCAGAGCCTGCCGTTTGCCAGGCACTGGGCTAGACACTGAGTAGTACAGAGATGAATACAACACCATCCTTGAGGTGTTCACTGTTTTGTTGGGAAAGGTGGAAGAGCAGCTAAGGGATAAGTCCATAATGAAAGTGTTATGAGAGAAGATACTTTAGAAGAATTAGTGTTTCCAAACTCTTTATCAGAGAAATTAGACATCCAGTTTACTAAGTGTCTTCAAGGCTACTTTCTCTTCTCATTAAGTCTCTCTTTAGTTAGCATGTTTGATGGTTGATAGAATCTGTGGTTTGTTTTGATATGCCTTTTCCAGAGGCAATCTGGGACATTTTCAAAGATTCCTGTAGCCTGCCAGGTTCCTCTGTTCATGGACTTCTCCAGGCCAAAATACTGGAGTGGGTTGCCATTCCCTTCTCCAGGGGATCTTCCCAACCCAGGGTTTGAACCCAGGTCTCCTGCATAGCAGGCAGATTCTTTACCATCTGAGCCACCAGGGAAGCCCCAATTAACCCTTAACCATTGGGGAAAACTGGAACAAGTGCTATGAACATGTTTTTGAAAGGGAGAAGATTAGCAGTACTTTAGGATAGGCCACAGAAAAAAAATCGGTGAAAGAGAAAATGCTTTATTAACTGCTCTTACTGCCTTACCCTCTACTAAGTGTGAATTAGTATGAACTTTTTGTGCTATCTCCATAAGTATGTTGTAAGTTCTTACAACTCAACAGTGCCCCTACAGATTGGACAGTCTTATCATAAGCAGAACTACTTCATGCACCAGAACAGTGCTTTTCATACTATTTGTGGGGATGGACTGGTTTTCTGGTTTATTTTTCAGTCTGTCACAGAGCAATATTTTTATAAAATGCAATAAAAAAATTTTTTAATGAAATGAAAAAGCAGAGACATACAAAACGTAAGCCTTAATTCTTCTTCCACTTGGCCTATAGAAAGCTCTACTTCTCTGCTCCTAATGGGAAAAATCCAGATAGCCCACAAAGCTCGTGACTTTCCAACCATATCTGAGAGCTGATTCATAAGGAAATCACAGGAACTCAATTCCAAAATGGGACAAGCCCCTCCTAGGAGAGCTGAGGCACACAGACTGCTCACCTTTGACAGAGCATGAGAGAAACTGGTGGCGGCCATAGACGCAAATAAGAAGAAATAGCTACAAAATGTTAAATTTCCTGAAGTCCAAGTGTGGGATAGCGTATCAGTTTAGAACAACTCTGGACCCCAAGCCCAAAGGGAGTCCTCACATGTAAGCTCTTCTCCACAGGACTCCACGGATGCTCACAGGAGAAACGGAGACCTCCTGCTTTGCTCATCACTCACGCAAGCCTGCTTGCTGCTGGGGGCTAGGCACGAAGTCCTGCTGCTCACCCAGGCACACCTCTCATCCAAACCAAAGCCTTTAACTCACTGAGGCTAGGGCAACAAACCCTCTCATCGCCAGGACCCCTGGAGGAGGGCTAGAAGCAAAAACCGCTTCTGCCTCAGGAGGAGTTTAGAGAAGCTTCCTTACTTTGCTCTCAAAGGAACTGGGCAAAAAGATGCTGCTTTGGGGAGAAGGGCAGAAGCATAAGCCATCTTCTCCTCAGGGGAGGGCAGGCAGATCTCTTGGGTCCAGGATTCTTACCCAGTACAGAGCAGAGGTGTGTACCACTCGGAGGATTCTCACCCGGTACAAAGCAGGGAGGTCTGACCACTGGGAAAGGAGAGAAAGACCCCTTCTACACGAGAAGCATCACAGATACATGACAGGGTTCAGCTGCCACCGGTGGGACAGGCAGGAGGCCTTACCATTCTCCCGCCTGTCTCCTCCGAGAGCAGGTACACAGCGCCTGCCAAATACCAGGAGGCCAAGAAGCAGCCTGGCCTCCAAATAAGTCTAACACTAGTAACAAGCAATAGCAGTCTGCCACTGGAAAGGTGCTTATCCCCAGTGAGGAAGTGAGGAAAGAGACCCTCTGGTGCAGATGCTCAGACCAGCTGTGCCAGCCTCATACTGTACATGAAGTGGTGTGGTATTATTCGAGTGTGGACCATAATCAATTAAAGATACAAACACTAGAGCAACCACTAGAAAGTAAAAGAGATAAAAACTAAAACTGATAAGTGAGTTGTAGAGATGAAATGACATCATAAATAATTCAAAAGAAGACAGGGGGAGAAGAAAAAGGGAACCAAGAATAGATGAGAAAAAGCAAATTAGCAAGATGATAGATTTATTTATTTGTTTACTTGGATTGCATCAAAATTTTAAACTTCTGAGTATGAAAGGATGCAACAGAGTGAAACGTTATCATGTTGAGTTGGAGAAAATATTTGCAAATCTGAAAAGGAGTTAATAACCAGAATATATAAAGAATTCCTGCAACTCAGCAGCACAAATCAATCAAGTTAAAAACTGGACAAAGGACTTGAACACTCATTTATCCAAAGATGATATATACATGGCCAGCAAGCACATGAAAAGATGCTCAGCGTCACTAATCATTAGGAAAATGCAAGCCAAACACAATGAAATGTTCAAATGTTCAGATGGCGATCGTAAAAAACACAAAAACCAGAAAAGAACAAGTGTTAGTGAGGGTGGGGAGCAATCGGAGCCCTTGTGGATTATGGAAATATGAAATACAGAATGGTACAGCTACTATGGCAAACGGTTTTGTGATTCATTTTCAATTTTGCAAGATTAACTTCCAAAGACTGGTCACACAACAGTGTGAATGTATTTAACACTATTGAATGTACCCTTAGAAATGGTTAAGATGGTGAATTTTATGATAGGCATTTTTTACCACAATAAAATGTAATATACAAATTTGAAAAAAAATATAACCCATTCGCATTGTTATACAACCATTTATGTACTTTTTAGAAAGAGTTTTCTAGCCAGTATCATCAAGGTCAGGATGAGAAGACACCTAAAACTGTCCAAAATTATTTTACTTCACTTGTATGTAAAGGTGTTCACAGGGCACCTTGTGTTTATGAACTCAGCTGAGTCTCCAAAATAGTTTCAGAATTTTTACACCAATTCCATTGGCAGCAACATCAACCACAAAGAAAGTAAGTAATACTCAGGCCTTCTTTGTGGTCTTTTTGAGTTTAGAATATATTCCACTATGGTTATATATGATCAGGGTACATGTTCAAAAGTTAGTTGAGTTCTTTTCTTTGTGTGGTCATATTACTGATTTGATATACAGTTAGGAAACATGTTTTTAAACCTATGTTTGCGTTCACTTTTAGAGTTTGCCTCTCATTCTTTTCGGTTTAATTTTGTTTTCTGAATTTGTAAAATATCCCTGGTGGTCCAGCAGCTAGAACTTGGCACTTCCATAGCATGAGGAATGGCTTCAGTCCCTGGTCAGGGAACTAAGACCCCACATGCCTTGAGATGCAGTCAGAAACAAAACTTTCATATCGAAGAGGTTACGCTCCTATCCCTGCCTCTTTCATTCTATTTTCTCCTGTCCCTTACATGAACCTTTTTCACTGGTTTCTGATTTAAACTTTTTTTTTTTTTTTTTTGCAAAAATAAGCAAACCATGTGTGTGTGCATGTGCACATCTCCCCTCTTCTTACGCAAAACATGTCATAACATAAATGCTCTGAGGCACTGCTTTAGTGATAATTATTAGATGTAGTGTTCTTATTATCATCTCTTTCCTATTTTTTAAGAAATTCTGCAATTTTAGTTTATATATCCCCTTTCTCACAAGATTTGTTTTAAACAGTTTTTAACCTCCAGATAGAAGGACTTTTAGAAAATTACTGGGGTTTTGATGGTGCTATTAATTTCTGGTTTCATTGCATTCCGGTCAGAGGGTGCTATTTGTATTACTTTTACTTTGAGGAACTTCCTGAGGCTTTTTTCTCTGTGGCCTGACACTAGGAGAGTTTCATGACTGGCCCGTCTGTGCTTGAGAAGTTGTATTCTCTGTTCTCAGGATGTAATACACAGAAACACACATTTAAACTGTACCTTATAAGATCTTCTATATCTTTACTTAATCTTTTGTCTGCTTGATGTGTCTTAGGCTGAAAGTGGTTTGATAAAGTCTCTTGCTATAACTGTTTGTCTGTTGTTTTCTCTTTGCATTTCTCACGTCAGAAACTTTGAATAACATTCTGCTTTATCAAGGTCATTGCTTTAGCTTTGCACTTCGTGTTAATGCAGTGTGGTCTGAAATTTAACTTGCCTAATATCAAGATCACAACTCCTGATTTCGTATTATTTACATTTGCCTAATATATCTTTGCTTCTTCCTTTATGTTTAGCCTTTTGATTGTAATTTGTTCTCTTGTATACACCATAAAGTTGGTTTCACTTTATTTTGTTTTGCTTTGTTTTACAAGTAACCTGAAAGTCTTTTTCTTTTAATATATGAGTTAAGTACATTTACATTTATTGGTATTAGCAATATTCTTGATATCAAGTACTTCGTTTTTTTAAAAACTTGCTATGTTTCTCTTTTTTTTTATTTGTTTGACATTTAGGAAGGTTTGTATTTTTGTTATACATTAGGGGTTGGCAAATTTTTTGTGTAAAGGTCCAGATAACTATTTTAGGCTTTTGTGGGCTATATTGTGTCTTGTCTGTCTTACTCACCTCTGCTAATGCAGACAGTATGACTGCATCAATATGTCTGTAATGTATACAGAATAAAGAAGCCATAGACAGTATGTGTATGAATGGGTATAGCTGTTTTTCAGTGAAATTTTACTTTCAAAAATAAATGGAGACCTAGATTTGACCTGCAGGCTGTAGTCTGACACCACCTGTAGTTGACAACACCTGTTCTAGGACTTACTATAAATACTTTTTATGCTACCTGCATCCCCTTTAAATAATAGCCTTTGACTGTACTTCATTACCCATGTGATAACCACTGAGCATGTTCTGCTTTCCCTTTTCTCCCTTCTCTTTACTATTAAAAAATGGTTATATTCTTTATACTTTGTTGGGACAAAAAACACTTGTATTTATATACTCTTCTTCTACTTTTATGCCTTCATTTTCTTAGACCCAAAATTAAATATATTGAAGACTCACCATCAGTCCTTTTGCCAGAGTAGCACCATCATCTCTTGCTTGAATGAAGCTCTCCTCAAACAGATTCCTTGGGAAGCGTTCCTGAGTTCTGTACTGACTTTGTGCATATTTAAAACTATTTTTCATAGCTTTGATACTTGAAAAACAACATGACTGGATATAAAGATGTAGCCTTACACTTTCTTTCCTATAGCCCTGCTTTGTATGTTGTATTCACAAGTCGAGTGCCATTCTGATATCCTTTACTTTGTAGGCAATTTGATATTCTTCCCTGAAGGCCCAGAAGGATTTTTTGTCTTTGTGGTTTAAGCATAATATTTTTACTAGGCTATGTCTCAGTTGATTATTCTTGGTCATTTTTTTAGATGTTAGTGAAATGTAAAGGCTCTTTGAAATGTAAAAGGCTTCATTTCTTTTTGGAAATTTTTCTTGAATTATAGTCTTACATATTCTATTCTTTGTTTTTTATTTTTCAGAAATCCTAATTACGTGTGTTAGGTCTTTTTTGCCTAGATTCTATAGCAACCAATATTTTTCTTAGACTTTTTAGCTCTTTTGTATTTCATTTTTATTGCCTTGGCATTTTTATTCCTCCCCTTAGCACCCTTTTTTATACTTTCATTCCTGTCTGTCCTCTCTTTGGCACCCTAGATTTAAATGTTTATTTCTAAAATTACTTTCTCCCTCTCTTCACCCATTTTCTTCCCTGAGTCATCTCTGGATATTCATCTTCCTCTTTTTTATATTTTTCTGTTCTGAGTTTTTGATTTCTGATATGGAATGATTTTTCATATGTACAAATGTTTGTTTAGGAATGTTTAAGTGAGGATATTAAATACAGGTTTCTTCTGTTTTGTGAATTTTTTAAGGGAATGGTGGGATGGGGTTTTATCAACTAAGGTATTTTGATTCTTGTGGTAGTATATATAAATATTATATCTTATATAAATATTACTCCAATTCATTGTAAAATGTCTTATCTTTTACTGAATCATTTGTAGTAGTTATTCTATTAAGGTGGTAGTCAGAGGTTTGGATGGTGTACTAGTTTTTAGTTCAGAGTAACCTCAGTTCAGTCCATCTTAATAGAGTTTTTTTCCTAAGGTTTACGAGGGGCGATGTGCGTAGGTTGATGTGTCTTCTGATTTTGTTTCTCATTTGTGTTGCAGGACCTTTAATATCTATAGCTTGTCTCCTTCAGGACTCCAAGGGACTCCTGTCCCTTACATCTCCTCCATCTACTCCAGGCCTGCCTCCTCTGGTCCCAGGAACTTTCAGGGTCCTCTGTGGAGCTCCCTTTTTGTGATGATGGTTTTATCTGTGTTCCTCCATCATGAGGAACCCGTTGCCCTCTCCCCCTTTTCATTCAGTCTCCACTCATCTTCCTATTCCAGTATGGGCTCTGGATTAGCTTTGCTGGTTTCTAATGTCTGTCTAGGCCTCCCTTGTGGCTCAGATGGTAAAGCGTCTGCTTACAGTGCAGGAGACCTGGGTTCGATCCCTGGGTCGGGAAGTTCCCCTGGAGAAGGAAATGGCTGCCCACTCCAGTATTCTTGCCTAAAAAATCCCATGGATGGAGGAGCCTGGTAGGCTACAGTCCATGGGGTCGCAAAGAGTCGGACACGATTAAGCAACTTCATAAATTCATAACTAACTTCTGTTTACATGGAGGCTGAAGTTTGTAGTATTCTCTCCCTTAGCTAGCTTTCAGGGGTTTTGGTTTTTTGTGTATCTCGTTTATCTATAAGGTCTACATTCTCTGTCTTTGATTTATTTGTGTGTTTGTGCATTTTTTAGGCTTTTCCACCTCTCTTTAGTAGTTTGGCTTTCCCTCTTGTGTCCATTTCAAACAGACCTCGAGAGAGGCTCAGTTAGACATTATCATCCCTATTAGAAGCTTTGCGCAAGATCAGCTCAGAGTCCTCTGGCCAGTTTATTGCTTGACTACTGTTGGGTCAGGTCTCAATATCTGGTCCAGCCAGTTGTCCATGTATGGCCGTTTCTGTAGAAGGGATTGTGGAGTTATGTGCTTGGTGGGCATTCCAGTGCTTAGCCTGTCCAGGACTATAATGAGGACAGAAGAATCACTTAAATATAGCAAAAAACAAGTCATGCATCAGTTGTAAGTACTAGTAGGTTTGTTGGTGCTGGGAAACAATAGCTTAGACAGGCAGCCAGAGTAGCCTGGTGAATCAATCTAAACAGGTTGTCACTCAGTTGTATCCGACTCTTTGTGACCCCATGGACTGTAGCACGCCAGGTTTCCCTGTCTTTCACCATCTCCCAGAGTTTGCTCAAACACATGTCCATTGAGTCACTGATGCCATTCAGCCATCTCATCCACTGTGATCCACTTCTCCTCCTGCCTTCCATCTTTCCTGCCATCAGAGTCTTTTTCAATGAGTCAGCTCTTCACATCAGGTGGCCAAAATATTGGAGCTTCAGCTTCAGCATCAGTCCTTTCAATGAATATTCAGGACTGATTTCCTTTAGGATTGACTGGTTTGATTTCCTTGCTATCCAAGGGACTCTCAAGAGTCTTCTCCAAGACCACAGTTTTAAGCATCAATTCTTAGGCATTCAGCCTTCTTTATGGTCCAGTTCTCACATCTGTACATGACTACTGGAAAGACCATAGTTTTGACTATATGGACCAAAGTTTATTTTGGCAAAATAATATCTCTGCTTTTTAATACACTGTCTAGGTTTGTCATAGCTTTTCTTCCAAGGAGCAAGCATCTTTTAATTTCATGGCTGCAGTCACCGTCTGCAGTGATTGTGGAGCCCAAGAAAATAGTCTCTCACTGTTTTCCATTGTTTCCCCATCTATTTGCCTTGAAGTAATGGGACCAGATGCCATGATCTTAGTTTTTTGAATGCTGAGTTTTAAGTGAGCTTTTTTACTCTCCTCTTTTACCTTCATCAAGAACTCTTTAGTTCCTTTTTGTTTTCTGCCATAAAGGTGGTGTCATCTGTATATCTGAGGTTATTGATATTTCTCCTGCCAATCTTGATTCCAGTCCTGATTTCTGCTTCATCCAGCCTGGCATTTCACATGATGTATTCTGTAAATAAGTTAAATAAGCAGGGTGACAATATGCAACCTTAATGTACTCCTTTCCCAGTTTTGGAGAAGTCTGTCATCCGTGTGTGATTCTACCTGTTGCTATTAGACCTGCATACTGGTCTCTCAGGAGGCAGCTCAGGTGGTCTGGTATTCCCGTCTCTTTCAGAATTTTCCACAGTTTGCTGTGATCCACAAAGCCAAAGGCTTTAGTGTAGTCAATGAAGCAGAAGTAGATGTTCTTCTGGAATTCTCTTGTTTTTTCTGTGATTCAGTGGTTGTTGGCAATTTGATCTCTGGTTCCTCTGCCTTTTCTAAATCTAGCTTACACATCTGGAAGTTCTTGGTTCATGTACTGTTTAAGCCTTGCCTGAAGGATTTTGAGTGTTACCTTGCTAGCATGTGAAATGAGTACAATTGTGTGGTAGTTTGAACATTCTTTGGCATTGCCCTTCTTTGGGATTGGAATGAAAACTGACCTTTTCCAGTCCTGTGGCCACTGCTGAGTTTTCCAAATTTGCTGGCATATTAAGTGCAGCACTTTCACAGCTTCATCTTTTAGGGTTTGAAATAACTCAGCTGGCATTCTATCATCTCTACTAGCTTTGTTCATAGTGATGCTTCCTAAGGCCCATTTGAGTTTGCACTCCAGGATGTCTGGCTCTAGGTGAGTGATCACACCACCGTGGTTATCCAGGTCATCTTTTTTGTATAGATCTAAATAGGAGGTGGCTGTTTATGAGAAAAGTCTTGAACTCAGAGGATTTCAAAGAGATGGACAAAAAGAATGGCAGGGTTTTAAAAGACATTGCTTAGTCACAAGTACCTAGTGAGTTGTAAACTCTTGGTCAAACTCTGTATTTTGTAGAAGTTCTTACAATTTCTCCCAGATCATAGTTACCGCCAATTATGTGATCTTTCTTCCTCCATTCAAGTTGTCCTTGTAGGTTTTTTTTTTTTTTTCAACTTTTATTTTGACATCACTGTAATAGCTGTTATATCACTTAACAGAAAAGTGTAAGAATATGCCACATGTTGGCTTTACTCTTGGGCTGGCGGTTAAGTGTGCCCTCAGTCACCACAGTCCATCTGTCATCTCCTTGGTGGTAGGAACAAAGGAAAACACTCTTCAAGTTCCACTTGAGCGTTTGTGTTCATTTTTCATAGCACTGACTCTGGGTCACTCGATGACTTATGAAAAGGTCAGATCACCCTCCAATAGTAGCTCATCTAATTTTTTGGCCAGAACTTTCCAGAGCCTTAAGTTCACTCTCCCTCATTAGAAACCCATTAATCTTCCTGATAGAAGGTATGCAGTTAATTGCCAAGTGTGGACCTTTTCAGAAAATGTGTCTAGAGACATAAAGCATGTCAAGTTTTCATCAGTAAGCAGGTAAGAAGAGTCAAGTATGAAAAGGAAGTACTTAATCATGTATTCAACTAAAATAAAATAAGGATACTCTGAATTTTACTCTTGAAACACCTTACTACTCTTCCCTCTCCAGCTCAAAGACTTTTCATCCTCTGGTTTTTGTCCCCTAGTGGAGGAGTCCTCACTGAGCCATCATCATCCAGATGTTCTGGGCCAATGCCAAGATGTTCTTTGAGATATCTGATACTTTGCTACATCCTTTTTGAGAATTCTTGGACGGGTCTGCTTTGTTTTTTCCTCTGTCATTGTCTCTCTCACGTCTTAAGTGACTAAAGTCTGATTGACTTGTGAAGGAATTTCTATTCAAATTTTAATCTCTCTTAAGGGTATTATTGTGAACCTCAGAATCAGAATGTCTAGCTGGCTGCCAAGGCTCCAGGGAATCACACAAATGTGTGTGTTGTGTGTGTGTATGTGTGTGTGTGACTTTATATACACTGCACAGAGGTGGAGAGTTCTTCTAAAAATTAAGAGTCACATTCTTAATTGTTCCATGTAACTGTGCCAATTGCACAAACTGTTTTTTGAGTTGAGGTTGAAGTTTCTCCATGTGGGGGGCATATTCCTGCAAAGGTGTATCATAAGCCATTCACCCACTATTCACATGCACAAGGGGCTGGGAGAGAACCAGTCACTATGATTTTTCAGTGTAAAAGCTTGTTAGGGGCAGTCAGAATAGAAAAAAAAAATGCTCAAGCCCTCAGGATGTCTACTAAGGATGTAACTTACAGCATCAGTAACCAAAATATCAGTTTGATTGAATCCATATGTGGTTGAAAAGACCAGTAGTTTCATTGTGCTCTGCTTATGTTACTTAAGTCTGAGAACATTGTTAAAGTTTGGGAGTTTAACATCTTACATTTTGTCCTGGCTGCTAAATGAAGTGGAAGAGGAGACCAGGAAGAAAAGGATGCAGTGTGAGATAAAAGGGGTGTCAGCACTTTCATTTAGCTTCTGGAATGGTGCCAGTCAGTCTCTGCACCTTCAGACGGCAGTGCAGTGCCCACAACGGTGTGAAGTCAGTTGAGAGTGCTTTACATGGCGATGATCTTTAAGTCTGTAGAGTGCTAAACGAAATAATTATTTGAGAAAGGCAATGTTTCATGTATTTTCCAGGTTCTTTTCGATCTTAACTAGGATAGCATCTCCTCAAGGGCAGGTATCTGATTCTTAAATAATAGAAGATGCCCTTAGTGTTGGCTGAGGACACATTTTAGGAAAAAATTTGACATTGCCATTATACATTTGCTGCTACTAAATTATACTCACACACCTGGGTAGAAGTGCAGTCTGAAATTTAAAAACAAGATGACAGTTTATTGTTCTGCTCAGTAAACATGTCTTAACCACTCAGAAGCGTTATGGTCTCTGATTGCTACTAATACCAGGAAAAGGAAAAGACAGGGCTTTAGTTCTCAAGATGCTCACAGCCTTGCAGCAAGACAGACGAGTAAGCGTTTATTGTGCACTGTGATTCTAACAGTCGTAGAAGAGCCGTGGCACCAGGCCGCACTGAGCGCATACCTGTCCTCAGTCAGAATCTCAGAGGTGAGACCGAGGAAGCTGTATTATTAAAACCCACCTGCATTCTCACTGACTAGCCAGGCTTGGGAACCACATCTCCAGGGTAAGACTGCTCCACACCTGTCTTTTGTGACGTTAATTAGCATAATGTCCTCAAGGTTCATCCATATTGTAGTCTGTGGCAAGACTTCCTTTGGAGTAAAGTGAAGTGAAAATCGCTCAGTTGTGTCCGACTCTGCGACGCCGTGGACTATATGGGATTCTCCAGGGCCAGAGTACTGAAGTGGGTAGCCTTTCCCTTCTCCAGGGCGTCTTCCCAACCCAGGGATCGAACCCAGGTCTCCCGCATTGCAGGCAGATTCTTTACCAGCTGAGCCCCAAGGGATGCCCTTGATTTCCTTTATTTTAGGCTAAATAATATTTCCTGTATAAAAGTGTGTGTTCTTCATCCATTTATTCACCATGGACACTTGTCTTGCTTCCTCCTCTTGGCTATTGTGCATAGCATGCTGTGAACATTGGAGGGTGTCCGTACCGCTTTTATTCAACTTGATAAAAAGGCCATCTAAGCTGGCCTTCATCTGGGTCACATTTTACAGCTGAGAAAGCTGACCGGGCCTTTGTTATTCAGAGCCTGTTTCAGTCTTGCCCTTCACTCTCTGAGGTATAGAGGCAGTTGTCTTCTCCAGCCCTTCAAAGCCTCCGATTGCTGAGCTGTCGACTCTCTTTCATCACTCCTTGAAAACTGGTCACTTCTGTCCTGTGCTCTTGTCTTCTCCCGCCCTTCAAAGCCTCCGATTGCTGAGCTGTCGACTCTCTTTCATCACTCCTTGAAAACTGGTCACTTCTGTCCTGTGCTCTTGTCTTCTCCAGCCCTTCAAAGCCTCCGATTGCTGAGCTGTCGACTCTCTTTCATCACTCCTTGAAAACTGGTCACTTCTGTCCTGTGCTCTTGTCTTGCCTGCGGTGTTTCGCCAGAGGGAGTGTTTCTTACTTTAGTCACAGTGTGATGTGAGTGAAAGGTGGGTGCTCTGCTCCGTGTAGTCCCTCGGGTGGCTGTCTGACTCCAGGGCCTTTTATCCTCACCTGTATAGCAGAGAGGGAGAAAAGCAGGGAAGATTGCCCAGGAAGGTTCTTAGGAGCCTGGCCTGGAAGTGGATATGTTCTCTCCCCTCTCCACCAGCGGGACTTATTTTTACAGCTCTGTGCTGCTCTGCTGTGCTGTGCCTAGTTGTGACTTCTTGTGACCCCAGGGACTGTAGCCCACCAGGCTCCTCTGTCCATGAGGATTCTCCAGGCAAGAATGCTGGAGTGGGTTGCCATCCCCTTCTCCAGGAGGTCTTCCCAACCCAGGGATTGAACCCAGGTCTCCCGCACTGCAGGCAGATTCTTTACCAGCTGAGCCACCAGGGACGTCCTGCTTGACTGTAAAGGAAGATGGGAAATTTAATCTTGCCCTGCCCCCAGGGAGGAGGGAACACCACGTTTGCACACAGAGCAGCCACTGCCACTGGCCAGAGCTAAAGTTGGAAGTGCCAGCCTGTAGGTAGTGATTAAAGCCGCCAGCAAAGATGGGGATCACCCATACAGATGTGATGAGACTGTTAAGACTGCCACAAAACAGGGGTGCTTTCTGGAGGGCCTGCCAGGGTAAAATTCACTTATGTAATTTATGTAGGAAAGTTTAAGCATGTGGATTAAACAATGGAAAAGCAGGTTTTTCAGAAACTGGAATGTTGTCACTCTTTGAAGTTAGTGCAGGAAAAAAATCTTTCGTATGATTATTTTATATCTGGTGAAGCCTGTGAGTATAAAATGCCTCTGAATTTGAGAAATACTGAACTAAGTAAAGATTTTTGATTTATCCCTTATTCAGCACATGTTCATTGAGCATTTAAATATGTGGCAGGCAGCATGAGCACTATAACAGTAGTCATGGGCCCTCAAGGGGGATCAGATTAAGTAAGGAAAAAATAAGGCAAGGAAATGCATACCTAAAACCTCAGGCCCGATCTTTAAACCACAGGAAGTGCTCAAAACATTTCAGCATCAGGGTAACAGTTTGGAGGTACAGGAGTGTGGGTTTTGAAGTGAAGCTGACCTGGGTCTGAATCGCAGTTCTGTTGATCTGCTTGTAACCTTAACCGTCGTTATTACCATCTGGAACCATCTAGTTTCCTTATTTCCGAGTTGGTGATAATATCTACCTTTCAGGTTGTTGTGAAGATCAGGGGTAACGTGTATACATGAAGCCTGGCACAGTGCTTGGCATTACATATATGATAGTTATCTTTTTGTTATTGGGAGGGTAGAGCTCATCCTGGGTTGGTGAAATAACCCTTACCTTACGCTCATTCATGAGTTCCTCGTTCAGTAGTATGAGGTGAGCTGCTGCTGTGCACGTGATACTTCGGATGAGGCTGTGTGAGTATCTTTGTTCTCTAAAGCCCCATTCCAGTGATAATGTGGGTCATGTTTGTATCACAGGTTTGCAGCCACCAGGCTTACGTACTGTCTTCCCCTCTTTCAAGTGACCAAGGCCCCTCTGTGCCTCCTGGCGCTGTCCCCACCTTCCTCTAAGCCGGGTCACGGCCTGGCTTACTGTCCCACACCATCTGCTCTTCCCGTGCCTACTCCTTTACCTTCATTGCTCGAATCTCCACAAGCTGCCCCCCCAGGAAGACTGTTCCTTCACATATAAATCTTCCTTAGCTCTCTTCCCAAAGCTGCTGCTTTGCATGTTTTCCCAGTTACCTCAGGAATAAGTCACCACCTTCTTTCTGTCTCTGCTTGTCCATCATCCTCTCTTTGCAGACACTAACGCAGATAACTGCCACCAGCCTCCGTTGCACACGTCCTGTCTGGTGGGTGCTGTGTTGAGCCTCCCTGTCCTCCAGCAGTTCTGTTGTGAACGAATTGAAGGCGGGGACCCGCTATGTACCTTTCTCAATTCTCAGTACAGCCCTTTACCCACAGGAAATGACTTGTAAATAGCTCTTGATCAGAGAGAAGAAGAACAACCAATTTTATCTCTCAGAAAATCATTTGTAAGCAATTATTTCATAAAGTTGTATTTTGTTTGGTATTGTATTGAAGTATTGAAGCAATATTCCTTTTTTTCTGATAAGTGCAAATAGCCTCTTTGGTATTAGATTAAATATGTTTTCTGTGGGATTAGTTAGGAACCATTTATTACATTGGTTTTACAGCAAGCTGATTCTGAGTTCTGAACAGCTGCCTTTACAAAGTCATTTTGGTATATGAAAAAGACGTGGACTCTATGTTCAGAATTTTCCCCTATCGGTGATTTTGTTAAAAGAGGATTCAGTTTTCAGTGAAAGTACCTTGTTTGTTGTTCTCTTCTGTGTCTGCTTGTGCCACTTACCACAAATACAGATTCTCAGACTTTTTCAGTCCTCAGGCATGAGGTCATTGCTGGAGCCAACTGGAAATAGATCAAGGATTAACACATGTAGCACATGTTTGCCGAAGTCGCAGGGCTATGCGCTGCAACTGGAAACCACCATCAGTAGAGAGTGGACGACTTTTACAGAGAAGGAATTCTGTACTTGTTACTGTCAGTGAACGCACCGTATTATTTTGAGGACGTGACCATCATAAACAAGTTTAAAAACAACATCTGAGCTCTGTCGTCTCCATATCTGCCCCGCCACGGCCCTGCCGAGGACTTGTGTGCCTCTTCCTCGGCCACTGCCCTGTCTCCCCAACGTGTCCCACCTGTGGTCCTTCCCCGCCTAACCAGCCCACCATGCCCCGACCTTTTCAGCCTGCCCTTCACTGTTGCTCCTCAAAATCAACCTTCAGTTTTCCTGGCTTCTTCTTTCCCTATCCCTCCTCCCCTCCATCCCTTGCCCCTTCCTTTCCTTTCCCTTCTGCCTGTTCCACATCCAGAAGAGCCGAAGCAAGTGAGTGAGCACACAGAACAAGCCCACGCGTCACGAAAGGCCTTGCTCAGAAGCCACTTCATGATGTCTCCCTGAGTGTCTCTTCCATGTACATAGATGGATACGTGTCATCTTTATTTCCCCTGGGAAGTTTACGCTTCTAGAACTTACCATATTCTGCCCTGTCTCACCGTTATAGCAGATGGATTGCAAGCTCCTTAAGGGCAGTATCCATGTATGGTTTAACTTCATATACCTCTTAGAGGGGTCTGCTCAGAGTCAGGGCATAAAAAATGTGTGTTGAGCACTTACTTTTCTTCAAGATAGGCTTGTATAAATATGTCCTTCATTTGAACTTGGTGTTTGTATCATTCCATGTTCTCTTTGACATGTTTGTCTCTAGATTTTTCAACAGCCAGTGAACTGTACCTTCTCTTTTGGTAGCCTCGTGTGCAAACTGAACACAAGGACCACCATCCTCGCAGCAACTAACCCCAAAGGCCAGTACGACCCCCATGAGTCTGTGTCAGTGAACATTGCCCTTAGCAGCCCACTCTTAAGTCGATTCGACCTGATCCTCGTTTTGCTTGATACCAAGAATGAAGACTGGGATCGTATCATTTCCTCTTTTATCTTAGAAAACAAAGGTATGTGGAAGCGATCAAATCATTCAGATTGACAGAGTAGACATAAATGAAATTTTCCTTGAGGAAAATCAAATAGATACCCTCCTAAGAGTCTGTAGAGAGATGCTTAGACAGAAAGCAGTGAACCTAGTTAGCGAGCCTAGAACAATGCGCAGAAGGAAAAGGGTCTTCCTTTGCTTGCCATATGTCCTTTGTGGTGAAAAGGGGCAACTTTATTATACATACTGACCACGTGATTCACGTCCTATACACAAAGAAAACTGCACTGAATTTATAAAGCAGAATCCTCAATGTGGAGCTTTTGTCAAAAATTAGGCTTACCAAGTACTATTTATTACCATATATGGAAGAACAGAATTATCCTGAATAACTTAAACCCTTGTAGGAAGCTTACCTTTTTAAGCCTAGAGGCTAAGACTGTTTATTATAGAGCTATATGCAGAGACAGGTCTAGATTTCAGTGGCCAGAAAACCGGAAGGGTATCCTTTAAAAATGAGTACAGGAACTTTATCAAAACCCTCAATATGAGATTTTCCCTGTTCTTAGAAATTACTGATCCAATACTTGATATATACAGGTTACCCAAGCAAATCAGAGAAGCTCTGGAGCATGGAAAAGATGAAATCCTACTTCTGCCTCATTAGGAAACTACAACCCACACTGTCTGATGAGGGTAATCAAGTTCTGCTCCGGTACTACCAGATGCAAAGGCAGAGTGACTCCCGGAACGCTGCCCGGACCACCATCCGCCTGCTGGAGAGCTTGATACGACTAGCAGAAGGTTAATTTCACTCAACAGATACTTTTATTGGCTGCCCACTGTGAGCTAGGGCTTTCCTGGCAGCTCTAACTGTAAAGAGTCCGCCTGCAGTGCAGGAAACCTGGGTTCGATTCCTGGGTTGGGAAATTCCCCTGGAGAAGGGAATGGCAACCCACTCCAGTATTCTTGCCTGGAGCATCCCATGGATGGAGGAGCCTGGCGGGCTACAGTCCATGGAGCCGCAGAGTCTGACGCGACTAAGAGACTAAACACACAGTGTGAGAGAGGCTTGGGACTTGGCACCATGAATTCAGAGATGAGTAAGGATGATCTCCGAGATGCTTGCTCACAGTTGGTTAAAAAGTAAAAGCTTGAAGCTATGAAACCTACACAGGTTATAGATGTTGAGTGGAATGTAGTGGCATTAAGGAAAAGGAATCTTTGTGGCATCTCATAACTTCCTGTAACTTCAGACATCATTCATTTAGAAAGTCTTGCTTGCTGTATGTTTTCCTTCTCGATGGCCTCTATTTGAATATGCCTTTGTTGGGAACTGTTTTCTGTATAGCATCCTGGGTTATTTCTCAGCAGTTGCCACTCACAGCCGCCACTAACACAGTAACGTTGAATTAACAATGCCGTCCTCTGTCCCGTCCCTAACGTATCAGACTTGCGTGCATACTTGCAGCTAATATACATCCCCAGACTTTTTTTCCCTTAATACTGGCTTTTACATTTAGCACTTACTTAAATAATCCTAAATTTTTTTTTTCACATGAGTTAACTGTATGGTATGATGATATGATATATGCTTAACTAAAAAGTTCCATAAAACAAAACTGCTTCACTTTTTCAAGGATTTATAATTAATACTAAGGAAAGAAATACCTAAGATTTAGGCTTACAAGTTTGATACTTCTGAAAAGCTACAGATAAAGAGATGTACCAGAGATGAGAAATGAATTTTAGTTTTGTTTAGATTATAATAGATTAGAGAGTAAGAATTTAAAATTACTGAATATCAATTATATCCTTATATAGCCCCTTTCTTCGCTGGAGCCCAGAGTACTTTTTCATGTGAATACACAGAATTGTCATGGGCTGTGCAGAAGAATTAGGCCCCTTATTAGAGAAAGAACCTTAAAGCTACTTGGACTTAGACATCTGTGCTTATTCTAGTAAAATGTATTTTTATTAGAAGCACATTAATAACATACAGTTTTGGAGTAGGGGCACCAAGGAGAATGTTACATCTGTCACCTCAGATACTCATAAAAATAAATTTCCTCATCATTTCAAATGCATCTTTTATAGCTCATGCTCGCCTGATGTTTCGTGATACAGTGACTCTGGAAGATGCTGTTACAGTGGTGTCGGTAATGGAGTCCTCCATGCAGGTAAGCATATCTCGTACCTGATATTTGAACCGTAATTGCAAGCATTGTTTAAAAAAGACAATTTATAACTTATCTGGAGTTACAAAAATGGCCATATTTTAGACCTATTCATTCCTGGAAATTTATCCAAAGGGAACCATTTAAAAGAAGCGAAAAAAATTGTCATAAAAACAGTCTGCATTGTTTTACCCACTGGTGTAAAGTAGTGAGTCTTACTCCTTCTCAACACACCTGAGAGATGCTCATGGTTCCACTCGAGACAGTGTGGCTTCCCAGAGCAATGCATGCCACTGGGAACTGGGGAAGAGGACTACTGAAATTTGAATCGGGCTCCCAGGTGACTCTGATGGCCGTGACGGGGGTGTAGGGGTTGGTCTTAACCACCTGGGGTCAGTGGTCCCTAGCGTGGACTTCCTGTGTGCAGGCCTGGTGACTCTCCCTGGTATTTTCCATTTTCTCACCCTGTCAGGGAGGTGCGCTGCTAGGAGGTGTGAATGCACTCCACACTTCCTTTCCTGAAAACCCTCTGGAGCAGTACCAGAGGCAGTGTGAACTTATTCTGGAAAAGCTGGAGCTGCCCAACCTCTTGAGTGAAGAACTGAGAAGACTTGAAAGGTGAGAAAAGAAAACCAAGAAAGGCATGTAACGGAACATGTTTGTTTGGCATTTAATGAAACGAAAGAAGTGTAAAGTAAGTGGAAAATCTGTGTAGGAGATTTCAGTTACTTGGTGCTACATAATCGACTCCATCAAAGCTCAGTGGCTTAAAAAAAAAAATAACCGTACCCTTTTAGTGCTCACTTTCTGGGAGTCAGAAATCCAGGGGCGTTTAGAGGGGGTGTTTATTTCTGGTCCACATAGTACCAGCTAGGGTCACTCATATACCTGCATTTAGCTGGGAGCTCAGCTGGGATTGGAACTTCGAAGGGAGCTCCTGTCACATATGTGGTGCCTTTGCTGGGGCTGCTTACTTGGCCAGGAACTCTCTACTGTAAGGTAGTAGGAATTCTGAGATGGTAGCTTAGGACGCAAGTAGCTGAGCAAAAGTGGAAGCCGCTGGCCTTTCATGAGCTGGGCCAGAGCGGACATGGCATCACTTCTGCCACATTTTACAGGTCAGAGCAAGTCACAGGGTCAGCCCACGTGCAAGGTGAGGGGACAGGGACACCACCTCTTGATGGGAGAAGTGGTGGAGACTTATGGAAAGGAGGGGACTGATGGCAGCCTCCGTGGGGGCCACCTTCCACAGTGTTTCCTTGGCTGGCTGGTTTAGTGAGCCTTATGGAGAACATGGCCTGGTCCTTTACTGTGTATAGTCAACTGGGTCCTGATTATACGAGAAGGACCAAGGTATGCCCCCTACAGTTTACACCCAATACAATGCACAGTTTCCATCGAGAAACCTTGGTGGGTGGCTGTGCCCTGCCTATTGCCACCGCTTTTTCCCTCTTCTGTTTCCTTGGCTCAGTATAAGAGGTAGTGCTGTCCAGAGGTGGCTGGGACTAATGTTGAGGAAGAGGACACCGGCCGCCAGGAGAGCGGTCTCTCTCAGCCCAGGCCAGACCCAGACACAAAGTACTGCATAAGTTGGCTGTATCATGTGTCCTCACCAGGAGAGGACACGTGCAAGGGTATTTGCATAGACTGTTCATGCTTATTAATATTTTAATTCACTTCTTATTGTCTAAAGCTTTTCTCCAAGCATAATAAATATTTAATCATTAGTCTTTATATGGCAGCTTCTCTAGTAGCTTAGACGGTAAAGAATTTGCCTACAATGCAGGAGACCTGGATTCAACCCCTGGGTCAGGAAGATCCCCTGGAGAAGGGAATGGCAACCCACTCCAATATTGTTGCCTGGAGAATTCCACAGGCTGAGAACTAAGTGACTAAGAACACACACAGTCTTTATATAACCCAGGTGGAAGAAAATCGCAGGTAGAGACAGGCACAAACTGCTTTCAGGCCAGCCTGTGCCAGAATGCTGGGAAGGTTCCGGAAGTGGAGATAAGAGTACAGCACTGGCTTCACCCGGAAAAGGCCCTCCTGGTCTGTTAGCAGCTGCTCTGACCCTCCCTCAGCATCATGATTTCCTTCCCTACTACACTCCCAAATCTGTGACTCTTAAAAATTTACAATTCAACAGCCAGACTGAAACAATTCCTCAGTAAGAATGATATTTTATGCTAAAGAGGTAAATCTGTTTTTCATCCTACAGGGGAACAACGCAGGAATGACAGGAGCAGTGTTTCAAAACCCCCTTTTCTAGTGACTTGTTACTGTGGACATGTGGGAAGGAACATGTCACACGCATCACCTCAAGAATTTTTGCCTGAACTTTTACGCTTGAAAGAAAGAGCCGCTCAGTCATGTCTGATTCTTTGCAACCCGCCAGGCTTCTCTATCCCTGGGATTCTCCAGGCAAGAATACTGGAGTAGGTTGCCATGCTCTCCTCCAGGGGATCTTCCTGAGCCAGGGATGGAACCCAGGTCTCCCGCATTGCAGGCAGATTCTTTATCATCTGAGCCCTGTGTGCTCCCTAAATACGTGAGCTTCTGTTACAGAGCTCGACTTTGAGTCTGTGCCTGTGGTGAGGGAATGAAGGATGGCAAGTGTGTCCATCAGGCCTCTTCCTGCTGGTGCGAATGGGTTGATTATTGACCTGAGCGTGTTACCAGTGTTGACCTCAAAGCCGGGCGCTGGGGATTAGACAGCATGTGAGAGCCTAGCGGCTACGAGAATTTGGGGAGCACACTGGGATGATTAGCTGTTGAAGCAAAACCTTGAGAATTCTTTTCCTGGCATTTCTCTCCTATTTTGCTCACTCCCTTCATCCAGCAGTGTTCTCGTTCTATTTATAAAACCTCAGTACAGCTTTCTGGGGAAAAGTGGGAGATGGTTTTGTCCTGCTGATACCCAGTAAACTTGCACTTTGTCTAAAGTCAGCCTCTTTATCTTCCAGTCTCCTGGCCTCTTCATGACCCAGAGCGTAATGTTAAGATCAGTACTCTTCCTTTGGTTCTTTCATGGTTTGAGGTAGCCGATCCTTTTCAGTCCTGTCCTAGGCTTGGCTTTGCGTTTGGAGAGGATTCTCGCATTTTGGGTGCCCCCAAACTGACGCATGTCGGGTTCAGGAGAGGAAGGACTGTGAGTCTCAGAGCAGTGCTGTGTGATAGAAAAAGGGCCATTGGACTTTTCAGAGTCAAGATGGCCCTCCTGGGGGGAAGGAAGGGAAACGCAGAAAGAGGAAGTGATGCTCTGAAAGGTAGGATTCTGCCTTAAAAAAAATTTTTTTTCCCTTCTGATATTTCTTTGTAATGTAAGAATTCCTGAGCTGATCCTCACAGCAACAAAACTAGGTGGCCCGCAGAGAGGGGCATCTCCTGCGCCTCCTGCATTGCAGGCAGATTCTTTACCGCTGAGCCACTGGAGAACCCCTCTACTAGTGACAGCCAGCCTCAAATGGCAGCTGTTTTACCCATCCCAAAACAGTGTGAAGATGTCTTTAGGTGGTATAGTAAAATACAGAGTTTAAATAGCAGTACCCTTAAAATTCCCATAAATTATTCAAGTTTTGGAGTGTTAACAATTATGAGTATCCCTGACCTCAATTTGATACTGAAAATATACTAGATAGTAGTAATTTTGAAAGCTATTTGGGTTTCTTTTTCTTTTTGTCTTTTTTGATCTGACTGTGATTACAGTGAATTCAGATTTTCTGTATTGTTGTTCCCAAGTCTATTATGAGTGACTATAGCCCAAATTTTAAAATAAATTTTTAGTGTTTTTTTCCTGGCTGTAAGCAATAATACATTCTTTTTTTCTTTTTTAATGTTTATTTTCTATTTATTTATTTGGCTGTGCCAGGTGTTAGTTGCGGCATATAGGATTTTTAGTTGCTTGTGACACATTAGATCTAGTTCCCCGACCAAGGATTGAACCCAGCTCTCCTGCTTTGTGAGCACAGAGTCTTAGCCACTGGACCACCAGGGAAGTTCCAATACACATTCTTTATAAAGTATTTTGAAAGTAACAATAAGGAGTTAATAAGGGAAAAAAATCACACATAATCTTTTTTCCCAGAGAGAGCTATCATTAATGAAATACATTGAAATTTAAATCCATTTAATTTTGATATCTTCTCTTCCTTTTTCTATGATAACCCATGATTTTTAGAAAAATTTACTTATCAGCTTTTTGGTATAGTTTCTTTTCAGATTTAGTGCATGGAAGCAGAGTCATATTGCTCCTTATACTGAAAAGGCATTTCTAGGTTGTTAGGAAGGGGTTTCTAAGGGACCTCTCTTTGAAAAGCTGCTGTAATCCCTGTTAGAAATTGGTCCTCTGGCACTATTTCAGTTTCTAATATGCCCAAGGTTTAAGACAAATGTCACAAGGTGAACTCCATCATTCTCGGCAGGTCAGTAGGTTTCAACTCTGTATCAGTCTGATGAAGAGTGGCTGCCCAGAACAGATGTTGAAACGTGCTGGGCTTGGCAGGAAAGAGGTCATGGCTCCCTGGGGGAGGCCTGCCACGAGGGTGACTGCTGGAGGGGGCAGGGGGTGCCAAGCACACAGGAGTCATAGTCTCTTTACTCTGGAGGAAGGTCACTTTTCAGATGCACTAAAATTCAGTACCTCATTTGATTAAAGAGGTTTGAGGAGGTCATAATCTCTAGTCTTTCCCTTTGGTTCAGCTCTGCAGACTCGCTGCGAAATAGCTCGAGCCACTTCTCTTGGTCAGTAGTCAGCTACTGTGCACGTAGCCACCAGGCTGTTTGTAGGTGAACATTTAACACAGGAGAAAAGACTGACCTTCCAACAATATGATGAATGAAACAGACTTTCAGAGAGATCTGAAAATATAGACAAACCTGCTCTTTCATTTTCTTTATTTTACTACAGTTTTAGGTTAAATTAGTATGATTATCAGAGCACTTGTATTCTATCCTGGTGAAAAAGGATAATTTCCTCCTGCTGCTCTAAGAGATGGTATGTGGTATTAGCCTGGAATTATGTTGGACTTAAACCCTTAGATGGCATCTCAGAGAATAAAGAAAGGAAAAGATTAAAGCAATACATGTTTTCCTTACATGCTGCAGGTTACAGAATTGGAGTGTGGATCAATCCCAGCCGCAGGCCGTGGAAGCAGAGACAATTCCAGGGTCCCTGGGAGGTGATGCCCGGAAAGAATCAAACTTCAGGACATCGACGCAGCAGGAAGTAAACTGTAGCACCCATCAGTTCTCTATTGGAGGCAGTTTCGGGGGAAGCCCACTTCTCGGTCCCCCATCCCATCTGGGGCCTAAGAGACCAACAAGTGGAAAGCATTCAGAGGAGCACAGAAACAGCCAGGATGACAGTTTGGACTGGTTTGATTCCGTGGCAACTCATCCGACTGAACCTAAAAACACTGCTCCTGTGTCTCCTAGTCCCAAAACAAGTAGGGGGGCAATGGCTTTGAAAATCGGCAACAACAGATCTCAGGGTAAGGAGGATAGGGAGGCAGGCCAAAGGAGCAAATTGGAGACTGAACCACTTCCAGCAGCAGGAGAGACAGAAGCTCCATTGAGGCCAGACGACCGTGAGGGTGAAAGGGCAAGAGGGGCCGCCACGGTGTCTGAAGCGGCCATATCTGCTGATGAACCCGACTCGGTGCTGACTCATCACGTCCCCAGGAAACTGCACGAGCTGCACAAGGCGAGGGCCCAGGAGTTGTGCAGGAATCCCACCAGGCTGCCCTCACAACCCACAGGCCCTTCTCATCCTCAGCCCACTCCTATCCAGAGCCCAGAGAGAGTGCTGGAAACTCCCAAAAGAAAGAGACAGAAGTCACACACTCGGGCGCAAGGGCCCCACCATGAAAGTGTTGAGAGTCTGGGTGCCCCTGTGGCCAAACTGGCAAAATTCACTTTCAAACAGAAGTCAAAACTGACCCATTCCCCTGAAGACCATGGCCCTGTGTCTGCTGCCACCAGTAAACCAGTAATTCAGAGTCCTGAAACTCCCCAGCGTGGAGCAAAAGGAGCAGCTCTGCCTGGGAAGGGCCCGGAAAAGCTGGCCTCCCCCTCCAGAATTAGAAACTCGGCTCAGCCGCAGGATGAGACAAGGGGGGTGTCACGGCAGCCACCCTACAAAGACAGACCAGGAGAGAAGAGGGAACGTGCCCCTGCAAAAGGAACTGTCCAGCCTGAGTTAGAGCTTGGTAATGACGCGGGGCGTTTCCGTCTTGCTAGTGAAAGAGTCAGAAAGGAAGAGGTTTCATGCAGTAACAAAAGCAGCAAGGTTCATGCTTGCACGTTAGCCAAATTGGCAAACTTCTCCTTTACTTCCCCCTCTGAATCCAAATCAGAATCCCCTCCTCCTCCTCAAAGTAAGAACCCGGGCGAGGGCGGCCCCAGCTGTGGGGCCACAGCTACAGCGCTTGGCAGGAAGAGGAAAACTTTTCAGCTGGACACATCCACCGAGAAACTAAGTCTTTCCAAAACATCTCTCTTCACTTTACCAGAACTAGATGACGAACCGTTGGATTTTGATTGGGATGAGGAGCTGAGAAAAAAGTCGTAATCATGAAAAGCTCTCTGGTCAAGTTTCACCCTCCCCTACCAAAGCCAGCCCCTCCAGTATATCAGCGTGGCATTTACAGATGTGGACACCATTCTGAATCCCACCCCCCACCCCCACCATCAGGTTTTGTAAATTCAGGTTTATCCTCATGACGTGAAAAGCTGTACAATCATTGTAGGTCACTGTGATACCAGCACATGAATTGCATTAATTAGCAACTGTGCCTTGATTTTAAGGGGGTGGGTTTTCCTGAGACCCCTTCTTTCATTCCCTCAGGAACAAATGCCACGAAGGTAACAATCTAACAAGTCAGATGAACTCTTTTTCTGTTGTTTGTTTTGTTTTTCACCCAAGATGTGCTGAGTACGGTAAATATTATTATGATTTGCGAGAATCATGTGATTTTTCTGAATTTTTTTTATGTTTATTCTCATGTGTCATATTAAATATTATTAAAGCTTTTGTTTCTCCAAGAGGCCTTCTCACAATTCCATGGTAGACTTAAAGATCTGGCAGCTGGTCAAAGAGACACTTTCTTGGGATATTGACCTGAGTTTTCCTTTCTCTCTTGAGCCAACAATTTATGTTTCAGATTCTTCTTTATGTCTTGGGGACTTACCTTCAACACAATTTAAATCCTGCGGTTGGAAGAAGAGGGTGTATGGTAATCTCAGTTATATATCATGGCACCCATCCAAGTGGTTAATATGGAAACGTGATTCCTACTAAGTTATGATTCATTTGTCTTTAAACCCAAACAATGACTTGTCTGGTAGGAACAGACAGCTCAAAGTTTGTTTTTCTTAAATGCTTTCAGAATAACTTCTTCCCTTAGATTCTAGCAAGGATTCCATAATTACAAACTTTCTGTCCTGGAGTTTTAATTTGGAAAATGATAATAGATTCTTTCATTGTCTGAGGGACTTTCAGCATGAGGAATACTGAAAGCTATACATACTTAGTTTAATGATCACTTCATTGAATTCATACAGAAAAAAATTTAAGAATCTCAATTTTTCTTGAGCATTTGAATATTAATTCCAAAATAGACTAATTAAATTTTTCTGAAAGATTTTAAACAGTGACTACAAATATAGTATGGGTGAGTCTTTTGAGATCATCAGACAACTTAAGCCGCTGAGAAGACATACCTAAGCAGTGATTATAACAGTTGTTATTGTACATTCACTTAAACCTATCCTAAAACATCAAGACTATCATTTAGGTAATTTCTTATTTCTGTACTTTTACTGACTTCCTGGAGAAGGCAATGGCAACCCACTCCAGTACTCTTGCCTGGAAAATCCCACGGATGGAGGAGCCTGGTAGGCTGCAGTCCATGGGGTCGCTAAGCGTCAGACACGACTAAGCGACTCCACTTTCACTTTTCACTTTCATGCATTGGAGAAGGAAATGGCAACCCACTCCAGTATTCTTGCCTGGAGAATCCCAGGGACAGGGGAGCCTCGTGGGCTGCTGTCTATGGGGTCACACAGAGTCAGACACGACTGAAGCGACTTAGCAGCAGCAGCAACTGACTTCCTAGTGTAGTATGATTCTTAATGTGATATCTTCCTCATCTCTCTCTATTAGTACTTCTGTGGACTTTAGCATTCTTACTAGAACTAAAGGAAAAAGAAAGGTTCTGGGTTGTTAAGCGGTTGATTCTTAGCCAGGACAAGAATTATCTGTACTCACCATATGTCCTCTTATTTGTGCTAATAAATCCACCCTACTTCTTTTCAGTACCTTCCTCTGCCGGGATCATTTGCTCAAGTTACAAGTTCCATTGTTTATTCTTCAGTGCTTACACAGAAAGTAGTAACTATGTATGTAAACATTGCAAACAGATACAATTATTAAAAAATAAACTACTCAGTATGAATGCTCCCCTACTTATTAAAAAATCAACTTCTGTCACAGCTGACTTTTGTGTTATGACCTTCACAGCTTGGTCAATGGGAAGTCCCTGTATGTTGACACTGAGCTCCTTTGAGGACTCTGACTTTCCTAAAAGCGTCTATGCTATTTGAAAAGAACAGCATGTTCCAGACCCGTTTTAGTTCTTTTCCTACCTCAGCTCATAGAATCCGCTGCCCCAAGGTGCTATTCCTTAGAGACCAGTGATATTAAATGCCGAACCCAGGGCTTCAGGGCTGCGTGAGGAAGTCAGTACGACCACTACTCTGGGGTCCTTTAGTTTCAGAGCTGAAAATGTTTAGCATCCCGAGGCCGTGTTTTATCCTGCTGTGGCCTACTTCTTTTATACTGTGTGATTTCACGACAACTATGGTATTTTTTCTTAAATGGTATTTAATGTGTGTACCAAGGAAAAACGTGTCTCTGGGGAAATATGTACAGTCTCAAAAATCATATTTGTAGTCAATAAAATAAAGGAAAGTGTAAAAATAACCTTTCTTTATTTCTGATCAGGCTATATTTTTTTTCAGGCCTGTGGACTCTTTAGAAAATTTTTAATAATGCAATATAAATAATATAACAATATAATAATTTTATGTTAAAAATAATATAAAATTACTTAAACATAATAAAAGCTGTACCTAATTTTCTTTATCAGAGGACTAACCCAGAATCTTAATTCTATTATAACTATATAAAAGGAATGAGTTTTCTGACACATTAAAGACTCACTTTTCAGTGTATATGTGGTATTCTAAGATTTATAATAGGGATTTCATTATTATAATTTTTAGCATTTCTTAGAAATACAAAACAAGCATATTATTCTGGTATCTTTAACTCTTCGGCTTTATTCAACCAAACATTACACTTTTTTGAAGGTTTCAGTTCAGTCGCTCAGTCGTGTCCGACTCTGCGACGCCATGAATCGCAGCACGCCAGGCCTCCCTGTCCATCACCAACTCCCGGAGTTCACTCAGACTCACATCCATCAAGTCAGTGATGCCATCCAGCCATCTCATCCTGGGTCGTCCCCTTCTCCTCCTGCCCCCAATCCCTCCCAGCATCAAAGTCTTTTCCAATGAGTCAACTCTTCGCATGAGGTCGCCAAAGTACTGGAGTTTCAGCTTTAGCATCATTCCTTCCAAAGAAATCCCAGGGTTGATCTCCTTCAGAATGGACTGGTTGGATCTCCTTGCAGTCCAAGGGACTCTCAAGAGTCTTCTCCAACACCACAGTTCAAAAGCATCAATTCTTCGGTGCTCAGCCTCCTTCACAGTCCAACTCTCACATCCATACATGACTACTGGAAAAACCATAGCCTTGACTAGACAGACCTTAGTCAGCAAAGTAAAGTCTCTGCTTTTGAATATGCTATCTAGGTTGGTCATAACTTTTCTTCCGAGGAGCTGGAGTCTTTTAATTTCATGGCTGCAGTCACCATCTGCAGTGATTTTGGAGCCCCCCAAAATAAAGTCTGACAGTTTCTACTGTTTCCGCATCTATTTCCCATGAAGTGATGGGACCAGATGCCATGATCTTCGTTTTCTGAATGTTGAGCTTTAAGCCAACTTTTTCGCTCTCCTCTCACTTTCATCAAGAAGCTTTTTAGTTCCTCTTCACTTTGTGCCATAAGGGTGGTGTCATCTGCATATCTGAGGTTATTGATATTTCTCCCGGCAATCTTGATTCCAGCTTGTGTTTCTTCCAGTCCAGTGTTTCTCATGATGTACTCTGCATAGAAGTTAAATAAGCAGGGTGACAATATACAGCCTTGACGTACTCCTTTTCCCATTTGGAACCAGTCTGTTGTTCCATGTCCAGTTCTAACTGTTGCTTCCTGACCTGCATACAGATTTCTCAAGAGGCAGGTCAGGTGGTCTGGTATTCCCATCTCTTTCAGAATTTTCCACAGTTTATTGTGATCCACACAGTCAAAGGCTTTGGCATAGTCAATAAAGCAGAAATAGATGATTTTCTGGAACTCTCTTGCCTTTTCCATGATCCAGTGGATGTTGGCAATTTGATCTCTGGTTCCTCTGCCTTTTCGAAAACCAGCTTGAACATCAGGGAGTTCACAGTTCACATATTGCTGAAGCCTGGCTTGGAGAATTTTGAGCATTACTTGAATAGCATGTGAGATAAGTGCAATTGTGGGGTAGTTTGAGCATTCTTTGGCATGCCTTTCTTTGAGATTGGAATGAAAACTGACCTTGTCCAGTCCTGTGGCCACTGCTAAGTTTTCCAAATTTGCTGGCATATTGAGTGCAGCACTTTCATAGCATCATCTTTCAGGATTTGAAATAGTTCAACTGGAATGCCATCACCTCCACTAGCTTTGTTTGTAGTGATGCTTTCTAAGGCCTACTTGACTTCACATTCCAGAATGTCTGGCTCTAGATGAGTGATCACACCATCGTGATTATCTGGGTCATGAAGATCTTTTTTGTACAGTTCTTCTGTGTATTCTTGCCACCTCTTCTTAATATCTTCTGCTTCTGTTAGGTCCATACCATTTCTGTCCTTTATCGAGCCCATCTTTGCATGAAATGTTCCCTTGGTATCTCTAATTTTCTTGAAGAGATCTCTAGTCTTTTCCCATTCTGTTCTTTTCCTCTATTTCTTTGGATTGATCGCTGAAGAAGGCTTTGTTATCTCTTCTTGCTATTCTTAGGAACTCTGCATTCAGATGCTTATATCTTTCCTTTTCTCCTTTGCTTTTCGCTTCTCTTCTTTTCACAGCTATTTGTAAGGCCTCCCCGGACAGCCATTTTGCTTCTTTGCATTTCTTTTCCATGGGGATGGTCTTGATCCCTGTCTCCTGTATAATGTCACGAACCTCATTCCATAGTTCTGATGAACTATGGCACTCTATCTATCAGATGTAGGCCCTTAAATCTATTTCTCACTTCCACTGTATAATCATAAGGGATTTGATTTAGGTCATACCTAAATGGTCTAGCGGTTTTCCCTACTTTCTTCAATTTAAATCTGAATTTGGTAATAAGGAGTTCATGATCTGAGCCGCAGTCAGCTCCTGGTCTTGTTTTTGTTGACTGTATAGAGCTTCTCCATCTTTGGCTGCAAGGAATATAATCAATCTGATTTCGGTGTTGACAATCTGGTGATGTCCATGTGTAGAGTCTTCTCTTGTGTTGTTGGAAGAGGCTGTTTACTATGACCAGTGCATTTTCTTGGCAGAACTCTATTAGTCTTTGCCCTGATTCATTCCGCATTCCAAGGCCAAATTTGCCTGTTACTCCAGGTGTTTCTTGACTTCCTACTTTGCATTCCAGTCCGCTATAATAAAAAGGACATCTTTTTTGGGTGTTAGTTCTAAAAGGTCTTGTAGGTCTTCATAGAACTGTTCAACTTCAGCTTCTTCAGCGTTACTGGTTGGGGCATAGACTTGGATTACTGTGATATTGAATGGTTTGCCTTGGAAACGAACAGAGATCATTCTGTCATTTTTGAGATTGCATCCAAGTACTGCATTTCAGACTCTTTTGTTGACCATGATGGCTACTCCATTTCTTCTGAGAGATTCCTGCCTGCAGTAGTAGATATAATGGTCATCTGAGTTAAATTCACCCATTCCAGTCCATTTTAGTTTGCTGATTCCTAGAATGTTGACGTTCACTCTTGCCATCTCTTGTTTGACCACTTCCAATTTGCCTTGATTCATGGACCTGACATTCCAGGTTCCTATGCAATATTGCTCTTTACAGCATCAGACCTTGCTTCTATCACTAGTCACATCCACAGCTGGGTATTGTTTTTGCTTTGGCTCCATCCCTTCATTCTTTCTGGAGTTGTTTCTCCACTGATCTCTAGTAGCATATTGGGCACCTAATGACCTGGGGAGTTCCTCTTTCAGTATCCTATCATTTTGCCTTTTCATACTGTTCATGGGGTTCTCAAGGCAAGAATACTGAAGTGGCTTGCCATTCCCTTCTCCAGTGGACCACATTCTGTCAGACCAATCCACCATGACCTGCCCATCTTGGGTTGCCCCGCGGGCATGGCTTAGTTTCATTGGGTTAGACAAGGCTGTTGTCCTAGTGTGGTTAGATTTCTAGTTTTCTGTGAGTATGATTTCAGTATGGTTTTGAAGGTATAGCAAAACTTTAATAATAGAGATGTACTCTTGATTGTCAAATGTTAATTCTGACAAAACTACATATTCTTTGGGGATTCCCAGGTGGCTCAGCAGTAAAGAACCCGCCTGCAGTGCAGGAAATGCAGGAGACACCAGTTCGTTCCCTGGATTGGGAAGATCTGGAGAAACACATGGCAACCCACTCCAGTATTTCTTGCCTGGGAAATCCCATGGACAGAGAAGCCTGGCAGGCTACAGTCTGTAGGGTCACAAAGAGTCAGACACAACTGAAGCGATTGAACCACGCACTCGTCTTTATGTGTTTACTGTATTTGATTTTTCTGCCTTCTAGTGCCTGCTGGTGAAATTGCTGGAAGACCAATTCCAGAGAAAAATCTTAGGTCAACCGCAAGGAAGATCCCTAGAGCTCACTTTTAGCCAATCCACAGCATTCAGGTGTTCAGAACCTACTGACCCCAGAGGTCTAAGTCTGTAGGGACTACCTGGGACCAAGCTGACTTGTCAGATGCAGCCTATCAGACACCCTAGTGTCAAATCTAACAAACTCCAAATGTGGAAGGTAAGGCTGGTGCGTACTCCTCAGTGTTGAGAATTACGTTTTCCATGTCTGCTTTCCATATTGTTAACATTCAAGAAGGGAGAAAGATGACTACTGGCTCACATTGGTGCTGTCTCTCTGGTAGAGGTCTCACTGCCTAGGTCCCATCTTGCAAGTGGTGAAGACCCTCCCCCCACCAGGTGTACTGGGGAGCGTTACCCCCACTCATTCCCTTCACTGTGCTCGGGGGACACACACATTAAGCTGTGATAACTGTCCCCCATGACACATTCTTCTCTTGTTACATCAGTTCCACTGTCTCTCTTCCCTCTTAAAGGCTTAAAAATACATCTGAAAGTAATGTTTGTAAAAGTGAACTTGACAGAAAAACTCAAGTATTAATAAATAGTTCATGTGTCTATGTAAACACCCAGATGCACGATATCGACCAAGAAGAGAAATAGGATATACACACTCGGCTTGGTCTCACTAAGGAGTAGGGTGTTAGTCATTTATCTTGTGAATGTGAACGCTTTGGGGGCCACTCTTTTTAATGTTTTGGTCTTACCTGATGGTGCTAATCATAAAGAACCCACCTGCCAATGCAGGAGACATAAGAGATGCAGGTTTGATCCCTGGGTCGGGAAGATCCCCTGAAGGAGGGCATGGCAACCCACTCCACTGTTCTCGCCTGGAGAATCCCATGGACAGAGGAGCCTGAAGGTCTGTGGCCCATTGGGTTGCAAAGAATTGTACACAACTGAGCTACTGAACTGGAGAAGGCAATGGCACCCCACTCCAGTACTCTTGCCTGGAGAATCCCATGGACAGAGGAGCCTGGTGGGCTGCAGTCCATGGGGTCACTAAGAGTCGGACATGACTGAGCAACTTCACTTTCACTTTTCACTTTCATGCATTGGAGAAAGAAATGGCAACCCACTCCAGTGTTCTTGCCTGGAGAATCCCAGGGACGGGGGAGCCTGGTGGGCTGCCGTCTATGGGGTCGCACAGAGTCGGACACGACTGAAGCGACTTAGCAGCAGCAGCAGAGCTACTGAACAACAACAACTTCATGTTTTGTTGGCACCTTAAGTCAACTGAATAGAACCACCAGAAAGCAAGTGTTTGCATCAGGCTCACTTCTGTGTGGGGACAAAGTTGTTTTAATTTAAGACTTCCATAATAAACCTGTGTTGAAAGGCTGCTGAATATTTCAGATCTAACTTTTCAGTGCCTGCTGATACATCAAGGAGACTGGTTGCTTAGCAAAATTGCGAATCTGGCGAATTGGGTGCTTGGACTGAATGGTCACTAAGCAGCAGGTATCTCGGTTTGGCATAGCTGAGTCCCCCTCCCTGAAATCCTTTGTCACTTGGCCTCCAGGACATCACATGCCTGTGGTTTTCCTTACTAACCTCTTCCGGTCTCCTCAGTTTTCTGCTCCTTACCTAGTTTCTCCTTCTCACTCAGACTTTTAATGCTCAAGGGACCCAGGGCTCTTTTCTATCTGCACCCCACCCCTTGTTATCCTCATTGAATCTTAGGGCTCCCCAAGCCTATCCATTAGCCAATGATTCCTTCCCTGAACTCTGGACTCCTCTATCCAGCTCCTGGTCAGTGTATCTCCACCTCAACATAGTTCAAATAATACTCCTGATCTTGTCCCCATCATATTTGGT
This sequence comes from Budorcas taxicolor, assembly GCF_023091745.1. Lineage (NCBI taxonomy): Eukaryota > Metazoa > Chordata > Mammalia > Artiodactyla > Bovidae > Budorcas > Budorcas taxicolor. The sequence goes on from NC_068918.1 coordinate 23,821,496, forward strand.
CAGTTCCCAGATTTATCCATCTTGGTAAATTAGAGACTCCATCCTTCCAGTTGCTTAGGCCAAAAACTTGAGTCATCCTGGACGATTTGCTTTCTCTTGCACCTCATGCCCCATCCGTTAGCAAATCCTATGCAATCTATTGAAAACACGTATTAGAATCTCTGCACTTTCCACCACATCTGCTGCTGTCACACCAGCCCAAGTCACTTTCTGCTGCTCTGCCTCCCTACAGGCTATTCTCAGCACAACAACCAGAGGGAACCTGTCCGACACTAGTACTTCTTACCTCAAGCCCTCCAGCAGCTCCCGTTTCCTCCCGGATAAAAGCCAAACTCTTTAATACAATAATGATCTCTAAGGCCCTGCACACCTGTCCTGCCTTTTTGACATCCAAACACTGACCTTGCTGGTTCCTATAATTTTCCAGACCTGAAGCTGTCCCGGGGCTTTTTCACTTGCTCCTCTATCTGTAGAGTGCTTTTTCTCTGAAGGAACTCACTCCAACTTCGTTCAAGATTCTGCTCAAATGCCTCTTCAGTGAAGCCTACCTGTTCACATTGCAAAAACATTCTTCCCCTTACTTAATTTTCCCATGGCAGTTTTATCCTCTAACACACCATAACATTTACTCATTTCGTTTACCGCCTGTCGCAGGTGCTATCCTCGGGGGAGGGAAATCAAGAGTGGAGAGTAGAGGAGAAAGACCGTGAGTATCATTTGTTACCTCCAGACCAGCTGCTGGGCGGGTGGGGAGTGGGCGGCGTCTGTGGCTTGTACCAGAGCTGGCACAACAGCTACCCCAAGGTTGATGGACTTGGGCTACTCTGCTGACATCTTCCCGGACCTCATTTTTTGTAGAGGCCAGACTGATGAATGAGATGGAAATTAACGGAGATCACCACTCTGCTTCCTTTAGGTCTTCAGGGTTGGCGCTGCTGCTGCTGTTAAGTCGCTTCATTCGTGTCTGACTCTGTGCGACCCCATAGACAGCACCCACCAGGCTCCCTCGTCCCTAGGATTCTCCAGGCAAGAACACTGGAGTGGGTTGCCATTTCCTTCTAGTTTCTGCTGTTGCCTTGGGATGGTTGTAATTTGCAGTCTGGCTTAGAGGGGGAGTAGAGATGCAGCGCCTCGCACTTACCCTTCCCCACTTTTTTAAAAAAATTATTTTTTATTTTTGGCCGTGCTGAGTCTTTGTTGCCGCGTGCAGGCTTTTCTCTAGTTGCAGTGAGCGGGGGCTACCCTCTCGACGCGGTGGCTTCTCCTGTTGCAGAGCACTGCCTCTAGGCACCCGGGCTTCAATAGCTGTGGTTTACGGGCTCTGGAGGCTCAGTAGTTGTGACACACAGGCTTAGTTGCTCTGTGGCATGTGAGATCTTCCCCGATCAGGGATCAAACCCATGGCCCCTGCGTTGCAAGAGGGATTCTTCACCACTAGACCTCCGGGGAAGCCCCCTTCCCCCCTTTTTATTCACGGGCCAAGGAACCAACATGGATATGTGGATATTCTGGCAACTTCCAAGTATTATCTATTTCAATTATTCCAGGGCCAGAAGGGAAACGGCAAACCTTGATGCCGAGTGGAGAGTGTAAAGGTCAGCAGGCTGCTCTCCCCTATTTTTTATGTCCTTGAGACGGATGACTATCCCGAGGGGAGCTCTAAGGTTGATGTTAGCACATAGAGGGACCGCCTTCCAGGTGTGGCCCAGATGGCAGTGTGTTTGCACATGATGCTGAAAGAGGATGTAGTCAACGCTGCCAGGAGCTCTGGGCTTTCCCCACATGGCACATAGCTCCCTCCAAGTCTCTTGGCTCAGAGGAGAAGCAGCCTTTTGTGTTTGGTCAACAAGCCTTTTGTGTCTGGTCAACAGTAACTGAGAAACACTGGGAAAGGAAGAGAGAAAGAGAGATGGGGGAATACAGACAAATGGCCATCCTTCCCTCAGATGTCTTAAATGTCTCATTCAACAAATATTTATTGAGCATCAACTATGTGCCAGGAACTCTTCTAGGAACTGAGGGTACCTCAGTAAGTAAAACAAACAGAAACCCCTGCCTTCATGCAGCTTACATTCTAATGAGGGTAGACCCAATCATTCACCCTGTTTATAGATGGACACGATCAGAGGGACTGTGTTAATTTTTCAGGGTCGCACAGCCAACACATGGCTTCTGGAGGAGGAACTATTTGATTTCAAAATCTGTGCCCCATCAACTGTATCATGACTGCTCCCAAAAGAAACGTGACTGTGTCAGGGCAAGGCCAAAGTCATAAGGGTCTAGTTCATTTCCCATTTAGTCATCACGTGCTTTCCAAAAAAAGAGTGTGGGCAGCCCTCTTCTATGGGCAGTGATCCAGGGCTGCAGTGCTGGGCTGAGGGCAGGTCCCTTTCCTCAACCGGCAGACCTGGGCAGCTGCTCCATATCCAAGGCAGGGGACTCCATGCTTCAGCCCCAGTTTAGCACCTAAGTCAGTGCAGGAACACTGCAGGCAGCTGCACAGCCAGGGGGCCATCACTTGCTGGGCTCTGGGCCATGTAGAACGCACCAAGAAGGCTGCCATGAAGGACAGTTAGGTGCAGCCTGGCCAAAGGTCCCTTTTTGTTTTCCATCAAATCCAGTCACCCAACCCTGGATAACCATCCACAAGGGGTTACTGTTTGTCTGTTTCCTGTGCTTATTTGCTTTGAACAAAGGTGACTCTGACAAGCCCTGTGTGATAGTCACTTCAGCCATGTCTGACTCTTTGCGACCTGTAGCCTGCAGGGCTCCTCTGTCCTTGGAATTCTGCAGGCAGGAATACTGGAGTGGGTTGCATTCCCTTCTCCAGGGGACCTTCCTGCACTGCGTGCAGGTTCTTTACCATCTTTACCACCAGGGAAGCCCTGATTCCCTGACAAGGCCTGCTGATGATGATGGTTTAGTTGCTAAGTCGTGTCCCACTCTTGCGATCCCATGGACTGTAGCCCACCAGACTCCTCTGTCCATGGGCTTCTCCAGGCACGAATACTGGAGTGGATTGCCATTCCCTTCCCCAGGGGATCTTTCTGACCCAGGAATCGAACCCAGGTCTCCTGCATTGCAGGCAGATTCTTTAGCTCCCACTTCTTTAGCTTCCCTCTTAGCTCTCAGCTAAGAGGGAAGCCCCTGACAAGGGCTGCTGCTGCTGCTGCTGCTAAGTCGCTTCAGTCGTGTCTGACTCTGTGCGACTCCAGGGATGGCAGCCCCCCGGGCTCCCCTGTCCCTGGGATTCTCCAGGCAAGAACACTGGAGTGGATTGCCATTTCCTTCTCCAATGCATGAAAGTGAAAGTGAAATTGCTTGGTCATGTCCGACTCCCAGCGACCCCATGGACTGCAGCCTACCAGGCTCCTCTGTCCGTGGAATTTGCCAGGCAAGAGTTCTGGAGTGGGTTGCCATAGTCCCTTGGAAAGTCGGTTCTCTCCGCTGCTCACACCACTAGGGGGCATGAAGGATCCTTGACAGAGGAACTAAAAAGGCTGGAATGCTAAACTCAACTGCAGAAGCCGGAGACCTGCCTGCATTTAACTCTCATGATAAAAACGTTTCTTCCCAAATCCACCTTCTCGGGCACTTCCAGCCGACACACAGCCCAGCTGAAAGGTGGGCCAGAGTGGACGGGGGCGCCTCAGGGGGCACCCCATTCAATCAGTATGGAAAAGGTCCATCTTCTGAAAATGTGAACCTGAAGAGGTGCAGCAGACCTTCAAAACCCTCTGAGCCGAGAGGTCAGAGTTCATGTTATAGAATGTTTCCTTTGGCGGATGGGGACAGGCAGGCAGATTCTAATCCAAGAGGTTCTCAGATTTTTGTTAATCAGAAGCTTTAAAAAAAAAATGCCTAGAATCTCCCAAGCAATCGTCTGCATTATTTTTTTTATTGTTGAGGTATAATTAACATATAGCATACCGGTAAGTTTAAGGTGTACAGCAGGTTGCCTTGATACATTTATGTAGTGTGTGATTACCACCGTTATGCTGGCCACATAATTATCATTTTATTTTTGTGGTGAGAACAATTAAAATCTAATCTCTTAGCAACTGTCAAGTATAGAAAACTACATTTTTATTGGAGTATCGATTTACAGCGTTGCGTTAGTTTCAAGTGTGCAGCAAAGTGAAGCAAACATCTGCTCTTTTTTTAGATTCTTTTCCCAGATAGGTCACTACAGAGTACTGAGTAGGGTCCCCTGTGCTATATAGTAGGTCATTATTAGTTATCTATTTTATATACAATAGTACGTATATGTCAGTTCCAGTCTCCCCATTTATCCCTCCCTCAACTTATCCCCTGTAACCATAAGTTTGTTTTCTACATCTGTAACTCTGTTCTATAGATAAGTTCCTTTACACCCTGTTTTTAGATCTCACATATAAGTGATATCATATGATACGTGTCTTTCTTTGTCTTGCTTCACTCAGTGTGACAATCCCTAGGTCCATCCCTGGTGCTGGAGATAGCGCTGTTTCATTCGTTCTTATGGCTGAGTGATATTCCACTGTATAGATCATAGTACAATATTGTTCATTGTAGTCACCATGCTGTGCCTTCTCCGGAACTTATTCATCTTCTGTCTGTAAGTCTGTAGCTTTCTCCAGTCTCTCCCTATTTCCTGCACTCCCCAGCCCCTGGTAACCACCTTTCTACTCTTTGTTTTTATGAGTTCAGCGTTTTTAGATTCCACATGTAAGTGAGATCATTACAATGTTTGTCTTTCTCGGTCTGGCTTATTTCACTTAGCCTAAGGCCCTTGAGTTTCATCCATGTTAAACAGAAACAGCAGGACGTCTTCTCTCTTGGATGAATAATATTCCATTGTATATGTGTACGTCTTCTCCAGTCTTCCATTGATAAATGTCAGTTATTTCCGTATCTTAGTCACTGTGAATAATGCTGTTTTGAACGCGGTGGTACAGGTCCTGTTTTTATTTCCTTTGGATATATACCCAGAAATGGAATTGCTGGGTCATACAGTACTTCTATTTTTAGTGTTTTGAGGAACCTCCATATTGTTCTCCATTGTGACAGCACCAATTTACATTCCCACCAATGGTGCACAACAGTTGGTTCCTTTTTCTCCCAATCCCTATTAACACTTGTTAATCTCTTGTTTTAATTTATGATAGCCATTCGAATAGATGTGAAGTGATAGCTCATTGTGGTTTTGATTTGCATTTTCCTAATGAGTAGTGATATTGAGCACCTGTTCATGTACCTCCTTGGCCATCTGTGTGTCTTCTTTGGAGAAATGTTTGTTCAGCTTCTCCGTTTTTAAATCAGATTGTTTTTTTCTATCGAGTTGTATGAATTCTTTATATATTTTGGATATTAATCCCTTATCAGGAATATGACTTACAAATATCTTTACCCATTTGGTAGGTGGCCTTTTCACTTTGTTGATGGTTTCTTTTGCTGTGTGGAAGCTCTTTAGTTTGATGTGGTCCCGCTTGTTTATTTTTGCTTTTGTTGCTATTGCTTTTGGTGTCAAATCCAAAAATAATCATTGCAGAGGCCTAAGTCAAGAAGCTTTCTCAGTCACTCAGTCATGTCCAACTCTTTGTGACCCTACAGACTATAGCCCATCAGTCTTCTCTGTCCATGGAATTCTGCAGGCAAAAATACTGGAATGGGTTGCCATTTCCTCCTCCAGGGGATCTTCCCCATCCAGGGATCGAACCTGCATCTCTTGAGTCTCCTGCATTAGCAGGTATATTCTTTACCACTGAGCCACCTGGGAAGCCCAAGCCCAATCTTTTCTTGTAGGAGTTTTACCGTAGGTATTGGTTTACCACTCAGGGTATTAGAAGTGCTTGCAGGCCAGTTGGGGGAGCTTCTGGTAAGGTAGCTCATAAGCAGGCTTCCTGCTAGAGTCTAGAACATTGTAGGAATCGTGCCCCTTTAACGCCCTCTGATATTCGTATCTGCCTCTTTCCCAGTCTTCCCCCCTCCACCCCCGATCTTGGACCTCTTGCTGCAGGACTCTGGCTGCTGCTCTGGAGAGACTGTTTCTTCAGCAGCGTCCAGCACAGCTGGGATAGCGTGCTCACTCACCACTCTCCTGGTCCCCCTGTGGAGGGGTTCCTGGCCTCTTCCATCTCCAAGCTGGGTTACCTTGGAAGCAAGGAGTGATTTTTTTTAAAAAATAATCATCTCCATTCACGACTGTGGGGATCAGGATGTTTTTCACATCTTTATAGTACATTTATCCAGCATTCATTTCCCTTATGAGGAAAATGTACAAGCAGTCTTTAAGCATTTTAAGGAAAAGGCTTGAAATAATTGTAGCAAATATTTATAAAGGGCTTATTATGTATAAAGCATCTATTTGCTCTTCATAGAAAGCCTCCTGAGGGAGGCATCATTATTAGCCCATTTTATAGACAGAGGAACTAAAGGCCAGAGAATTTCAGTGACTTGCCCAAAGTCACACGGGGTAAGTGGAAAAGCTGAAATCTGAACCCAGATGCTCTGGCTCTGGAAGCAGTGTCCTTAGCCATACACTCAATGCCTCTCCCCGCAATGTCACCGCATCCTCACAGTCAGGGACTGAATTGCGTCCCCTCAAATTTTATATGTCGAAGTCCTAACCCCAAGTACCTCGGAATGTGACTGTATTTGGAAAAAGGGCCTTATAAAAGGTGATTATGCTAAGATGAGTCCATTAAGGTGGGCCGTAATCCAGTCTGACGGGTGTCCTAACAAGGGGGCAATCTGACACCAACACGGAGGTCACATGGTGTGAAGACACAGGGAGGCAATGGGCATCAAAAGGCTGAGGGGAGAGCCCTTAGAAGAAAGCAATCCTACCAGCACTTCAATCTCAAATTTCTAGTCTCCAGAATTTCAAGAAAATGCGTTTCTGTGGTTTCAGCCACCCAGTTGGTGGCACTTCCTTACAGCAGCCCTGACAAAATAATACCCTCATGCTGCTGCTGCTGCTGCTAAGTTGCTTCTGTCGTGTCCAACTCTGTGCGACCCCATAGACGGAAGCCCACCAGGCTCCCCCATCCCTGGGATTCTCCAGGCAAGAACACTGGAGTGGGTTGCCATTTCCTCTTCCATTGCATGAAAGTGAAAAGTGAAAGTGAAGTCGCTCAGTCGTGTCTGACTCTTCGCGACCCCATGGACTGCAGCCCACCAGGCTCCTCCGTCCATGGGATTTTCCAGGCAAGAGCCCTGGAGTGGGGTGCCATTGCCTTCTCCGAATACCCTCATAGACCATGAGTAAGAAGATGCTCAGGGGCTTCCCTGGTGGCTCAGTGGTAAAGAATCGGCCTGCCAATGCAGGAGACATGAATTCAGCCCCTGATCCGGGAAGACACGCCACAGAGCAAGCGAGCCTGTGCACCGCAACTATTGAGCCTGTGCTCTGGGGTCTGGGGGCCACAGCTCCGCGCCCCGGAGCTCATGCTTCCAGCTAGAGGAGCCACCACATTGAGAAGCTCGCACACAGAGGCAAGGAGCAGACCCCGCTCTCCACAGCTAGAGAAAAGCCCGTGAGCAGCAACAAAGACCCATCTCAGCCACAAATAAATAAATAAATCATTAAAACTTAAAAAAAAAAAAGAAGCGAGAGAAGGGCGAGGCAAAATAGAAATCTTCTAAGGGAATTCCCCTCCTCCTTTAAAATAAAAAATATATGCATTTCATTAGATAAGAAAAGCTTTAATTAGATCATGTTTTAAAGTAATTAATTTTATTAAGTTAATAAATGGGCGTTCTCATAATGGGAGTAAAATAAAGCAGCCACAGTCTCCGTTCATATTAGGTAGTGTCATAGACAGGAAAGGGCAGCTTAATTAAGGCCAAAGCATGCTTGCTAATTGGCTGTCATCCCCTCCAGTGAGCCTACCGAGGGGAGTCATAAACAATTAGAGAGCATGGATTTATTGATGGACGATGAGGTAAGTGGGGCCTTAAGTGCACAGCGTTTCCTTAGAGGGCGGCAGTACTTCATTAATAATGAATTCCATCTTTCCTCATGTCTTCTGAGTTTCCTACTAATACTGGAATTATTGGTGTGAATCATGAGGCCTTCCAGCAATTATAGGCAATCGAGAGATTCTTAGAAAGTGTAATAGTACATTCCAGGGGAAAACTAATTTCCAGCATGCTTACTTTTTCTCTAATGAATTTCAACCTGCGTGTGTTTAGTACTGACTACCTGTGAGCTGGTGCCAGCAGCTCTGGTGGTTTCACATGTCCAGGATTCTGGAAAATGTGTAGCCTGAGGCTCTTCGAAGGTCTGTTTTCTGAGGAATAAATTAGGGAGTATCCTAGTCATAGGTCCAAATTGTTTTAAGATTGAAAAACTCTGTTTGTAGATTTGAAAATTTTTCAAACTTTGACCAAGTTGTCACATTTTCCATTGCTACTTCATGTAAGTAAGTGAAAGCCGCTCAGTAGTGTCTGACTCTTTGCGACCCCATGGAATTCTCCAGGCCAGAATACTGGAGTGGGTAGCCTTTCCCTTCTCCAGGGGATCTTCCGAACCCATGGACTGAACGCAGGTCTCCCACACTATGGGCAGATTCTTTGCCAGCTGAACCATTCATGCTTTATAGAGCCATATTTTTCTTGTTTTGAAAAGTTTAAAATCAAGTAGTTTAATGAAATGTTTCATTTTTAAGTATTGTCTCATTTCTCCATGGACCTGAGAGTCTAGAGCCTCCTTTTACTGACTTTTTCTTTCTAGCCTTGAACATTGAAAGGCATCAATATTTTCTGTAGATGAATGTACGGGTGACCTGATGAACATTTCTGGGAAATTCATCTGGATTGAGGCAATATTCAAGCAAAAAATTTTTTTTTCTCAAGGGCACTGAAATTTCAAAGTTCAACTGAAGGGCCTGCATGAAAAACTACTGGATTCAGGGAGAAGGAAGAATTTTATAATTCTTGGAAACAATACAATACAGTGGTTGACATTCAGTCTCACTTTGAAAAAAAAAATGAATGGGAAAAAAGGAAAGTGTGGGGAAAGCAGGCAAAAATGGAGGAGACATGGAAATAGACAAATAGACAGTTTAAAAGAAGTGATGTAGGGACATAAGCAGACAAAGTCGTGCCCAGGCCCGAGACACAGGCAGAAATACACATATTAGGGTTAATACATAGAGTCATGGGCTTCCCTGGTGACTCAGACAGTAAAGGACCTGCCTACAATGCTGGAGACCTAGGTTCAGTCCCTGGGTCGGGAAGAGCCCCTGGAGAAGGAAATGGCTGCCCACTCCAGTATTGTTGCCTGAAGAATCCCATGGGTGGAGGAGCCTGGCGGGCTACAGTCCACGGGGTCGCAGAGTCAGACAGAACTGGGCGACGAACACTACTACCGCTCACCACGCAGAATCCCACTGGAGTCACACGCAACTTTCATGACATCCCCTCCTTCATCTTAAGAGTCTATTACTTTAAGAGTGTGTCACATTTTTCACATTAAAATGGAAGAAAAAATTTGTTTAAAGAATTTAAAACATAAACTGGAAATAAAGCTTGTTCCACAAGCCAAAATAGAATAATACTGAAGGCCAAATCTAACTGGGCTGAAAATTTCTCTCTCCTACAATTTTTGCCCCATGTGAGCCTGCGCATGTGCACACACACATATACATACACACACACATGCACACAAACCTGATGATTTTGGATATTGAGAGCATCTCCTACTCTGCCAGGGGTACAGCTCAGTAGAGTCACTCAGAGAGAGGAGGTGTGCAGTCGTACTGATTAACATCAGTCCAAACCATGGCCAGCAGCAGGCTGGGCTGACCGGCTGCACGCTGTGGTTGGTTTGACTGTTTGTAGAATTAGTCAAAGGCTGTTGGTAAACAGACTCAAAGATGTCTTCATTCTTGACTTTCCTTCTCTTGCTTTAGGAGCTGGCTGTGGGTGCCCCCTCCCTGGCCAAGCCTGTCCCCCGTCTTTCGTCTCATCATTGCTCTTTGTTTTACTCCCTCACTGTTCAAAAGACCCAGGCTACACGGCATGAACAGAATGAGGACAGTTGAATAAGAAGAAACATCCAAGCAGAAAGAAAAGAATTTTCAAATTTCTTGAAAGCACTGGGGCTTCCCGGTTAACCTCCATGCTTAGGATCACTCCAGTTATTCCCATGTAGCAATACTTGTCATTCTTCTAACCTTTAGAACCATCTCTCTGTTCGTCTCATATTCTTTGGTCTTCGCATCTCTTGTCTGTCCAGATGGCTTCTTAACTATATAATTTTCTCCGACTCGACTCTGATGATAGTTCAAATTAACAGGAAGCCACTGAACCCCGATATATCTTAGAGTGTGTTTGTCCTTGGCACTATCCCAAAGGCAGCGATGAATAAAAATTCTCCTGGGAAAATACAGTAATATTACAACTGGTGGAGAGGGTGAATTTGTAAACACACTTTTGTTTTCAAATCTGTGCCCTGAAGGCATTCCCAGGGCCAAAGAGTTTGGTGAACTCAAGAAAAACAGAGGAGCTCGGAAACAGAGATGTTCTGCCACCTGCTCAAAGAACGTAGAGTTTCAGTTTCGCGGTGGCGGGTACCAGAGGACTAAAAATGAAAATGGGGTATGGATTTTTCTATCTTTTCATTCAGCATTTTTTTTTCAAATGCTCTTCCCTTTTCAAGAACCATCAACATGCCTTTCTTTTAAATTAACACCATAAGGAGCTGAAGTCTCATTTCCTGGAAACGCAGGACTGGACTGCAGCCATCCCTCAAATGAGCCCCGACGGAGAAGACTTGGAGACGTGAGCTGGGGCTTCCGGTGGATGCATATTAAATGCCTCGGACTGAAAGCTGAGGTCATGGATTACTTTCTCATTGCTGTCAAAGGTCAGCTCAACTTATCCTTCCTGTCATTGTTGTCTTAGATCACGCATGACTCAGTACTCAGCCCATTTCCGCACAGAGATTTCTAAGTCAGTTGTGAAGAAATACTGTCAATAACTCGACATTCAAGAAGAGATGCTAATGGGAAAAGGTGGAGGTACTGCTGAGGATTGGCAGTGTGTGTGTGTGTGTGTGTGTGTGTGCGCGTGCGAGCGCATGCGCTAACTTGTGTCTGACTCTTTTTGACCCCATGAACTGTAGCCCACCAGGCTCCTCTGTCTATGGGTTTTCCCAGGCAAGGATACTGGAGTGGGTTGCCATGACCTACTCCACAGGATTCTTGACCCAGGGATCGAACCTGCATCTCCTGTGTCTCCTGCATTGGCAGGCAAATTCTTGACCATTGCACCACCCGGGAAGCCCGTGGATTGGCAGTAATACAAATAAAATAAAATAAAATAGGGCAGCAAATCAGGAAATGGGGCAGCGGCAGTCACTTGAGGAGAGGAAGTTAAGCAGACTGGCCGACATCACCACTGCAACATTTTCTGTTTTCCCTGGAAACTTCATTTGCATAACGGAGGGAGCAGGTGTTGTGGTGGGAGGACCGTGAACTTTGCTACCAGCCTTGCTGAAGACAACTAAGAGACAACAGACGGAGAGGGAGTGGAGTGAGTGGAGGTGGTGATGTGTAGGCACCACCAAGCTGGGTGAGGCACTGGAAGCCTAAGTCCAGTCCCAGCTCACACGGGGGCTCCTCCAGCCTAAACCCTGCTGTCCACGTGCCTCTCACAGGACGGTTCACTGCACCCAGCAGTGGGGAACTTCCCTGCCTGGCTCTGCTGCTGTTCAATTCTTACTCTGGGAGGGTCCCTTTACCTTTCAACTTACATAATTTCTTCTCTCTAAGTAGACTGAAAACACCTGTTGGAAGATAATTGTCATCTATAATTTCCTATACTCAGAGAATCCATCACAGCATCAGGAATATAAGGGTAGGAATCCAGGTAGGCATCTATCACTGGGCTGTGCTAAGTCACTTCAGTTATGCCCGACTGTGTGACACCATGGACTGTATCCTGCCAGGCTCCTCTATCCATGGGATTCTCCAGGCAAGAATTCTGGAGTGGGCTGCCATTTCCTCCTCCAGGGGATCTTCCCGACCCAGGGATTGAACCTGCATCTCCTGCATTTCTTGCATTGGCAGGCGGGTTCTTTACCACTAATGCCACCTGGGCACTTCTTAACCCTTCTCAGCTTCAGTTCAGGAATAGTTCCTAACTTTCAAAACTGTTGTAAGAAACAGAGATTCATGGATTGCAGAGTGATTGATATACAGAGGCAGTCACTGCCCTGCAGAACTCAGGGTGTGCCCCCACCGTACCCTGGCCTGTTGCTTGCTTTGATGGGGACAAGGAAAGAGTAAAGACAGCCGGGAAGCTGACGGGCCCCCGGTGAGAGCATCAGTAAACTCACAATAGCTACTCAATTTACCTTTCTTGTCCTTATCACATCCTCACCCCATTTTCCCCAACTTCAGATGAAATGATGACCCAAAGAGATGACAAAATAATGTGAATAATTGTGAGGAGGCTGAAATGTTTACCCTGCTTGTTGGCTAACAAGTTTGCCAGTCACAGCTTCAAGGATGCAGGTGGGAGACACAGGGCCCTTTTCAGAGACAGAGGACATTGTTACAGCCCAGCAGGCAGCGTCGAGCTTCACGTTCTCATGGCTTCCTCTGGAGCCCCGAGACCCGTGGCAGTGATGCTGATGTGGGCACAGGCGGCTGCTGTGCACACAGTAGATCTATGTCAAAGCTGAGGAACTGTGAGCTTAGAAAACAGCCAGTCTTTCTAATAGCAGGTTCTTAGCAAACCTGCCCAACCTTTGATCTGGAGACTGACAACGCCTTTATTATCCTCACCAGAAAACGAATCTGACCTCAGCCCCCGAAAGAGACTCTATCTCTATCCTCCAAGACTTTTTTGTATACATTTTTAAAAAGCCAGTCTGGGACAAGAATTGTCACATGACATGTAAAAGCAACAAGGAGAATTACCCTCCATCCCCCGCAACACCACCCAAAATAGGACACAGCCAGAACTCAAGCCAATGTGATTAGATGGAATGTCCTTAAAAATTCATTTCTTTAAGCAAAGAGATCGATGATCTCACATGGAATCTTAAGTAACGTAGCTCTCAATTGCCTGAGAAAACAGGGAGAGACGATTATTGCGCCCTTCTCTGGGAGTTTGGAGGCTGCTGCCTGCACCTGGTCACAGCACCTCTGCTGTGGGACCCAGCCCCTCCTGAGCCCATCTCCACCAAAAGGCCAATATCGATGTTTTGTTTCCTGCATTTCCAATTAGCCTGGAAAGGGGACTTAAGCCCATTGAAAGAAAATGCATTAGGAATTTTTTTTTCCCCTAGTTAATGAAAAGGAAAGAAAGAAGTCCTTTCTGACTTTCTTTGGACTTTATGAGATTAAAAATGGTTTCGGAGACTGAATTCCTTCAGAGGCTACATGTGGAGATTATGGAGTCTGAGATTTATCCGGATAAGTCTTCCTATTAACATGTTTTTGTGAGGTCAGAATGGGCTTCCCATGGAGCTCAGTGGTAAAGAATCCACCTGCCGATGCAGGAGATGTGGGAGAATTGGGTTCAATCCCTGGGTCAGGAAAATTCCCTGGAGTAGGAAATGGCAAAACACTCCAGTCTTCTTTGCCGTGGAAAATTCCATGGATAGGATAGCCTAAGGGGCTGTAGTCTATGGGGTTGCAAAGACTTAGACACGACTGAACATGTGAGGTCAGACATGGTTCTCCCAATGACTTGAAGACCTGGAACACACCTCAGAAGCTTCCAGAATCTCAGTTCCCATCTCAGGGCATGCCCTTGGAGTCCTAAAAGGTGAACCATCTCGAGGATCTTAACACCCTCCTTCAGAGGCACAGCCCTGTCCCCATTTTCAGACCACAGAGAAATTTGGTTCAAAAACGTTTTCATTAGTTGCAGCAAAATGAAGTGATTGTCGTAGTAAAGAATTCAGAGACTGCCTTGTTAGAGAGACAGAGCAGCCTGGGTAGGTGGTGGGTGATTCAGGCAATGTCCTCCTTGCCTCCACTTCCGAGAGAAGGAGGTAGGAGCCCTGGAAATGCAAGACCAGAGATCTGGTTCTTGGCTTGAAAGCTTCCTTTTCTCTTGCTTTCCACCTTGAATCACTCACAGAATGCTGTTTGGGGCTCCTAAATATTCTTTTTTTCAGCTCTGCCCACAACTTCTTTTTTCTTCACTGAGAAGTTCTCTTTTTTCTTTCTTTGTGGATGAAAACATCCATCTGAAACATTTCATTTTTGTTGTCTCATCCCACGAGGTAGAAATCTAACTGGATGCTTCTCAAGAAGCATGTCAGTGCTTCCTCACTACCCCTCAGGACTCCCCATCTCACCCACAGCACACCCAAGACACCCCACAAATGCACACAGAGGGGAGACAACCCTTACTTTCATTCCACTCAATTCCTTTAAAGTTGGTTGCCCAGAATTCAGTTTCCTTCAGTCATCTCTAGGTGTCATCCGAGAGGAGCCTCTTCAGGCTCGATTTTCAGCACAGACGCGGGCATTTGGCGGGCCTGGGGAGGCTAGGATGCTGGGGACTCTGCCTTCGCTGCTGGTGTGGAATCTGAGCTCCTCCCCATGCTGGCCCCAGCCGTCTCCTCCCCATGCAGCTGGGGCCCGGGCAAGTGGCACTCCAGGCAGACGGGAGCTCCGCCCCCAGCGTTCTCATCCGCAGTGAAAGAGAGTTACCCTCTGTGATTGTACATAGAATCTGCCAGCAAGAGCCGCCTGAGAGAACAGACAATGGAGCTCTATGTACCTCTGCAGAAAAAGAACAAAAATTCCTACACTTCAATGTTAACTTCTGGGATCCGCAGCCACCCCAGGGCATCCTGGAGATCACCCAACACAGAAGACATCTTCAGAGCTTAAATTAGCTTGCAAATATCAAAAAGGTTAGAGAATGTATCATTTAACTAGAGGGACACTTAGCTTCCTTCTCCATGCCCAGAAAGCATTGTGTGTGTGTGTGTGTGTGTGTGTGTGTGTGTGTGTGTGTGTGTACGCCTTTATGTGTGTTTCACTTTGCATGTTTTGGCATAGATTTTGCAATGCTGGGAGCTGCAAAAAGCTACAGGCTTTTTGTCCTCTGCATAAGATGGCCACACATTACAACAGTTATTTCAAATGTTCTGTTTTAGCATCAGGACTTAGCAGAGTGCCTCACAGTAAATATTAAATAAATGACTGATTTTATGACCTTATTCACACTGGGATTTTGCTAGCAAATATGGATCCATAGAAACCCAGTTGGTAAATATTCCTTGATTCTCCCTTGGTAACACAGAAATTCCAGTAACTCCTGCAGCTCTTCACAGGCAGTCTAGCAAGGATCTCGCTTGTCAGCAAAAGTGAACCATATGGTCGCTGCCCTCAGGCCCCATGTTACACAATGTCGCTGCTTTGCACATTCAGAGCAGATTTGTTTCCTCACCAACCATGAGAGGCTGTATCTTAAACAACTGCAGCAAAACTATATTTGTCAAGCATCAGAAACAAACTGTATTTTGTACATCAGTAGTCTTGTTTCTATTCAATTCAGTTTTCTGACTATTCAAAGTTCAGTCATCTGGCTTTGATTTTTGGCTTGTTTACAGAAACTAATAACGCTTAATAAAGCTCCAAAACCACTTTCAGCTACGTCTTTGTACTGTGAGTCCACAGGACTGAGAAGTCACACAACTGGTTTTGCCAACCCTCCTACAGATGTGCATGCATCTCAGGAGTCCCAGTAGACCAACCACCACCAGCTGTGGACTGCCCGCCGGTTCCACACCGCAGCTCAGATGTGCTGCTTTCAAGGTGTTTAGTCCACGACTACAGAGCTGGCGAGGATCTCGAGCTCAGTTTGTTGTGCTGCAGATTGGTTTGACTGATACCACGTTTCAGCTTAAAGCCCCTTGTTTGTTTTTTTTGTTTTTTCATTTTTATTGGAATATAGTTGATTTACAGTGTGGCGCTGGTTTCAGGTGTATAGCAAAGTCAGTCAGTCATACGTATACGCACATCCACTCTTTCAGATTCTTTTCCCATACAGGTCATTACAGAGTATTGAGTAGAGTTCCCTGTACTATACAGTAGGTCCTTGTTAATTGTCCGTTGTACATAGAAAGGACTTCTCTGGAAACTCGGACAGTAAAGAATCTGCCTGCAATGCAGGAGACCTGGGTTTGATCCCTGGATTGGGAAGATCCCCTGGAGGAGGGCATGTCAATCCACTCTAGTATTCTTGTCTGGAGAATTCCATGGACAGAGGAGCCTGGTGGCTATACTCCATGGGGTCACAAAGAGGCAGACACAATATAGTAGTGTGCATATGTCAGTCCCAGCCTCCCAATTTATCCCTCACCCCTCTGTCTCCCCCTAGTAACCACAGACTTGTTTTCTACATCTGTGACTCTGTTTCTGTTTTGTGGGAGGCAGCTTGATTCTGACATGTGTTTTGCACTGGGGGCTAAGACCATAAGAGTTTGGACTGCATGGTGGTTTTTTTTGGCTGAAGAAGAAAAGAAGAACTTTTATCAGTATTTTTTTTCATATGCATCTGGGATAAAAATTAAGACAGGACTTGTATCTCAGACACCAGTTCCTTGGGTAATCTCAGAGACTAGGGGACCAGAATAGATGTTCGGAGCATGTGAAGACTCGTGGTCTCTGCTGCAATGATAACGAATTCACTACTTCCTAAGACTGTGTGAGCCATGCAATATGCTCTGTTCTCAGCAGCAATGGCATCTAACCCTGTAGTCTCCATACACCCCTCAACGTGGCTCCAAGAATGTGACCAAAATCTGGAAAGGCCATAAGATACTCAGAAGAAAGCTAGTAGACAGATTCTTCTGGTATAGGTGGTATAAGATAATTTGCCAAACACCTCAAGGCTCTGAGCTAAGGAATCTCGAGGGCAGATGTCACTTGGCTCCCCTCCTAGCACACATGTTCCACCCACTCATGATGAGAAAGGAGAGACTCCCTGGAGGCTTGAGAAGTTATCAACATGTAGCATTCTGTGGGCCTCTACTCCCATCCACGTGGGTGCACATCACCTTCAGTGGATCCTCACGGTCCCCTCCCATGCCAATTGCATCTCACACTACACAGGCAACCTCAACAATATTCTGATAGCCTGCAGAGAGTCGGGCCAAAACGCCTACCAGAACCAAGAGCTAGAGCAGTAGGAAGGGTGTAGGCCAGAAGGGTGTTCAGAACAGCTCACCTTCCCCATGCAGAAGGCTGAGCACCAAGTGGCTTGGTTGCTGCCATTTCAATATGGATACTTAGATGTGGTCATCTTGACCAGAATAGAATCAAGCTGTTAATTTTTCTCTTTGTTTTCCCAAATGGAAAACTGCTATATTATCTTCATCTGATGAAAAGATTTTTCATCTTTTTTCTTGAGAAATCTGTATGCAGGTCAGGAAGCAACAGTTAGAACTGGACATGGAACAACAGACTGGTTCCAAATAGGAAAAGGAGTACGTCAAGGCTGTATATTGTCACCCTGCTTATTTAACTTCTATGCAGAGTACATCATGAGAAACGCTGGACTGGAAGAAACACAAGCTGGAATCAAGATTGCCGGGAGAAATACCAATAACCTCAGATATGCAGATGACACCACCCTTATGGCACAAAGTGAAGAGGAGCTAAAAAGCCTCTTGATGAAAGTGAAAGAGGAGAGTGAAAAAGTTGGCTTAAAGCTCAACATTCAGAAAACGAAGATCATGTCATCTGGTCCCATCACTTCATGGCAAATAGATGGGGAAACAGTGGAAACAGTGTCAGACTTTATTTTGGAGGGCTCCAAAATCACTGCAGATGGTGACTGCAGCCATGAAATTAAAAAACGCTTACTCCTTGGAAGAAAAGTTATGACCAACCTAGACAGCATATTCAGAAGCAGAGACATTACTTTGCCGACTAAGGTCCGTCTAGTCAAGGCTATGGTTTTTCCTGTGGTCATGTACGGATGTGAGAGTTGGACTGTGAAGAAGACTGAGCGCCGAAGAATTGATGCGTTTGAACTGTGGTGCTGGAGAAGACTCTTGAGAGTCCCTTGGACTGCAAGGAGATCCAACCAGTCCATTCTGAAGGAGATCAACCCTGGGATTTCTTTGGAAGGAATGATGCTAAAGCTGAAGCTCCAGTACTTTGGCCACCTCATGCGAAGAGTTGACTCATTGGAAAAAACTCTGATGCTGGGAAAGATTGGGGGCAGGAGGAGAAGGGGACGACCCAGGATGAGATGGCTGGATGGCATCACGGACTCGATGGATGTGAGTCTGAGTGAACTCCGGGAGATGGTGATGGACAGGGAGGCCTGGCATGCTGCAATTCATGGTGTCGCAAAGAGTTGGACACGACTGAGTGACTGAACTGAACTGAACTGATGAAAAGAAAACAAAAATATTCATTTTTAAAGAATCAGATAGTGCCAAAAATTATGGCATACAACCCATCCGAAACAAAAGACTTGATGAAAATCTTTTCCAGAATTTTTTCACTGGACAGTATGAAAATCACTGGTTTGGGTTTTCTGGGAAGCAGATGCTGAGATGGAGTTTATTGTGCAGGATATTTCTCAAGAACTGTCTTGGGGTCAACACCCATGGGAAGAAAGGGATGAAAGCAGAATCAGGTAGAGAGAGAACTCGAGCTATGTTGCAACCTTGGCAGATCTGACTGGGAGCTCTGAGATGAAAAATAACCCATCAGCAGTGCTCACTATTGAGTTGAAATGGCCAACCTGAGGCCCCTGCCTCTCTGCTCAGGAGGGTGGGACATGGGGAGAAGTAGCCCTGCAGCTGGGCAGTTCCGGAACAGGCTGACAGCAACACGTCCTTTTTAGAAGAGGCATCTGGGCAGTGAACCTTCAGTCCATCACACAGGGAGACACAGTATTATTGTAAACAAATATGGAGTCATATCTTCTACACTGTTATGATGCTGGTATTTTTTACTTAGCAACATACTGTAAACATTTCCCTGTAACCCAAATATGTAATGGATGACATCCATTTTTAATTAGTGCAGATATTGTATCAAACAGGTGTACAATACTAATCAAATTCCTGTTGAAGGGTGTTTGAGAACACCTTTTCTATATTTTTTGCCTTTATAATGAACTCAGTCATGAACATCCTAATGTATATATATCTTTCCACACATGTGAAATTAATTATTAGCATAATTATTAGCACAAAGTAATCTCAAAAGTGAAATTGCTGGGCCAGAAGATATCCATATTTACATTTTGAGTGTAGTGCCAAATTACCCCCCAGAAAGTTGTAACAATTTACCTGAGCACTAAGGATAATCGGCATCAATCTTTGTAATATGTGCCAATTTCATAGGTGAAAAAAACTTGTTTTCTTAGTAACATTTATTAATTAGTAGCCAGGTTAGATGATGTTTCTTATGTTGACATCGTATTTCTTCAATTATTTTTTCCTTTTATGATTTACCTGTACTGATGCTTTGCCCATTTTTCTCTGGTTTGTGTCTGTTATACTGAGGGTAGTAGGCCTGTTTGATATATATGATACAATGCTATTTACTAATATCTATCTGTGTCTTATTTTTCCTTTCTTTTTCTTTCTGTTCTTTTTTTTTTTAAGCTAAACTAACCAAATTCATTTATCCTCTCTCTTAGAAATCCTAATAAGTTTCCTTCTACCCAACTTGACAGGTATTCTCCTGATACTTCTGTAAATCCTCACACTTTCAAGGTTTCTATTAGTAAATAATGTGAAAAACAGACATTCTCTCCCAGCCCACTCCTTGGTCTTATCTTACTCCCCAGCCACACCGGATTACCTTTTATGGAGAAAAGTCATGAAAGACACACAGATTTTACCTTTCATAACGGTCACTTTGATGCAACTGCATCAGGATGTCTGCTTTAATGGTCTTCCTTCCTTCGGAAGTGCCCCTGAATGGCCAGACTTTCTGCGTGAGGTCCTTAGAAGCCCTGCCTCTACCTACAATACGCGGCTGAGCTGGGAAGCAGTGACATTTCCTCCTCCAGCCTGCGAACCTCAGGCAATGCAACTGGGCAGAGCCATGCACAATGAAAAGTGGACACAATCATGTTCCAAACTTAGGCGTTTTTCCTGCTGACCCATGTCCTCACCCCATCCTCCTACCCAGGTACAAGCTTCCTAGCTCTACCTGGATTTCTGAGTTATCCACTCTATTTCCCCACCCTCCCCGTTTTTTTTAATTAAATGAATGAATTAATTTTTGGCTGTGCTTGGTCTTGCTGCGCAGGCTCTTATCTAGTTGCAGCAAACCGGGGCTTTTCTCTGGTTGCGATGCGTGAGCTTCTCAGTACGGTGGCTTCTCTTCTCGTTGCAGAACACAAGCTCAAGGGCAGCCAGCTTTAGTGGTTGCAGCTCCCTGGCTCCAGGGCACAGGCTCGATAGCTGTGGCACACGGGCTTAATTGCCCTGCGGCATGTGATAAGTTCGCGCTTCAGGGATCAAAGCCGTGTCTCCCGCATTGCCAGGTGGATTCTTTACCACTGAACCACCAGGGAAGCCCCTTCCTGTTGTTTCTAAAAACACCTTTATTGAGGCATAATTTACAGATCACGAAGTTCACTCATTTTCAATGTACATTACAATGATTTTTAGTAAGCTTACTGTCTTGGGCTACCATCACCACAATACAGTTTTAGGACATTTTCCTGACCTCACTGAGATCTTTCGTGCCTGTTTACAATTAATCCCCTTTCCCATCCCAACTCCAGGCAACCACTAACCTACATTTTGTCTCTATGCAATTGCCTTTTCTGGACAGAAATTAAATCATATGTGCCTTTAGTTTTGACATCGCCTCTTATCTCCGATGAGAAATTCCAGATTCAGCCTCAGCTCTGTGGAAATTTGCTGGCCAGACATGGGTTCACTTAACTGGTAAATGACAGAGCTCTGATTCAGGTCCAAGTCTCGTGACTCCAAATTCTTTCCACTCCCTCCTGCTTTCCTGATCTGGATACAGTTGCAATGATGAATGGAAAATTTAGTGATGGCCATTTAAAAAAGCCTCAGAGATCACTGGCCTTCTGGGTCTTGACACCGAACTCCTGACTCTGCTGAGCCACCAGTGTGTTAGTTGCTCAGTCGTGTCCAGCTTTTGCGACCCCATCGACTGAAGCCTGCCCCAGGCTCCTCTGTCCCTGGAATTCTCCAGGCAAGAATACTGGAGTGGGTTGCTATTTCCTTTTCCAGCTCAGCCACCAGAGGGTGCCCCAAAGATTTTTAAATTGGCTTTTGCTTGTCACAGTTGGGCACCTTAGGAAAGAGAGTGTGAATTGTGACCTGAGTGCAATCTCTCTGCGTAGAATTTTTCTTACAGTATTTTCCCTCTCTGGGAAATTGCAAATAGCAATGGAGAATAAAAGCTAGGAAATGTTTTTGGTGCACATTTAAGATTTTTTTTTTCAGGCTTCTCAGACCAATATTTTTTTCTTTAATAGAATAAAAAGGGAAACTACTAAAAAGACTTGGTTAGGGAAGCTGGTGAAACATTAAGTTATGACAATCCAGCATGACAGATATCCAATTAATCATAACATTAAGGTGATTGTGTTAATCTTTTGCATTTTTAGAGAACTAAATTGATTGAGGGAAGGGACCTGGAAACATGTTTTCGGATTGTTACCCAAGTACATTATCTATGTAGCTAGAATTAACTGGATAATAATTCAATATGAAAACTGAATATATCTTTGATAATTAATTTTTTTGTGACGTATCTCCAGCTACCGGGATGGATGGATGAATGGACAGGGGCTGATCAACAGCCAGGATGGGAGCTCCTGGGATGATCTTCAGGGGAACGTGATGCTTGTCCTGAGCACCAGCCTTGGCAGGTGTCAAAATCACTGGAGCCGTATGTTTGGTGGTGCTGTGCCCTGTGCCCACCACGAACCGCGTGCTCCCCAGAACCTGGACTGCAGTTATGGAACCAGGATTAGACCAGAGCCAGTCAAAACCTTTCGTTAACTGGAACCAGAGGTTGAGAACGGACTCACCACAAATGGGAAGTTGTGTCTTTTATGCTTATCCTTCTCTTGACAGCTAAGCCAGTCCTGAAAATCCTGCCTTTAAGTGATGACATTGAAAGGAGGGTGCTTAGAATTTCAAAAAATGGCAAATCTTCAAGTACTTTCGAAGCATCTAAATCTGTGCAATGAATTCATATGCTAACGAGGGGGCATAGTATTCTGGTCACCTCAGTAGGGTCGCCACCCACCTGAATAAGGCAACATTTTTATCGTGAGCTTCCGTCCCCAAACGGGAGCCCATTAACCCCAAGCCACCTGCTACTCTCTGCCTAGAAAATCTTGTGTCTCTATAAATTGATGAAACCGGGATGCTGAAATAGCACTTTATTGTGGAAAAAAAAAAAAAAACATGCATTACAGAAAATTTACTGCTTTAACCATTTTTAAGTGCAGGATTCACTGGCAATAAGTATATACACAGTGTTGTGTAAACATCATTACCACCCATCTCCAGAACTTTTCCATCTCTGTACCACTGAACAATAACGACCCCCCGCCCGGTTCCCCAACAGTCCCTGGTAACCATGAAATATCACTATTATAAGCATATTCATTTAGTAGGTTTGGGGATGAGAAAGCCATTTTACAAAAAGGAAAAGAGGGGGAGTTACAAAAGGGCAAAACTCTGCAGAAGCCATTATAGTGAAAATCATAACTCTGTCCATCTTTTCCTAACACAGAATGAGCGTCAGGATCGGCCTGTGATGGGAATCGCAGCTGCACACAGTCAGGAGAGATGATGCTCGGTCCTAGATGTGTTTGCTGAGTGAGGGGGACACTCCCACAAAGCAAGGAAGTCGCTGAATCTCCTGAGACCCCAGAGAGGCCCAGGCAAGGCTGGGAGGTGTGGGCATCTGCCTGGAATCAGTGGTGTGGCCAGGTTACAATCTCAACCTAAAACTTCATGCTAATCATCTGAACTCCGAACATTTTTCCAAAGCTAAAATTACCTTTCAAAGGAACGTAGTTCTAGTGTTTGAGACACCTACAACAATTCCTTCTTAAATAAAATTCAATCTCTCAACCAACCACAATTCCTACTTTTTTAAAAAGCACGTAAAGAAAAACAGTGTTAATGAACCCTCTTAAATTCAGACGCACAGGGTCTCTTCTTTGGTGCTTTATTTACAGTCTTGGGCACTTACTCTAACTGGCCCCTTTCTGAGACCTAGCGTCTTCTGAAAACACATGGATTTCCTTGTGAAGGAAATACACTTAAAGCCTTTCTGGCTCCCTTTCCCTAAGGCGTTTTGCTAATGTGTACCAGAACATTCTTGAAAGGAGAAAAGAAGGAAAAGAGAAAGAAATACTTTGTCAGAAAAGAGCCTGCCTTTGGGCGTAGCTAGCACAACTGCCTCCTGTTAATCTGCAACCTAGTTAAGAGAACCAGAAATAATTTATTGTGTGTGGTGCTTCCTATAATAACAGCTAACATGCATTTGAGCACTTGCTATGTGCCAGGTACCATGCTACATTTTTTCTACGGATAATCTCATTTGCTTGGCGCAACTACCCAATAAGACAGAAATTATCTGTATGGATATTACCTATACTGAGGGCTTCCCTGATAGCTCAGCTGGTAAAGAATCCACCTGCAATGCAGGAGACCCTGATTCTATTCCTGGGCTGGAAAGATCCCCTGGAGAAGGGATAGGCTACCCACTTCAGTATTCTTGGGCTTCCCCGGTGGCTCAGATGGTAAAGAATCTACCTGCAATGAGGGACACCTGGGTTTGATCCCTGGGTTGGAAAGATTCCCTGGAGGAGGGCATGACAACCCACTCCAGTGTTCATGCCTGGAGAATCGCCATGGACAAAGAAACCCAGGCTACAGTTCATGGGGTCGCAAAGAGTCAGACACGACTGAGCGACTAAGCGCACACACACACACACACACACACACACACACGCCTATCCAGAGGAACCTGAGGCTTTAAAGACTCTAAGCAACTTGACCAGATTCACACAGTCAATAACTAGTTGAGCCAGAATTTGAACTCTAACCAATCTGACTCCAGGAGCCTCCATTAATTAAATTACACTGATTAAATTCATGCAAAATCTCTGTGAGATGTTAACTTATATTTTACAGATGAGAAAATTGGAGATTAGAGTCGTTGATCAGCCCAAGGTTGCATTTATGTGATTGAATAGAGAATCAGACCTGGTATTTTGGGCTCTCAAGCCCTTGTTCTTTCCATTAAACACATGAGTTCTGTTTCCCCGCATGCGTACTAAGTCACTTCAGTCACACCTGACTCTTGTGACCCTATGGACCATAGCCCGCCAGGCTCCTCTGTCCATGGGATTCTCCAGGCAAGGATACTGGAGTGGGTTGCCGTGCCCTCCTCTAGAGGACCTTCCTGACCCAGGGATCAAACGCACGTCTCTTACATCTTCAGCACTGGCAGGCAGGTTCTTTACCACTAGCGTCACTTGGGAAGACCCCGGCTCCCCTAGGCCACTTTAAAAACAAAAGGCAAATTGAATTCCTGTACTGTGGGAGTAGTTTAGCAGCAGTTTATCCCTCTCAGCAACCTTGTACTTCGAGGAAGGCTCCAGACTCTGTGTGGTTTCCCCGCCTCTCCCCACTTGATACAGCCTCCTGAAGCCACTTGATACAAATTGGATGAACAAGGTTCATAAGGGAATGAAAATAATACAAATTGTAGGGTTTGTTTACACGCTCTTTGGCACTGATAGGAACCATCAAGCGACAGATGGTGTTGATCCAGATGAAAGAACAGAGAACATGTGATAATGAATTTACAAGTGTTGTATGGAATGTTTAAGTGCTATTACCCTTAAGCATTTGTTTGTTTCTCTCAGGCAAAGCAACTCTAACGATCTAAACTATAATTTAGGACAGGAGTGTTTCTTTACACTCCATGAAATTCTTGCAAACTTACTTTCCAAACCAAACTGTGATGCCAAATTTTGACTGAGAAAAAAATATACACATATATATATATTTTAAATTTTTATCCCAGGATGTTAGTTTTATCTTTGTGGCTATTGTGAGAAAAAAATATTTATAATCATCTGAAAATGAACAATACTCTCAGGGAGCTGGTCAACTAATAATTATGGCAAACCTATGTTCAGTAAATTTTAAAAATAGCCTA
Source organism: Budorcas taxicolor (assembly GCF_023091745.1). Lineage (NCBI taxonomy): Eukaryota > Metazoa > Chordata > Mammalia > Artiodactyla > Bovidae > Budorcas > Budorcas taxicolor. Next base: position 23,846,662 of record NC_068918.1, read on the forward strand.
TAGTGATATTGTTTAAAATGAGCAACTACTTTGGCAAATGTGAGTAATTAATGCTTGCTGCTGCTGCTGCTAAGTCGCTTCAGTCGTGTCCGACTCTGTGTGACCCCAGAGACGGCAGCCCACCAGGCTCCCCCGTCCCTAGGATTCTCCAGGCAAGAACACTGGAGTGGGTTGCCATTTCCTTCTCCAATGCATGAAAGTGAAAAGTGAAAGTGAAGTTGCTCAGTCGTGTCCGACCCTCAGCGACCCCATGGACTGCAGCCTTCCAGGCCTCTCCCTCCTCCATCCCTGGGATATTCCAGGCAAGAGTACTGGAGTGGGGTGCCATTGCCTTCTCCCAATTAATGCTTATTTATCTGTTTTTCAGAAAATTATTTTTCTTGGGACTTTTCTGGTGGCCCAGTGGTTAGCACTTGGTGCTCTCCACTGCCGTGAGCCCAGGTTCATTCCCTGATTGGGGAATTAAGATCCCTCAGGCTGCACAGAATGGCCAAAAAATTATTTTTTCTTTACTTCCTTTAATTTTTAATTGAGATGTACTTGACATATAGCATTATATCAGTTACAGGTGTACAATATAGTGATTTAATATATTTTGTGAAATGGTCTCCACACTAAGTCTATTTAACATCCATCTAAGAATTCCTCTCTTAGCAACTTTCAAATACACAATACAGTAGCTCTTGTTTCATGCTGAGATTTAAAGGCCAAGGACAGGTTGTTGAGAAAGCAAGATGACTGCTCCAACTAGGTTAGAAAAGATAGTTCCAGAATCCTCTCCAGGGACTGGCAGAGATTCTCTCTTTCTCTGGTTAGCAGGGGCAAGAACAGACAGCTAGGACACTGAGCTTCCCTTTGAAGGAGCAGTAAGCAGACAGCGGCTGAAAGCATGTTCTTATCAGAAGCTGCTGTAAGGAAATGCCATCTCATCGCACATGGCACCTAAGCCAGCCGTTTCCAATTGCCTTTGCCCTGAAAGTTTCCGCTGGTGTCATTCTGAGAGCCATTCCCTCTGGGGTAGGAGGGAAATGAAGACATTTAGAAGTGGGTCAGAAAACTGCCTCAGCCTACTTGCTTCATGTGGCCATCCTTTTTTTTTTAATTTAAATTAATTAATGTATTTTAATTGGAAGCTAATTACTTTACAATATTGTGGTGGTTTTGCCATACATTGACATGAATCAGCCACGGGTGTACATGTGTCCCCGATCCTGAATCTCCCTCTCACCTCCCTCCCCATCCCATCCCTCAGGGTCATCCCAGTGCACCAACTTTGAGTGCCCTGTTTCATGCATCAAACCTGGCCTGGCGATCTATTTCACATACGATAATATACATGTTTCAATGCTATTCTCTCAAATCATCCCACCCTCACCTTCTCCCACAGAGTCCAAAAGTCTTTTATTTATGTCTGTGTCTCTTTTGCTGTCTCACATATAGGGTCGTCATTACCATCTTTCTAAATTCCATATACATGCGTTAATATACTGTATTGGTGTTTTTCTTTCTGGCTTACTTCACTCTGTATAATCGGCTCCAGTTTCATCCATCTCATTAGAACTGATTCAAATGCGTTCCTTTTAATAGCTGAGTAATATTGCATTGTGTATATGTACCACAACTTTCTTATCCATTCGTCTGTCAATGGACATCTAGATTGCTTCCATGTCCCAGCTATTGTAAACAGTGCTGCAGTGAACATAGGGGAACACGTGCCTCTTTCAATTCTGGTTTCCTCAGTGTGTTTGCCTAGCAGTGGGATTGCTGGGTCATACGGCAGATCTATTTTCCATTTTTTAAGGAATCTCCACACTGTTCTCCATAGTGGCTGTACATCCTTTTGTTTTCTGGCTTATCTTCATCTTTTCCTGACACTCCCTCTCTTTTAGATTCTCAAGTTTGTGTTTTGTTTTTGAGAACCCTTGAGTTATTTATTTTTATTGAACTATAGTTGATTTGCAATATTAGTTTCAGGTGTACAACATAGTGATTCAATATTTTCATAGATTACATTTCATTTAAACTTATTATAAAATATTGGCTACAATCCCTGTGCTGTGCATTACATTCTTGTAGTTTATTTGTTTCATCTGTGGTTGTTTGTACTTCTTAATCCCATCTCTCCTCTTGCCCCTCCCACTTCCTTCTTCCCAGTGGAAACCACCGGTTTGTTCTCTATATCTGCTTCTGTTGTGCTATCTTCATTCATTTGTTTTCTTTCTTAGATTCCACACATAACTGACAATGCACAGTGTTTCTCTTTCTCTGACTTATTTCACAAGCATAATACCCTCCAGGTCCATCTATGTTTGTGTTCTTGAAACTACTCACTCACACACCACCCATGGTGTTGTCTCCATTCATTTTTGTCTTTGACATTTGGCTCCATTTGCCTGTGCTGCTCACTGTTTCATTCTACAATGCAGGTATTGATAGAACCCCAAAGTATCTGTCAGGAAGCTTCATCCCAAAGGATGACCTTTAAAGAAAATACCAGAGGTCAGTGGTCAAGAGCAGGGCCAGGAAGTCAGATTGTTGGAATAAAGAAAGTGGAGAGGACAAATGGAAAGTTGGAAATAATAGGAGCTCAGACTCACTGGAGACACAGATGCACTGGAATAAGATAGCTCCCAAAGTGGAGGAACTGGGAACAAAAAGGATTCTTGTGCCAGCTGTCATGCAGAGTGGAGCTATAAGCCAGACCCCAAAGAAAAGGCTGGTAAATCTAGCTAGGCCAAAGGGCCTTGGAGCTAGAGGCTAAGGCTCTGGGTCCATCACTACGGTTCTTAGAGTGATGGAGGTCCTGCTAAGCTAAATACAGGGGTTTAGTTTTGATGTCTAATCCTGCCCACCAGAACTTGCCTTTTAGATTCTGTACATTATTCATTATTGTGTCAGCCTAACCCTTTGACCTTCGGTCCTCTTTATCTTCATCATCTGTCTTTATCCTAACTTCATCTTTTGCTTTTCTTTGCAGAGCCTCTCTCCCTTCAGCACCCCTGCCTTCCTTATCTGCCGTGTTCCGGGGCCTCAGCCCTGTTTGGTGCCTGCGTTCCAGCTCTCTGGCTTGCACAGCCTCCCAGACCATGCTCACGGATATTCCACTGCCCCTTCATGAGCTCCACCCTGGACACTCAGCTGTCGTAGCAGAAGCTTCTAGCAGGGGTGTCACAGTCGGACTGAAATATGGTACCCCTCTCCTCCCACCCTTTTGATTCAAGGCATGGTTTTTTTTCTGGTCCATATTCTGGAGGCTCATGGTCCTTTAAATTCAGAATACAATCACTATATTGGAGTCACCACTTCTCTTAAGGGATTCTATCTGCCAAGGAAATCACTAGACCTTGTAGTCACTTACCCTAAGGAGGCAGAGCAGGGCCTCTCGGTCCTGGGACCTCTGGGGATGGTTTGGTCAAGGTCACTTACTCAGTAGTCCCTGAGCACTAGATTGCTATGAGCACTTCATTTCTTTGATCTTCTACATCTTCAAATCACGGTCGGAGCATTCACAGAGTTCTCATTTATCCAAAAGCCCTTGGTTCCTTCTTGCTTACCTAACACGGGACTTTGGAATTTCTTTGTCCCTTTCTGGCATCAACTCATTTCTACATAATTCTTTCAGTGTGCACGTGTGCATGCTAAGTCACTTGAGTAGTGTCCAACTGTTTGCAATGTTATGGACCGTAGCCTGCCAGGCTCCTCTGTCCATGGAACTCTCCGGGCAAGGATACTGGAGCGGGTTGCCGTGCCCTCCTGCAGGGTACCTTCCCGACCCAAGGGTAGAATCCTCATCTCTTATGTCTGCTGCATTGGCAGGCAGGTTCTTTACTGCTAGCACCACCTGGGAAATTCATTCTTTTAGCACAAAGGTCTAATAAGGGTTTACAGATTTTCACTTTGAAATCTAGGCAAGAAATACTACTTTTAAGGCACTTGGAAAAATCTTCCAGAAAGAGTGAAATATTAATTATATCTGATACTTATCTCGCCTTCGATATATTAATAGAACAAACACTATCTTGTTTCCCCAATACAAACAGTGCTTTCTCCCATCTCCTTTCTTTTTAAGTGAACTTGAATCCCATTTTAGCTTATTTGTCTTAATATGCAAACTTGGGAAAGGTTTATGATTTTGAAATCTAGACACTTTCTGAGAATTGGATGAAGATATTACAGCTTTACAACTTGTCTTAGGAAATAAAGGGTGATGAGAACATTAAGTCCAGAGTTGGATGGACTGGTACACTTTGCAAAGGATGGGGACCTGCATTGAAATGATGTTTATGGCTCACTGAACTATTTTGATACCAGCAAAAACTACCTTGGGAGCCTCCAGTACATTAAGATTACTTATTCTGTCTGCTATTTCTCACTAATTATAGGTCTCAAAAGTTTACAATTCAAATACTATAAACTTTGATGTATGAGGATTGGCATAAGCCAAGGACTTGATGTGTCTTATAAAGTAATGAAATGTTAAAGCATTTGTGCCATTTGAGAAATCTTAGAATATTGATATTATTTTCTATAATAATTTGTACTTGTGGAACACTTTGCATTTTACATTACAGATGAAGTTGAGATCCCTTATTTCTTTCCCTTCCTCCCCAGAAATAAATACCATAGTGAATTTGATATTTAACATTTCTGTACATGGTTTACATTTATGTTATATATTAATTTATCCATAAAAATACATATAATATTGTTTTGCATGCTTTGAAATTCTATCTAAATGTAACATACTATATAAATCCTCTTACAACTTGTATTTTTTAACTTATAAGATTTAGCCTATTGATTCATGTAACTTCAGTTTACCTATTGAAATTTATGTATTCTTTTGTATGAATAGACCTCAAATCTATCTATTCCATTTAAGTTTAAATACTCAGCATTAAATTTTTCAACTTAATTTTTCATTGTATTTTCAACTTTTTATCTGCTATATCCTTTTCATTACAAACTCTCTTTATGCTTTCTTTTTTCTTAATAAATATTGTCAGAGATTTGTCTACATTTTAGTCTTTTCTAAAAAACATTTTAGGTTTTATTGATTATCTTTATTGTATCTTTGTTTTCTGTTTTCACAGTTTTTGTTCATACCTTTGTTAGTTCTTCCCTCCTGTTTTCTTAGGGTGTATTTTGGTACTGACTTCTCTAATGGGAAATTTAGCTCATTAATTTTCTGTGTTTTCTTCTAATTGAGGAGCTGAGAAAAGGAAATGCAGAGCCCCCACCCTGCCCATTCTCCTGCCATGGGCCCCAGCTCCATGTTTCTAGGACTCCGTCACGACCTTCTATACTGATGGCCCCAGAGAGAAGGCTGAGGCCTGAGAATCTGTTCAGCTGACCTTCTCCAAGGAGGAATGGCAAATCGTCTTCTCCATACACAGCTAGGCTCACATTTTACTTAAAGTCCAAAACCAAATCTCCAGTTTTGTCAAAAGTGAACACCATATTAAGATACACACACATAGATACATATGTATGTGTGCATGTATGTATTTACGTATATATGTGTGTATACATGTGAAAAAATCACAAAGAAAATTAAAAGAATGATTGGTTCAAAGGTCAGCATAGTTGTTCCCTCTGGGAAAAAGGGAGGAGATAATATAAAAAATGCAGAGATTAATTCATAGAGCAAGTTATTAAATGTAAGAGGTAACGGAATCAAGGCCAAAATGAAAGAGCTAATTTTTTTTTTGGCCAAAGTGCACAGCATGTGGGATCTTAGTTCCCTGACCAGGAATTGAACCTGCTTCCCTTGCACTGAAAGCTCAGAATCTTAACCACTGGACCAGCAGGGAAGTCCTGAAAGAGGAAATCTTTGAAACAAGCAGGGAAACTTTATTTTCTATAAATAATGATGGGAAGGCTGTCTTTTAAAGTTGGGCGTGTAAGGGGGAAGATTGAAGAATTTCACATCAATCAGTTCAGGAAAGTGGGATAAAGGTCGTCTGCTAAGAGGTTGAGGAGCAGTGGGTGTCAGGCTCCAGTGTCTGGAACATGGTTCTTGCTCAATAAATGTGGGTTGAATAAATGCTGAATAAGAGTTTTTAAAAATTTGGAATAAACTGTTTGGTCATTTGCTAGGAAGTAAGCCATGAAAGAAGAAAAGAATACTTGGACAGCTCTGCAAGTTCAAGTAAGGTTCGTTAGCATGGAACTATTGTAGTGAAGCCAACTGGCAACCCAGCAGTTGTAAAGAAGAAAGAAAATGGCGGGCTTGGGAAGGAAGAAGTAACAAAAGGGACGCATTGTAGGGGTTAGTAAAAGCATAATAGAAATCTCCAGTCATGGGACCAGGCTGGCTAATGAGGGAAATGAACCAAGAAGGGAAATGAAACCAGCCTGGGAGGAAGAGAAAGGCTGAGGACCCAAAGTTCCCCTTCACTGAAGTTTCGCTGTCTACCGGCTCATTCCCATCACTGCACAAACTCTCATCTTCAAACCAAGCCAAACAAAGCCCTACTCGTAACCTCAATTTCCCTGCCAGCTGCCGCCCCATTTCTCTGCTCTACTTTGCAGAGAATGTCCGTAAAAGTCTCCTCTATTCTTTGTCTCAAACTTCCCTCTCCTAAACCCACTCTAGTGAGACTTCTCTCCACGGACACCCCACTGAAACCACTCCAGTCAAGGTCGCCAGTGACCTCTATTTTGCTAAACAGAGTGATCAATTCTCAGTTCTCATTTTAGCAGAGCTATCAGTAGCTTTGGATAAAGCTGATCACTCCCTCCTGCTAATGCATTTCTTCAGTTGGCATCTAGGGCACTGTACCCTTGGCTTTTCTCCTTCATCTCTGGTGCTCCTTCCTCCCCCCTTGTTGTTGGTCCTCTTCTTTCCCCTGACCTATCAACCCTGCAGCATCCTAAAGCTGAATCCTTGTGCTTCTTCTCTTCACTATCCACACTCACTCCTTGGCGTTACTCTCTTGTCCCAAGCTTTTAAATACCATCTATGCCTCCCAAATCTAGATCTCCAAGCCAGAACTGTCCCCTAAACGTCAGATTCCTGCATGCATCTCCCACTCACCATGATGGGTATCTCAGAGTCAGTCTGTCCAGAACTGACCTTCTGATTGTCCTGCCCTTAGCTTCCCCCACATCTGCTCCACCCAGTATTCTACTTCTCAAGTGATGTTAAATCCACTCTTCCATTTGTTGAAATCAAAAGTCTTAGTGTCAGCCTTTACTCCTTTCTCTGACACTGCATGTCCAATCAATTGGCACCTCCTGGAGATACTTTCAAAATATATCTAGAATCCAACCATTTTTTTACTTCATTCATTACTATTGCTCTGAGCCATTACATTTCATCTAGATAACAGACTGGAATATCTAGAAGAATGTTGCCTTGTTTGTACCTTTTCACTTCCCATCAACTCCCCCCAACTTAACCTCAACATATCAAAGTGGTCCTTTTAAAGTACATTGGATCCTACATCCATCTCTTTTAAAACCCTAATAGCTTTCCATCACACTCACAGTAAAAGCCAAAGTCCCCCCCCCCACCCCACTTGCTTACAAGAGTCTCTGTTATCTGCTCTCAAGTAACCAGACCGAGCTCATCTTTACCACTCTCCCTGTCTCTTACTTGCTCTGCTCTGTCCACGGGACTCCTTGCTCTTTCTAGGATACCCCCAGCCTGCCCCTCATTTCAGGCCTTTGCCGTGTCTGTCCCATGGCCTCAAATGCTCTTCTAGATGCCACGTGGCTGAAGGCTGACCCCTTCACCTCATTTATGTCTTTACTCAAATGTCAATGTTTGATTTAAAATTACACCAGTGGTATGCTGGTAAATGTTTATCAGCTGCCTGTTTAAGAAAGAAGCTGCACTTTCTATGATTTGCAAATTTCTACAGTGCAAATATTTGGCGATTTCAAGTTACCAATGTGTTGTCACTGAATTGATGCTGCTGAGCGTGGAGTCGAGGGAGAGATGCCACCATCAGCTGATTTTTCCAGAGTACGGGTCACTGTCTCATAGAGCACGTTGCTTATCACCACGTCCATTGTTTATTATCGGCCTCTTCCTCATCATTCCCCCAGGGATTTTTGTCTGTTGTCTTCATTGATGTTTTGTAAGAACAAGGCCTCGTGTGGAATAGGCTGTCAATACGTTGTTAAATGAATGAACGAATTTCCTAAAGCGGGTGACATAATGCAGCTATAGTAATAATGATCGGCCAGGAGAATGTTCAGGCAGAACACTGTGGTCAGATCTGAAGATCTGGGCAGACAGGACAGACGTGACCACACTGGAAAGTGGAGTGGAATGGAGTCTGTGCCTCTGGAGCTGAGAATCCTGTGAGGGAGGCTGCGGAATTCTGAGCAGCTGCCACCTTTATGTAGTTTTTTAAAAAGAATTTGACGGACCTATGGCTAATATACAATATTATATAAGTTACAGGTGTACAACACAGTGAGTCACAATTTTAAAGTTGCACTTTATTATAAAATATTAACTATATTTCCTGTGTGGTACAATATATTCTTGTAACTTATTTTATACTCAATAGTTTGTAATTCTTAACCCTGTACCCGTATATTGCCCCTCACCTCTTCTCTCTCCCCACTAGTAACCACTGGTTTGTTCTCTATATCTGTGAGTCTGCTTCTTTTTTGTTATATTCACTAGTTTGCTAGCTGTTATATATCACTAGCATGATATAAGCAACATCATACAGTATTTGTCTTTCTTTGCCTGACTTATTTCACTTAACATAATGCCCTCCATGTTCATTCCTGTTGCTACAAATTGCAAAATTCCATTCTTTTTTATGGTTGAGCAATATTCCATTGTGTGTATGTATGTGTGTGTATCACATCTTTTTTATCCATTCATCTGTTGATAGATACTTAGGTTGCTTCTGTATTTTGGCTATTGTAAATAAGGCTGCTATGAACATTGAGGTGCATGTAACTTTTTGAATTAGTGGGAGGTTTTTTTTTGGCTATATACCAGGAGTGGAATTGCTGGGTCATATAGTAGCTCTATTTTTAATTTTTTGAGAAACTTTCATACCGTTTTCCACAGTGGCTGCACAATTTACATTCCCACTAATGGTGACATTAATGTAGTTTTAGAACAAACCCCTTTCCTTTGCAGTAAGGAGACATGGTTAGAAACCTCTGGCTTTATGAGGTTGAGTAGCAGCTGTTTGTTCTGAAGCTTTATATTTAATTTAATGAACATTATTTCAGACTGTCATAATTATGCGTTTGAATAAAAAGAATAAGGTGCATTGAAAATGAACAAAAGAAATTTATAGGTGTGCACTTACTAGAGGGAGAAAGAGAGAAAAAAAACTTGAGTTTTAGGAACTCTTTGCTGTCACTCTTCTTTGAATAATCTGCCCTAGATATTTTCTTTTATTTAGTGAATGTATCAATGCAACACCATCTTCACATCCTGATCCAGGGCCTTGAACATCTGGATTTTTCTCCTCTTGCAAATGCATGCCTTCTTAACATTTAGAAATTCTATTTACACTGGAGCGTCTAATAAAACCATTTTCCTAATATACCACAGAAATCTATTTCTTCTCCATGTATTCACCGACATAGGACCATGAGGGTGCGTTGTTTTCCTGAGTTTGAAGTATAATCATTAATCGATGGTCCTTCCTTTTTGAAGCTCAGTGGCATACTGTTTTTCCAGAGGAGACTTTTTCATGAATGACGTAAAGGTAAACCACCGTTTAATATTCTCTGATGTGCTGTTGGATTTGCTGTTTTAGGTGTAGAGCAGCCACGATGGGAAATATTAAAGTTAATTTTATCTACTTATAATTTTTTTTAAAAAAGTCATACCCAGTGTAAATTTCCAAAAACAGAAATGAAGGGAAGACCAGACTACAGGTGATAAGTGTATGTGCTGGTTCTTGGCACTGACAATGAGAGCAAACTGCTATAAAGCATCTCCCGAAGAACAGTAATATTCAGGCTCTCCTAGAGAATTGTTTGCGGCAGCTGTTTATTTTGGCCTGAGAGAGCGGAGTGTGGGCTGTGGTCGGGAGGCTGCCATCAGCAGTGCGGCTGCTATGAATTCCTTCCCTGACTTGGAATTCTCCTCACCCAGGGCTGGCCCCACGACAGGGCCCACTCTCTTCATCCAGGAGGCAGGTCTTGCCCCCTGAGTTCATGATCCTTGCCCTTCGCCCTGACGGTTGCCAGAAGTTTCTGTCTTGCTCACCATCCACCTCACGTGCCCCTACCCTGCTAGCCCTGTCTGATGGCTCCTAACAAGCTTTCCTTCTCCAAGTAGGGATTCTGCTGCTCTGAGCCAGGCTGATGAGACCCAGGCCACAGCTTCGGTTCTGCCTGCTGATTCCATGCTGCCCCCTGGCCAGTCACCAGCCCAGAATTTGTCTTAATCACTATAGGGACCAAGCCACGGATGCCACTGGATCAGTCCAAGACAATCCTTCCCAGGAAAAACCTTTAAAATCCTTGCTTTAGGAATAAAATCATTCACCAAATGTTAACTTGATCACCTCATCTGGGCATCTGCACTCATGAAGCTTATGTGAGGAGTCAGGTAAAAAAACAATAATAATGAGTAATTGTAGAGGGACGTCCCTGGTGGCCCAGTGGTTAACACTCCGTGCTCCCAGTGCGGGGGCCATGGGTTTGATCCCTAGCTGGGGAACTAAAATCCTGCATGCTACTCAGAGTGGCCAAAGTAAATAAATAAGTCAAGTCTCCAGCCACGGGAAAAAAGACTGTAGAGAGTGCTGAATGTTATAAAGAAAATATAACGAGGAGAGGGTATACTGAGGAGAGGGAGGTCTCAGAGAACATGAAGATGGGAGTCAGAAGTTCACTTAGAAAACAGGGTCCCCACGTTCATATGCAGTGTACGCCTCAAAACCAAGAATGACAGCAATTCTTGATACATGAAATCCTACTGCATGTAGGTCGGGCTTTTGTTCATGAAAACAGTCAAACGAGAAAACACAAATGGGAAAGGCAAAGTACAACGTGAATCTGAAATTAAGATGAGCTGCTGCTGCTGCTAAGTCGCGTCAGTCGTGTCCGATTCTGTGTGACCCCATAGACAGCAGCCCACCAGGCTCCCCCGTCCCTGGGATTCTCCAGGCAAGAACACTGGAGTGGGTTGCCATTTCCTTCTCCAATGCGTGAAAGTGAAAAGTGAAAGTGAAGTCGCTCAGTCGTGTCCAACTCCTAGTGACCCCATGGACTGCAGCCTACCAGGCTCCTCCATCCATGGGATTTTCCAGGCAAGAGTACTGGAGTGGGGTGCCATTGCCTTCTCCAAAGATGAGCTAAAGGAACACAATAAATTCTAAGGGGAAACATATATACGAAAACGGCCAGCTTCAGGTTAGGGATTCTAATGACTGCGGCCTCATCTCTTCCCCAGCTGAGGTGGATGTAAACGTGCACATCCATCAGAGGCTTAAGCCTGCCATCACCTGTGTCTGAACGGAAGGCGCTCGCGTCTGGTTGTGGTCAGAAGCTGTCCTGCTTTCGGCCCCTAGGCTATTCTCCAGCACGAGCGGTCTCACTCTGTGTCACTTGACACTGTTGCACTCAGAAACAGGAGCCAGGGGTCTGTACCTGATCCCAGGACAACCAGGGCAGAGGCTGACCAGTGACCCATGAGCCAGCACAAGGTGATAAGTTCTGCGCCAGTGCGGTGCGTGCTCTCTTTCTGTTACTAGGAAATCTGGTGGCAGGAGAAAAAGCAGGGAAGCAGAGACAGAGAGAGGCTGAAGCACGTTAATGCTTCACCGGAGAGAGGACTCAGGTACGGTGAGTAGTATTAGCAGTATCTGCCCACTCCTCCCCTCTCATCTCCCTGCCAGCCCTTCGGTGGCTCTGGCTGATGCCAGGTGCCAGCGTCTGTGTCTCTCAGTCTAAAGATCTTATTTCCAGAACCTACAGCAGGCTAGAAGTACAGGGGAATTAGAACCTCTGAGGACCAGTCCTCAATCAACAGCTCACAGGAGGTCCTGTATAAACACTACCCCAGCTCTGTCACCTCTTGGCTTGGATAACTCTGGGTTTGCGTTTTCACATCATCGTACCACGAGATGAAGCTTTAGTCACCCCTGTGATAGCGCTTAATCACACATTCTTGATTGCCTGCTGCTACTCCATTCTCTTCCATACCTCTCTACAAGTATTTCCTGTACCTCCCAAATAAAGTAGTTCTGCTTTAATTCTTGTCTCAGACTTACTTCCCTCAGGAGGCAAGAAGATGGTTCATACCCTGAAGCAATTTGAATCTTGTGCGCCAGTTGCCAAAGTATTCACTCTTAAATAAGCTGGGCTTGGCAAGTTGGGATGTTTTTCATTTTTTCCTTTTTTCAGATATATCTTTACTCAGCAAATGTCCTTTACTGGTGACCAAGAGCCTAAATTCTCAAGGCAGGAAATAGGTATCTGGGGAAAGAAGAAACTGGTGGTTTCTTAAAGATAGAATCATATCCTTCTTTAGGAAGTATTTTTGGTAAATATTTGTTTTGAGCTAGGACGTTCTATTAAAGCAAAGGCAGGTTCCTTGTCAAAATATTTAATTAGGGCTTCAAAACATCCTCTCTTTGTGAATATCCTATGATTGACGGCCATATAAGCACGGACAACATAAAAGATAAGAGGTGATTGTCTAATACAATCTGCTCATAACACATTTTGGGGGGAAAGCTAATAATCTATGATTTGGGAGGATTCTTTGGGAAGAATTCACAATTGGTTGTGTGATGCTTATTTAATAGATGCCACTTAGAGAGGGTCACAGAACCAGGTGATTCTGTTATGTTCATTCTGAAGAGAAAATATTCCTCCACAACTTGAATTTAGACCCATGTGTGTGTATGTATGGAGAAGGCAATGGCACCCCACTCCACTACTCTTGCCTGGAATATCCCAGGGATGGAGGAGCCTGGTAGGCTGCAGTCCATGAGGTCACTAGGAGTTGGACACGACTGAGCGACTTCACTTTCACGCATTGGAGAAGGAAATGGCAACCCACTCCAGTGTTCTTGCCTGGAGAATCCCAGGGACGGAGGAGCCTGGTGGGCTGCTGTCTCTGGGGTCGCACAGAGTCGGACATGACTGAAGCGACTTAGCAGCAGCAGCAGCAGTGTGTATGTATGTGAATAGTGATTACATTATGATACATTGATATAAAAAAGTGTTATGTACAGGAATCCAGGAAAAATGCAGAAGACCTCTGAGTGTCCTGTGTAGCCCACTCTTCCGACTTATCCCCACCTTTCATTGTCTTTGAGGTATTTTGCACTCTAGCTTGTAGAAAATGCTTATAAAGTGAAAATGACTAATGTCCAGAGAAATGCAAGTGTGGTGTCAGGTGCAATTTATTATCATGTGGTAGATCTCGACCAGTTGTGTGGGCTTGTTAAACTCATTGTAGCATTTCAGATTGCCTGTCTATGTATGGTACTTTGAATTATTTGAGGTGGCTGTATTAAAAATATCTTACTGGTTCCTTCTTTGATTGATTATTCAGATAAAATCTTTTATTTGTATTCATTTTATAATAACATGAATGTCATTTTACCCTTTAAAAAATTGCCGTTTGACAATACCACGTAAGTAAGGGGGGAAAACACTACATTGTGCATTAGGATGAATTGTGAGATCAAGCTTCAAAGTGTAAGGGTTTGTCTGGAAATTGTTGGGAAGTGATTTCAGAACCAGAGAATGCCTTTAGGACGAAGACTGTCAGGCTCCCCCTGAGAAGGGAGTCTGATGTCGAGTTAAGCACACTGGCCTGGGAATCAAGCTGTGTGTTCTGCGCTGTGTGTTCAGTTGCTTCAGTCCTGTCTGACTCTTTGCAACCCGCTCTGTCCACAAGATTCTCTAGGCAAGAATACTGGAGTGGGTTGCCATGCCCTCCTCCAAGAGACCTTCCTGACTCAGGAATCAAACTGCATCTTCTGTGCCTCTCCTGCATTGCAGGCAGATTCTTTTTTTTTAACCGCTAAGCCACGGGGGAAGCCCAGGAATCAAGCAGAGATAGATTCAAGTTTGGATTCCAAATTTACCAGCTTCATGGCTTTGGGCAAAACTCTTAACCCTTCTACACATTGGTTTTCCTATTTGTAAAACAGCAGTATCTTAGGGTTCTTGGAGGATTAATCGGTGCACGTTACACCCTTCGTGGTGCCTGCACATATCTGTGGTAACTAGCTACTGGAGTGGGTTGCCACTTCCTTCTTCAGGGGATCTTCCCAACCCAGGGACCAAAACTGCGTCTCTTGTGTCTCCTGCATTGGCGGGAGTTTACCAACTTCGCCACCTGAGAAGCCCTGGGCTGGATAGGGGGAAATCAACTATTACGAGCTGAGCAGTTGAGGCTTTGGAGGAAACTGAAGTGGCCAGTGTTCCTCCTAACTCTAGAGAGACCAGTGCTGGAGCTTCTAGTATAGATTGCAAGGTCTATGAAGCCAGATTCCGAATTCAGTCAGAGAAGCCACACAGAGCAGGAAACTGAAAGCTCCATGCTTGGGTTTTGCATCAGTCCAGATGCCTTCTTGCCAGGAGAGGCAAAGATAGGAACGGGCAGCAGAGCCCATAGGCTAGACCTGGGAGTTCACAGTGTCGGAGTCAGGAAGCTGGTACAGTCACAAGGTGAGTGGCAAGTCCTCTTTCATTGTAGACTGTGGAGGTTGGACTATGATTCTCTAAGGCTGTCCAGCCCAAAGATGAATAAAAGTGGCATGCACCCATGCATAGAAAGTGTGTACGCGTGTGCACACACACACTCACACTGCTTCTGAAAGTGACAGTGAGGGGCAGACACGAGGCAAATTACGCCTGGCAGGAGTGGTGGCAGTGGCAGCTGGCTTTTGAAACCCAGAGTCATGGAGTCTGTGGCTCTGTTTCTTCTTTTCACAGGTTTTGGGGAAGAATGGATCTCTCACAAGAGAGGAAGGCATGAAAATATATACCAGAGGCCTCTTTCTGTGTGCACAAGGACACCATCCCTGTGTTCTCCTGGGTGCTCTTCTCATTAGATATATTTGCCTGACCCCTTCTCTTTTGTCTGTCTTTCTTTCATTTATAGAAGGGTTGAAAAATTCACATGCAACAATCCATACGCCCGCTAAAATAGAGTTCTTTGTTTAGCTGGGTAAATCCTCATCTCAAGCTGTCACCTCTTTTGATAAAGCTGAGGTGAGAACCCCTCTCTGGCCAGTAAAATACATTCTTTCATTGCTTTTAATGATTTAACTTGATCTTTTATATGTAAGTATTGTATCTTTTAGATTTCATTCTCAATCCTTGGTCTTCCCAAGGCAGAAACTACTGCCATGTGTGGATATGATTTTGTGGAGGGGGAAGAGGACCTCAGGCTCAGAGACAAAGAGACCTCAGGGGCCTTCTGGACTTCATCAGATCCTCCGGGTGTCCTCCTGGTCACTGGGGCTCTGCCAGTACCTGCAGCTGAAGCCTGAGGCTGGTGGTCTGAGGCCTGTTCTCTTGGCAGAAGCCTGAGGGCCTGGTGGTCCTCCCTTGCAGACCAGTCCTCTCCTCTGCTCTCGCAGGTACTGCGGCCTCTGTGTCTCGGCCAAGTTCTGCACTTGACCTTTGGCTTAAGTTGTCCATGCCGTGGCCTCTGCAGATGTGCAGCTGTGACCATCATGGCAGCTACCGTTCAGCTGCCTGATGGTTACCAAAGAGGCTTCAGGAATGCTGGAATCCCTTGACACCATAGGGGAAGGGGGTCTTAGACCTTCTCGAGGTGTACATGCCTGCTGTTTGCGTGAGGCCACCCTGTATGTCTCCTTCCAGAATTCTAACCCAGGAGTGGGGCACAAGATCCCTCTGCTATCGCTTTCCTCTCAACTAGCAGCACCCACTTCTTTGGCATCTCATCTGAGAAGAGGCCAGGACATCTTGGCCTAAGTGTGTGTGTTTCCCCGCCCTCCATCTTTTTTTCTCCTTCCTTCTCTCTTGGAGTGAATGGGACGGGCCTTCCACCTCCTCTTAATGTCTGGTTGGAACTTCTCTTGTGTTAACTTTAGAAGGGACTCCACCTTCTGAACCAGCCAGACTTAACACAGAGCCATGGAACAACCAAAGGCCAATCCACATCAATTAACATCTCAAAAATGTCTCCCTGTATTCATGCATTTAGTCATCAGGATACCCTGGGCACCTACACATGACAGGCATGGCTGACATCAGAGACACAAAGAGGAGAAAGAGTCACTTCCTGCCCTCAGGAGCCCTGCATGCTAGTTGAGGAGACGTGCGTGCTAAGCCAGCTCAGTCGTGTCCGACTCTTCTGTGACCCCACGGACCATAGCCAGCCAGGCTCCTCTGTCCATGAGCTTCTCCAGGCAAGAATACTGGAGTGGGTTGCCATTTCCTTCTCTAGTTGAGGAGGCAGATGTGAAAATAAAGCATTACAGTTCAATACAGATGGTTCCAGAATGCAGGATAAGAAGGTGCGGCAGGAGACCCGGGAAGGTGTGAGTAACCGCGGTGGCCCGAGTGGCTCAGGGAGAGCTGCTCAGAGGGGAAGAGAGGTGAGAGGAACTAACCATCCAGAGAAAGAGAAAGGCTGTCCTCACAAGAGCAGTGCATGGAGACTGGACCGGAAGTGACCTGAAGGAGACTGGACCGGAAGTGATGAGCTCGGAGAACAGCGAGTGGTTGAGGGGGCGGGGGACAGACGGGGGTGATGAGGTAGGGGGTCTGGCACACAGCTTAGGAGTCTGAGGCTGAAGAATCTCGACTTAATCATATAAGCAGCAGGGTCCACTGGAGAGACTTGTCCATACGTGGCGTGGAACCAGATCTCAGCTCCCTTGAAAGTACCAGGGGGAAGGAGCATCCCATCACACCTACACTGAGCCTGGTCCCCGCTGCGGTTGCTTCTCTCGTTCCTCCTGGGGCTGCCAGTGATCTTGCTTCTGGCCACTGTCTGGAACCCTTGGACAGCTATGCTACTTGGCACGCGGATGCTGCCTCTGCATCATCAGCAGAGAGGGGAGTGTGGGGGCCATGGGCTGTGTATTCCCCCAGCACTGTCACACACACTGGAAAGACACAGCAAACTCAGGAGGGGCTGGGGGAATGGACAAGGTTGACATTACAGCAAGAATCTACCTGGAGCTGCACACGCGTCCAAATCCCGTGATCTGTAATTCTTAAAGCCAGAAATCTCTGGAAACTGATTTAAAATGTGTGTTCTCACCCATAAAGACTCCACTCTGTGATATCACTATTGGGTTGTATTTGCTGGAACTACTTCTGGCTTCAGGACAGACCATGATCTCAGAGAGTTTAATGTCAGTGCTAGGAGCTCACATCAGTGGGAATGACTGTAGCCCAACTTGGCTACATGACTATGAATGAAGCTGTAACATGGTAACCAAAACAGTTTTTTAGAAACAACAACCCTGACAACGTACTGCCAAGAAAAGTTAAAGCGCAAGAGCCTTTCTCTAGGTGCCTGAGAAATGAGGGCCTTTTCGCCATAATATTTTAACTTAAAGCAGACTCTGTTTTCCCCACCAGATAGCCTTCTGCTGGCAGAGGTTGCGGTGTTTATTTCAACCAGCTGTCTCTTACAATCATAGTGAATCTTGGCAACAGAAGGTCACACTGGGGATTAGTCAAAGAGAAGGCTAACGTTGGGCATAAAGTGTATCCCTTGAATGGCAAGTTTAGGAATATAAACTTTGCAATAATGAGTTTTTAAAGATTTTAAACAAAGCATACAAATACGGTCAATCTTCCCCTATTTTCAGAAGTTAAAAAATACAGGGTTAATAAAAATTAATTAAAAAATTAATGTGGAAGAATCCAAATGCTTAATATGATATATAATTGTGGCAGGGTAATGGATATTTTTTTTATTTTTATATAAAATATGTATTAAAGATAAGCTTGATAATAAAAATATGAATTGACTAAAAAGTAAAAGAAAAACGTTCACATATTATAAATGAAATCACCAGTTGGTAGGTATAAGGAGAAAAAAATGAAGAGTTAGTAAATGTAGTTTGCCTCTTAGCTTTAAAATACTCTTAGTATTCCACTTGTGTACGTTATCACCTTGTCTTTGCATTGTTAGAGCAGGAGCAGGGATGGCTGGGTAGTGTACCACATCCTGTTGTGATAAACAAAAGGAGCAACATGGAAACCGACTTTCTATCCTCTGCTGCATTTTTCCTATCTGGATTAATTCTAGATATCTTTTTCATCAAGGTGACACTAGTGGTAAAGAACCCATCCGCCAATCGCCAGAGACATAAGAGACGCGGATTCGATCCCTGAGTGGGGAAGATTCCCTGGAGGAGGGCGTGGCAACCTGCTCCAGTATTCTTGCCTGGAGGATTTCATGGACGGGGGATTCTGACGGCCTCCATCCATAGGTTCACAAAGAGTCGGACACGACTGAAGCAACTTAGCATGCACACGTGATGGCAAAATTACTCTATGATTTTACTTAAAAAAAAAAACAAACTCCATTACTTGCAGTATAATCAATCTGAAAAAAGGGCTCTTTTACTGAGAATACCCACATGGCTTTAAAAAGAAAAGAAAAACTGTACAGTAACAATAAATTGATTTCAATTGTTCAGTTCATTGTTTCAACTCAAGTCAGTTGAGAACTCTACGGATTATTTTTCCTCTTTTAAGAGGAAAATGAATGAAAAATGAATGAGCAAGTGAATGTGGGGAGCTTGCCAATCCTGCTTTCTTCAAAGGAAATACTTCACCACAAGGAAAGTGAAGACGGCAGACCGCAGTTGCTCCAGCTGTGGCAAGATAAAAACGAATATTAATGATTGATGTCAAATCAGCCAGCACTTCTTCTTTTGCCTGCAGCTGATGCTGTAAGGGATATTGAGTCCCAAGAGATTATTGGAATTTAGGTGGCAGTAATTCATCCAATCACCATTTTAAAAAAGAAAAAAGCCCTTGTTCTGTTCAGCTTCATAAGACTTCATGTTTTTCGCATTTTAATTGTGTTTGTTCACTCCAGTGATGAAACAGATTTTTTCCCCAGATTGCTTTCCATCTGGTTGTTTTTGTAATCATAAACAAACTACGTTAGAAGTAATTTTTTTAAAGCCCAAACTCCCATTTGCTAGTCTGTTTTATGTCGGTGAGCACTTATTTTCTGTCTTTCTTGGTGCACATTTATTATTTAGGGTGTGTCTGTGTGTGTGTTTAAATATGTAAATATATCATATATATATCTGATATACTGGTATACACACATATTGATATTTATGTGTGTGTGTATATATATATATAATGCTGATACATGCAGATATATACATACACAAACCTCTAGCTGTTTTCTTTTATTTGCTTTTTAAAGATGTTCTGTCATGTTCTTTTAGGCTGTGATAGTTTAGGACTTGGTCTGTGACCTCAGGTGTATGGCCGGAGGCTGACATCACCAACCCGGGGAGATAGGATTTGTTTTGACTACTGTATCAGGAAGGAAGGAGCTATGTAGATATGTCCTGGAGAACTCAGGGCGCTTGTCTGAGGCCCTGAAACTGCTTGATCAATGGTTAGTTGATCCCGGGGAAGCCAGGAAGAGCGGCGTCCTCCGCACTGTTTCTGTCCTTTGGGCCAAGGCAGAGAGAACCTCGGGGTGGCCTCCCTGCTGGGTCTGCCCTCAGTTAAGATAGGCTCATATCAGAGCGATTCCCTGCAATCAGTCCTGTCTTCATTTAGAGAGATGCAGTGGGGCTGGGCGGGGGAGCTGGGGTGGAGGATTAGCCTGCAGCGCTCTCTCTGCTCTTCATAATCTGCCCACTCAGCCTGAAAGCTCTGCTTTGGGGAAGGATCCTAGAGGCTGGGGACGGTCTTGTGTCTGTCTGTGAGCAGCCCAGGTCAGTGCTCCATGCTGCCAGCTGGGGGACCCATAAAGATGTGCCCCCCTCTTCTGCTCTCAGTGGTTACCAGGCGCTGCCTGGTCCCCCGTAGCTGCAAGCAGGGGTCCTGGAAAACCCCAAATACTGCTGCTGCCTGGTGCATTTTGCACTTTAGTGCCCATAGATAAGGACCTGATGAGGTGGACAGCTGTGGCAGCAGGACTCTGAACAGGCGGGAAGGCCAGTCTGGGTTCTGTTTGTATCCATATGTAGCCACATATAAGTATGTTATGGGGGCTGCGAGAGGACAAGGAAGTGTGTCAGAGGGGTGCAGGAGGAGGAAAGAAAGAAGACATCTCATTCCCTCTTATATAACACACTCTGGGAGACATATATGCTACCCTATGTCTCTTTTGAAATTTAGATGCTATTTTAGTGATCACTAGGAAAAAGAAGAGGGAAAGAAAAGCTCACTCCTAAATGCATACTTGAGCAGTCCCTAATTTGCGAAGACTCTGCAGTGACTATAGGAGGAGTCTCTTCTCCTGCCGGCCTCAGAACTGGGCTGCATCACATACTGTCTCTTCAAATCTTCAGCTTCCTCACATTTCCAGGCTCCTTTTCTGTGGCAGCTAGCCTACAAATACTTGCAAGAATGCATGCAAGAATCTATCAGGCAAAGGAAAACAAACACTCATTTAAACCATGCTGTCTATCAAGTGCCCCTTGGCTCCTGCCTTTTTATATGACTTCTCAAAAGAAAAGGGTACACCCCCCATCTCTACTCCTTCACATCAGGTTTGTTCTCACAGCATTGGAATCTGTCTTCTGAACTTATTGCTGTTGGAAAGCTCTCATTGTTCACCAAAGCCAATCTAATTTTCAATCCAACGGACTCTATTTATTCTTTATCTCTCTGGACCGCTTTGCCACACTGACATCAGAGTGTCATTCTTATCTGGGTGGGGATTTTGTTGTTTTCTCTCTGCTGTATCCAGAGGGTCTGGAATGGTGCCTGGTGTGGAGACCGTGTGCATAAGTATTGGCTGAAGGAATAAACGGAGGAGTTCTTTCCCAGGACTCACTGAAGGGTCCACATCTGGGCTTCAGTGACTGGACACCATCTTGGCTCTCCTTTCTGATCATCCTTTGTGCTTCCTTCATGGACACCCTTTTATGAACATCCTGCGTGTTGCTCTTCCCCAGGGTTTCTTGCTGGTCTGCATCTCTTCTCATGCTATTACTCATTACTCTGAGTAATCTGGTTGACTTTATATTTTAGTTACTCGGGTGTACTAAGGAGTCCCAAATAATATCTTCAGCCATGACCTTTCTTTTGAATTTCAGGTTCAAATATCCAAACATCTGTGGGTCACCTTTCCTTTGCATCCTATGTGATCAGTTGCTTCCGTGGTGTCCGACTCTTTGAGACCCCATGGACTGTAACCCGCCAGGCTCCTCTGACCACGGCATTCTCTAGACAAGAATACTGGAGTAGGT
Organism: Budorcas taxicolor; assembly: GCF_023091745.1. Lineage (NCBI taxonomy): Eukaryota > Metazoa > Chordata > Mammalia > Artiodactyla > Bovidae > Budorcas > Budorcas taxicolor. The sequence continues at coordinate 23,868,009 of NC_068918.1, forward strand.
TGCCATGTTCTCCTCCAGGGCATCTTTCTACCCAGGGATTGAACTTGTGTCACTTATGTCTCTGGCATTGGCTGGTGGGTTCTCTACTACTAATTCCATCTGGGAAGCGCATCCTATGAAGTGCCTCAAAAATCAACATTTCCAAAACCGAATCCCCAGTCTCATCTACTGATCTGCTTCTCCTCTTGAGAAGGTAGCACCCCAGCCAGCTTATCACAGAAGCTCAGCACGGACTTTATTATGAGTCCCTGTTTGAAGTTAGACATGTCTTGTTTGTATCTAGCCAACTGGAAAGACGTGTCTGCCTTGGAAACCTATTTACGTAAGGGATTACAAATTCTCTTTGGAAAGGGCACATCCTAAGAGAGGGAGAGATGGACAGCACAGGCTGGCTTGAAATTGCTGAGTCTGGGAAATCGGATGGTCATCTGCAACCTTATCCCACCAGGATAAAGAAAGGAGAAACAACAGGGGTGCTGGGTTGAAGGCTGAAACTTCCCAGGAAAGGCTTGAAAACGTCGATTGTTGAAACTTCATGCTTCCTTCTGAAGGATCGTTCTGGATCTTCTTCTTAGCTTTGATTCTTCCTTTAGGTGGTTGTTGATGCTCTTGAGCTCTGGGGCTGGTGGAATATGAGAAGCCAGATCATTCCTTATTTTCCTTCCACTTAAAGCAGGGCTGCTAACTCAAATGCATGGTCCCATACAGCTCATGAGCTTCAGATAACAGAGTAGCTGCTGGTACTGATAGTGGGCTTGCTCTGTCTATGCTCTGTGTCTGTGGCTCTTGCTTGGAGCCTGCGGTGGAAGCCAATTAAAGACGGGATTCAAGGTTTCAGAGGTGTCAATCCTGCTGATGCGGAGGTACAGCTAAGGCACACCATGCTGCATCTTAGCTCTGGGCCTTTTTTCATAAGCCCTCTGCCTACCTCCTTTTCTTTCCTCTCCTTGATGACTCTACTCATTCTGAAAGATGCATTTTGGATGTTCTTCTGGGCAGGATTTCCTGACCTCTGCCTGTGACACCAACGTTGGATTTATCGTATCTTCTTTTACTGATCTATTAATATGTCTCTCTCCCTCATTGGACTGTGTGTCTTAAGAGCAGCAACATTATCTTGTTCATCTTAGATTCCACTGCCTGCTCATAGCAGATGATCAGTTAATATTACATGAATAAATGGATGGATGGATGAGCATGTGAATGATGGATGGTTTTCTGAGGTTCCCCACAGTACCTGACACAATGTGTTATTCATATTTTTGGATCAATAAATATTACCATCTGATCGACTGAAAACTGAGTTTCAAGATACGCTCATTAAACTAAGCTACAGAACCAAAATAAAAACCAGACTGCTGGTCTTGCTGCCAGTACTTTTGTGTGTCAGGAATATCCCCAGATTTGGATTAAGCTTGGGCCAGTTTAGAGGTAGACCCAGACAAAGATGGAAGAGGCAGATGGGTGGAGTGAGTGGCTGCCAGTGCCCCAGCAGAACAAACCGCTCATCAGCCAAGAACTCTCTCAGATGTCCATTTATGCATCTCTCAATTAAAGATTAAATTCATTACTATCATGTTAAAAACTGTTTAGTCTGGGTTTATTTTAAACTTTGTAAAATGGGTATTATTTGAAATCCTCCAAGACTTTTTTATTTTTTGAATATTGCATTGCTAAAATTCATTCATATAATTTCATATAGCCATAATTTGTTATTCCATTTCATGGCTATGTTACAATTTATTTATCTATTTCTTGATGATGGGACATTGGAGGATTTTTTCCCCAATTTTTGCTGTTAAAAACTACATTGCTTAGACCTGAGTGTGCACCTCTCTACATACACAGGTACAAAAGTTCATCTTGGATATGCCTAGAAAAAGAGTTGCTAGCTTGTAAGGAAATATGATGGTCAACTTATAGGGCGCTGCCAAACTGTTTTCAAAGGTGCTTATATAAAGTTACTTTCCCATCAGCAACAGATTAAGAATTGCTTGGTCCATTTTTTCCAGCATTCAGTGTTTTCAGAGTTGGTTTTTTTTTTTTTTTGCTCTCATCTCTTGGTTGTCTGTATGCATTTCTATGATCACGAATGAGGTTTGAGTCTTTTATGATTTGGGACCAAATAGTTTTTCTCTTGAACGAGATGCCTTTTCATGTGTTTTGCCCACTTCACTTTTTCATTACTATCATCATATTCATCCCGAATTTAATTCTAGTGTACTTGAAGGTATATTGTCCTGAGAGTAGGAAGTCTGGGTCATGGTTAACATCTGACAATTACTTGCCAAGTTTTCTTGAGCAAGTCATTTTCTCCCTCTGAATCTCTATGTTCATCAGAAAAGTGGAAAAAATAATACTCGTTCTGCCTATTTCACCATCTTGGGGTGATAATTGAATTAGATTAGGTATGTCAAAAGCTTCATAAACTATAAGTTGTTATACAAGTGTTGAGTATTGTCGTTGTATTGCACAGCAGTCGTTAAATCCATGGGATTTGGGAGGAATGCATGCGTGCAGTGAAGTAAGAATGTCACTTGACAGAAACATTCGCAGATTCAGTTATGTTTTATCTCAAGCTAATCTGTCCAAATAGTTCTTTAACCTATATTAACCTTAGATGCCATTTTTACTGAAGCTTTAAAAAATATTTTAGTTATAAACAAGTCTCTTTGTACATAGAATTCCATCTTTTTGTCATGTTGGCAGTCTCAATTAAATACCTGACGTCTTTTAATTCTGTCCTTTTCTTTAATTAAATAAGACATTGGTCCATAGTGAAGCTGAAGATGGAACAGGAAATACTTTTGCTAACGCAGAAACTCATATATGTGTGGGTATATGCATGCATGTATGTATGTGTGTGTGTAGAGTGGTCATTACTTTTTTGAGAACTTTTCTTTCCTTCTAATTCACCATTGTCTTTTTCCATTGCTTTTATATTTACTTAATTGAATTTTAAGAATATGGATTAAATTATAATTTAAAGTAGGCTAAGTAATGGCTCCTAATAATAGCACACCCTAATCCCTGGAACCTGTAAATGTAACCTTAAACAGAAAAAGGATCTTTGCAGATATAAGTAAACTAAGGGGTTTGACATGGGGAAATTATCCTGGATTATCCAGGAGGATCCCAAATGCAAGCATAAGTGTCCTTATAGAAGAGAGACAGAGGTAGATTCGACAAGCAGAAGAGAAGATCATGTGATCATGGAGGCAGAGAGTGAAGTGGTGTGGCCACCAGCCAAGGAACGCTGGCCGCCACCAACAGCTGAGAGCAGCCAGGAATGAAGTCTCCCTAGAACCTCCAGAGGAAATGGCTCTGCTGACACCTGACTTTGGCCCAGTGAAACTTGTTTTTGATTTCTGACTTCTAGAACTTTGAGAGAATAAATTTCTGCTGTTTGCAGCCACCAAGTTTGTGGTCAGTTGCTTCCAAAGCATTAGGAAACCAACACTAACCCTTCATATATGTTAGGCAGAGGGGCATTCAGTTATAAGAACTAGTTACAGATCAGTGATTCCTAACTTCTTCTTCAAGATTTAATAACAATGTGTTCATTGAGCCCTGTAAGATGCCTGAATGGCAGTAGGTGCAGCAAGGAACATAAAGGAATAAGAGACATTCTTATTTAGAATGTCATCTAGTTGAAGACTCTAGATGAAGAATTTTCATCTAGTTGAAGAATCAAAATGAATAGATGCAAAAACATTTAGCATACAATTCAAGACAGTGCCTAAATCAAGGGATAAATTCCTCTGGTGATGTGAACAAAATGAGCAAAGATAAAGGCCAGGATGCACAAAGTGAATAATAGGCAGGGAGTCTGTCAAACCCTTGGGATGGAAAGCTCATAACAGGAATAAATTTAGCTGCTAGGAGGACTCCCTTGCAAAGGGAAAATTAGCAGCAGGATGTCATCTTAATATTAGAGGAAGCAAGGAGCCATTAGTTATTTGGGGCAGAAGAATCGAATGATGGAAATCGTGTCTAAGGAAGACTCATTTGTTTCTGATGGAGCAGGTGGTACACTCTGGCTTGCTTGTCAGTCTCTTTTCTCCTAATAGGCAGTATGACATTATATTTTAGAATAATTTTTTTCTGAAAAATATTTGGGACAGCTATGATGCTCCTTAGGATAAATAGAAAACACTCTGAGATGTCAGAAACAAGAAATATAAATCCTTCTCTCAGTATTCCCAATCAGATGTTATTGATATTGCTCCATATCTCACCAACTAAAACACCAAGAACATTCTTCTTTAATATCCAAATTGCAATAGATCCCTCTTCATGGGCTGCAGGAAGTCCATTTTTCTTCTGAATTTACTTCTAGGGTGGTTTCTGAACATCCTGGAGGAAGGTGTGCCAACCGTTGAATCTTGGCTCTCTGGAGCTCCTCAAAACTTCTAGTCCAGGGTGTGACTTCTGCAGACTGCTCTGGCTCCACTGTGCCCGTTGCTCTGAGCAAGGACTCCAGTTGTTCTCTCCATCCTCATGGCCAAGCAAAGTCTGGGCTGTGGTGGGGATAAACCGACATTTAGAACAAAGAGTAACAGGCACTGCTGCTACATGGGTACTGCTAAGGGCCAGGGACCCAGAGGAACCTCAGAGCATGGGGTATTAAAGGAAATTTCTATCAGACTTCAACATGGAGGGGCCAGACCAACCCCAACCAAACAGTATGCCTAGATATCTTCCCACCTGGGAGTCCAGCCTCAGGAAGAGAAGTTCCTTCCCTCCTCCATCCTGGGCCAGCTCATGCCCACGTCATGATGACTGTCAGTGGGAATAGCCATTTTCTTCATTAAGGCTTAGTGTACGCACCGCTAGGCTTCTTCCATGGACCAGACAAGACACTTTACTGGTTAGTTACATACCAGAACATCAGTGATCAAGCCTGGAGAGCCCTGGTCTGCGCCGTCCACTCCTATCATTGTCCTCCTCAGCTTTCAGCTTAAGGTGAAAGGAAGATCAGGCTGCCTCTCCCGCCCTCTGGGGCTCAGGCTCACAACCTCTTGTGGGTACATATTTGGGCTTGACGACACAAAAGGAACTTCAAGAAACAGAAAGAATTTTTGAGGACAACCCAGTCTCAACCCCAAATCTCCTAATGCTTTACTTTAACTCAGCAAAGGCTCAGGAAATGTGCACTTATTTTTTATTACTATGCAGAACATTCAACATCTCAAGTTGCAATATCCTTAGTTTAACAATGTGCTAAGTTACTTCAGTCAGGCCCAACTCTTTGTGACCCCATGGACCATAGCCTGCCAGGCTCCTCTGTCCATGGGATTCTCTAGGCAAGAGTACTGGAGTGGGTTGCCATTTCCTACTCCAGGGGATCTTCCTGATTCAGGGATCTAATCCATGCCTCTTACATCTCCTACATTGGCAGGCCAGTTCTTTATCACTAGCACCACCTGGAAAGTTTAACAATAATTCCACATTTCCCCCATAACAACATGTGGTAATGTTTTTATGTGTCAGTTTGATTGGGCTAAGAATGCCCAAATAGCTGTCAACCATGATTTCTGGGTGTGTCCTGTGAGGGTGTCTGTTAGCATTTGGATCAGTAGTCTGAGCAAAGATCACCCTCATCAGTGTGGGTGGGCATCAAGCAATCTGTTGAGGACCTGAACAGAACAGAACGTCTGAGGAAGGGTGAATTTTCTGTCTCGTTGCCTTCTTCTCCTGCCCTCGGATCTGGGACGTCCGTGCTCCTGGTTCTCAGCCTTTAGACTCAGACCAGGAAATTCACCATCGGTGTCTGGATTCTCAAGCTTTTGGATTTAGACTGAATTATACCTCTGGTTTTCCAGCTTGCAGATGGCAGAGAGATTGTGTGACTTCTTGTCTTCCATAAAACTGTGAGCCAATTCTGATAATAAATCTGCTATCCAGATCTATCCTATTTGTTCCATTTCTCTGGAGAACCCTGACTAATACACTCCACATTTATAAATAAATAAATAAATAAATGGCCCATTCTACTAATTATTTTCAATGAACAGAAATGTGGTACAGAAAAATTGCTAGCAGGTTTAATTGGTGTTCCTCCAGCTTTCAAGAGTAAATTAAAAACCTATCACCACCATATTCCAATACATATTTATTGAACTGTAAATGTGATTCAACAGCTATTCATTTATTCATTCATTCAACAAATACTTTTTAAGTGCCTACTATGTGCCCAGTGCTGTTCTAGACACTGGAATACAGCAGTGAACAAAGAAAAATCCCTGCCCTCAGGGTATCTGGTATTTCATTCTGAGGGAAAGTGGTAGATAAACAAGTAAAACTGGAATATATTAGCTGATATTGTTTGCTGAAAAGGAATAAAAAGTTAGGGGTAAAAAAAAAAGTTAGGGTAAAGGGATATAGAGTGACTGGGTGAGGCCATTTTCAGAAGGGTTAAAAGGCGAGATTTTTCTGACCAGGATATATTGGACTGATATACTTGACATATCAAATATTTGACATATTTAATATATACTCATCATTCTGTATTCTTTTATTGCCTTTAGTCATAGCACCTCAGAGTTTTTGCAAAGTGAATGGATGACATTTGTACTGACTACATTTCCCAGCTTTCCTTGCAGCCCTGTGTGCCATGGACTAATGGAGGAGGGCTTCCCAGTGGCCCAATGAGTAAAGAATCTCCCTGCAATGCAAGAGAAGCAGGTACAATTCCTGAGTCGGGAAGATCCCCTGGAGAAGGAAACGGTAACCCACTCCAATATTCTTGCCTGGAGAATCCCATGGACAGAGGAGCCTGGGGTGGGCTTCAGTTTATGGGGTTGCAAAGAGTTGGACAGGACTGAAGTGACTGAGCATGCACGTATGCATGCGCATACAGTAGGTACTTATCAAGAATGTTGGAGGAACAGCAAAGAGGTTTGTGAGGTTGTGGTGGAGTTGGAGACAAAATCAGACTTGTATCAGAGGACAGCTCATCTTATGTCTTGGAAGCCTCATTAGCGGTTGGGGTTTTATTCTTGTGAGCTGTGGACATACTGTTGGAGCAAAGGAATGACATTATGTGATTTCTGTTTTAAAAAGATCATCCTGGCTTTTGTGCTGAGAATAGAGCAGAAAGGCAAGGGTGGGAGCCCAAAGAGACTGCTTTAGAGGTTATCACAGCAATCCAGGCAAGATAGTACAGTAGCCTGGACTAGGGTGCTAGTGGTGGGTGCACTTACACGGCATCTCCAAGTAGAGATGCCCGGTGTGCTGATGGATTGTAAATGAAAGAAGTAAGGGTGATGATCATAGAGGGAAAAGGGATTGACATGAGAATTAGAAAACCACGTGAGGAGGTCTAGGGATGGAGCAGGCAGTGGGACTTTTTTTTTTTTTTGATCAGGAGCTTCATATGACCACTTTTTTTGGACAATTATAATTAATTTTATCTCAGTCTCCACCAATCGAGTGTCCCTTGTGGCTCAGCTGGTAAAGAATCTGCCTGCAATGTGGGACATCTAGGTTTGATCCCTGTGTTGGGAAGATCCCCTGGAGAAGGGAAAGGCTACCCACTCCAGTATTCTGGCCTGGAGAATTCCATGGACTGTATAGTCCAGGGGTGGCAAAGAGTAGGACATGACTGAGCAACTTTCACTTCACTTCACTTCTACCAATCAGACATTACACAGGGAGCTCTGTGCATGCTCTTTCTGTCTCTCTCTGTCTCCTCGTTTGACCTTTACCATGCCTTCCTGTCCTTAGCCTCAGCATTGCTTAACCCATTCATCTCTCTGGGGAGATGTTCAGTGCCAGCAGAAGATAGTGATCTCTGAGTGACATAGCTTAATTATCTTCTCTCTCAAAAGCACTTAGGGAAAGAGAAAATGAGAGCAGGGATATGGAACCAATGTTGAAGATACGCACTGTAATTGGAGAAACGATGGGAGGCTGAAATACCGATGAAGGTCAGGAGGGAAGGGAAATCCCAAGCCTGAGACTGTGAGAACAAGTGAGAGCTGAGCAGTGGGAGATAGAGAGCAGGTGTCAGTGGTCTCCATGACCACAAGGTGAACCAGAGGTGAGGGCGGAAGTGATGGGGATGAGCAAACGGGAGGATTGACCTCGTTTCTCCTTCATTTGTAACTGATGCAGCCTCTAGGTACCCTGTAAATTGATGGGATTAAGTAAACTTGAGGAAGAGGCCCCAAGACAATTGTCGTACTTTTTAAGATTTGATTATAAATTAGATTTGAGCTCAGTTGTTCTTATAAGAAAGCAAGGCAAGAGTTACCCTAACCGTCTGTCCAAGGTGTACAAATGACTTAATATGGGAAGTTCTTCTTCACTTCCAGGGGGAAATTACCCATGGCAGTGTCAAGCCATCTAGGGACACCCAAAGACAAACTCCAGGGACGGCTTTTTTTTTTTTTTTTCATTTGCTAAGTGGATGTTTCCAGAATGGGCAGTCATTGCAACCGGAATAGGACAGCCTTGAAGCCACTTCAGAAACTGCAAAATATCCAGCAACTATACTAGGCATTATGAATCCAACATGGAGGGAAATATGTTTTAAACCAGTGAATGACAGGTTGAAAGTAAGAGGTACCTTCTCAATCTCTCACTATGGTTTATAGCTAACAGTCAAATTTAACATAAAAAGCAATATGACTATAATCTCAGCATTGCTTATATATGTTTCTATTTGGCCAGGCTTTTTAAAAATTAATCAATTAATGGCTGTGCTGGGTCTTTGTTGCTGCATGTGGACTTTCTCTAGTTGTGGAGAGCAAGGGCTGCTCTCCCCTGAGGCGCACGGGTTTCTCGTTGCAGTGGCTTCTCTTCTTGCACAGCAAGGGCTCTAGGGCACTCGAGCTTCAGTAGTCGTGGCCTGTGGGCTTGGTTGTTCCACAGCATGTGGACTCTTCCCAGACCAGGGATTGAACCTGTGTCCCCTGCGTTGACAGGTGGAGTCTTGTCCACTGTGCCACAAGGCAAGTCCCTGACCAGGCTTTTTAACATGCCTTTATTCCTTGAAATATTCGGTATTGGGATAGTTTGAGTAATGATTATTGTGAATAATCATGACTGCTCCCACATCTCTAAAGACTTAGTTATTCCTTAAAGACCCTCAGAAACCTTAAAACTTTTAAGTTTTTTGCATACCTACAGAATATGTCATCACCTTTGAAAGTAAATTTATTAGGTTTCTGAAAAAGGACAAAGTAAAAACAAACTTATAGCTACTTTTATGTACATAAAATCATGAAAACAAATAAAATCAAATACTCATACTGAGATCTTTAGTTCATTTTTCACTTAAGAACTGTTGATGATGAGGCCCTTGCTAAACTTTAGACTCAGGTAGATGAAAAGCATTGTTATTGAAAATGCAATTGGCTACAGATTAGTGACAGCCAAGAGGTGATGTCACTTAACTTGAACAATATTCATTTGCGGGGAGAGGCATGTAAATATTTTCAGAGGATGAAAACTTACAGGTGATTTATGAAAAAATGAAAAGATGCTACCTCAAATATTTTAGGGTGATTACTATCATAAAAAGGAAAATACCAAGTATCGGAGAAATTGGAACTCATGCTCTGTTGGTGGTAATATAAAATGGTGCAGCCACCATGGAAATGGTGTGACAGTTTCTCAAAAAAGATTAAAGGGCTTCCCTGGTAGCTCAGTGGTAAAGAATCCACCTGCCAGTGCAGGAGGCAAGGGTTCAATCCCTGGTCTGGGGTGATCCCACATGACTTGGAAACTAAGCTTGTGCTGCGGAGCCCGGGAGCCACAGTTGCTGAGCTTGTGTGAGCCCTAGAGCCCATTCTCTGCAACAAGAGAAGCCACCGCAATGACAAGCCTGTGCTCCACAGCTAGAGAGTAGCCCCCACTCACCACAGCTAGAGGAGAAAGGCTGCACGGCAACAAAGACCCAGCACAGCCACAAAATAAATAAGTTTAAAAAATAGTGTTACCACAGGATCCAGCAATTCCACTTTGGAGTATATACCCAAAATAATGGAAAACAGGGACTCAGAAACTGTGCATCTATGTTCTCAGCAGCATTATTCATGATAGCCAAGTGGTAGGTAGAAGCAAGCCAAGTGTACACTGACAGGTAAGTAGATAAATAAAATGTGAGATATACAGACAATGGGCTTAAAAAGGAAGGAAATTCTGACACACGCTAAAACACGGATGAACCTGGAGGACGTGATGCTGAGTGAAATAAGCCAATCACAGAAGGACAAATGCTGCAAGATTCCACTTATATGAGGTAACGAGTGTAGTCCAATTTCACAGAGACGGAAAGCAGAGCATGGGTGCCAGAGCCTGGAGAGGGGATGGGGAAGAAGAGTTTGTAATTTAATGCTCTCAGAGTTTGCAAGATGAGAGGAGTTCTAGAGATGGATGGTTGCACACCAGTGTGATTGGGCTTGTTGCCACTGAACTATACACTTCAAAATGGTTAAGGTGGTACATTTTATGTCATGGGTATTTTACCACAATTAAAAATAATTTTTTTTAAGTTTTAAAAAAAACACTAAAAACAAGAAGAAAGTTTAAAACTGTGTTGTAAAATCAGCAATCATGTATTTTTTCTTCAGTTTGAGGCATCTCCTGTGTTTTGGTCGGAGAGTAATTCCCTGATGTGATGCTTACACATTCCCCACTGTCCAAACCTTGTTCGCCCTGCCTGCTGCTACATTCCAAGAGTTCCTGTCCTAATTAACATTTCAGTCTAATAAGATTTTCTGGCTCTTAAAGTGTGATCTATCAATTGTTGACATATCTTGGGATATGGCCAGGCATAACCCAGCTGACTACAGCTGCCTGTGGGACGGGCAGGCTGGGAAGGGCTGGGCAAACAAGCACCAGGGAACAGGTGGCAAGAAAAAAAATGCAGTCGGCAGGGTAGGTAGCAGGGCAGGAATGAGTACAGGGATGGTCCATCGGCACAAGGTTGCAGTAAGTCCCAGCGGAATTCTGGCAGGTGGTGACCTTCTGGGCTATAGCAAGAACTTAGGTCGGCTGAAGATATTGGGGAAGGTTGTCAGAAGCTCATGGTTAGGATTGTTCCAAGAAAGGAGATTAACAAAAGCATGGCAGAGCCTTGAGCCTCAAAAGACTAGAGAATACTAGCAGGTTGAAAAGGCAAGATTCTCAACATTCGTATTCCTAGTTACCAGATATTGAACAGCGGGTGGTTCAGGAAGGGTGACTGAGCCTAATGCCTAGAATGTGGAGCTAAACTTTAGGTATCCCAGGCCCCTTATATGAAGTCGGGATTGGCCAGACACTAAGCAGGGCATAATTTAAGGACCTGAGCACCATGGAACAGCCAACTAGTCGACCATAACTTGTGATTAAAAAAAAGTTGAATTACCTATTCTAAAGACATGGAGCTTTGGGAGTTGTTAGCATTCTAGGCATCTTCTAACATAAGGAGACTATTGGCAAAGGATCTAGCTTTCTGAAGATCACAAAGCAAGGCAGAATTTGTAAATCCAGGATGCAACGAACATTTTGAGGTAGAAGCAGTCTAAGCTTTGTGTCTTGGCTGGAAGGAAAAGTCTTGGCAAAACATCCATTCTCTAATATTCCTCTGGTGTAATTGGTGAATGCCGTGTGCTCTTCCCTGACCTCATATAGACAAGGATCCTGAGCGGAGGGTAACTTCTGAACCTAGCAAGCAGACCCACAGCCAGAAACAATTCTGTATATTTAATATATATATAATATATAATTTTATAAACACACACAGGGGATGACAGAGAATGAGATGGTTAGATGGTGTCACCGACTTGATGGACATGAGTTTGAGCAAGCTCCAGGAGTTGGCAATGGACAGGGAGGCCTGGCATGCTGCAGTCCACGGGGTCACAAAGAATTGGACTCGACTGAGTGACTGAACTGAACTGAATTGATAAACACACACAATCCATTTCGAGTTCAGATGGGAATGCACACAAAACCCTGGGCCTCACAGTAGAGAGAAAGCTGCTATAAACCAGTGAAGAAATCCTCCTGTTGTCCTTCCAGAGCTTGAGTTAAGTACCTGCGTGGACGGTTTAGTCAGAGTCCCTGAACGGGGTGGCGCTGACATTCTGTTGAGGAGGCAACTGAGTCTGGGAGCTTAACTTATTTTCTCAAGCTGTCTTGTTCAGGTGACAGCAGCCCTGAGGTATTGTAGAATCTAACAGCGAAGAGGATGAAGGAGAGTTAGAAGGTGAAGGAGAGCTCCAGATGATAGGCTCGTCACTGTCATGAGAAGCCCTCTTCGTCAACGTCTGCTCTAGGAAATCTCTGGTCTGGAAATACAGTTAAGGGGTCCCCCAGCTTAATCAGTTTAGACCTTGAGGCACAGTGATTGCCTTTATTCTTTAAAAAAAAATCAGATAGGCAATTCCCTGGTGGTCCAGTGGTTAAGACTTGGCAATTTCACTGCTAAGGGCATGAGTTCAATCTCTGGTCGGGGAACTAAGATCTCACAAGTGGCACAATGTGGGAAAAAAACAAGTAAAATTACAGTTTGCAGAGTGACAGAGTCTTGTGATCTTTGCTGAGAAGTAGGAGGAAGAATCGACCCTCCAGGGAACCCCCTCTCTTCAGCATCACAGTTACCCACCCTATCCTCCAGCATCCTGACCTCAGTGGCTTGGCAGGGCGTCAGGCCAGACCTCACTTCATTCTTCCTTTCTCAGAGTGGGGACAATGCCAAGTGCCAGGACCAGCCATGGAAGAAGAAAGGCGGTATTCTTAATAAACCCTCAACTCAGAAGTGCTCCAACTCACAGTATGCTGTGATTGACCAAAAATATACTGGTATTCATTTTTTGTTGCTGCTTTAATATCACAAATTTAGTGGCTTAAAATACACACGTCTATTCTCTTAGAGTTCTGGAGGTCTGAAGTCTGAAATGGATCTCATTGGGATAAAATCAAGGTGCTGGAAGGATTGTTTTCCTTTCTGGAGCATCTAGGAGAGAATCTATTTCCTTGTTCTTTCCAGCTTCTAGAGGCTGTCTGTATCCCTCAGCTTATACACCTTTCGACCTTGTAAGCCAACAGTGGCTGGCAAGGTTGGGGCGGGGGGCGGGGGGGCGGGGCGCTTTCTTGCTAGTTGCTTACTTTATCCATTAGAGCATGTTAATCAAAGTTGTTTTAAATTTTCAGTCTGGGAATTCCAACGTCTCAGCCATGTCTGGGTCTAACGATTGCTGTCTCTTCAAATTGTGTCTTTTGTCTTTCAGTACGCCTTGTCATTTTTTCTTAATAGCTGGACATGACGTACCAGGTAAAAGGAGCTGCTGTGAACAGTATGTAGTGGTGAGGTGTTGCGAGTGGTCCACGATTAGGTCTCAGTCTTTTAGTGAGCCTGTGACTCTGGGCTGGCAATGCCTAAGTGTTTCTCAGGTTTTCACTCCTGTTTAGGTGGGACAGGATGGCTAAGTGGGCTGGAGTTGTATATTTCCTTTCCCTCCGTCAATTAGAGAATACCTTGCAGGTTAGGCTCAGTTAAAGAGTTTCTCCAGAGGGCAGGCCTTGCTGAGAAAGAATGTTCTGGCATATTTTAAAGTAGTTCATTTTCCCCTCCCCTTCTCATGCTGGAAGTATGAAACCAGTTTTTCCCTCCAATATTTACTGTGGGAGCCTGGTTAAGCTCCTGGAGAGAGCTTATCTCACAATATTGTGCGGACTCCCTCTGAGGGGACCCCCTGGAGTATTTAACTCAGCATTGTCTGCACTGAGCCTCCAGCAACTCATCAGTAATGGTTCATGATAACCCTGGCATTGGTTCCCGTGGTAACTTCCCCTCTTAAATTTCTGTTAGAGGGGCAGAAACGCCATGCATTTTCCTGTCTGTCTGTCTGTCTAGTCTCGCGGGGAGTGGCTTGCCCTGGGTCTTCCTTACTGTTATGCATCCTAGAAGAGTTGTTGATTTTTCAGTCCGTTTACCTTTTTACTTGTTGTTCAGATGGAGAGACAACCTCCAAGCTCCTTATAGCAGGACCAGAAACCAGAGTCGTGGAGTCTTTCTGTTTGACATCCCACTTAGACTCCCCCACCTCCACTTTTAAGGACCTTTGCCATTACACTGGTCTCAGCCAGACAGTCTAGCATATTCTTCCCATTACAAGATCAGCTGATTCACAATCTTAATTTCATCTGCAGTTTTTATTGAAGTTCTTTTAATTAATTAATTTATTTTTAATTGAAGGATGATTGCTCTACAGTACTGCATTGGTTTCAAACAAGCATCAATATGAATCAGCCATAGGTTTACCCATGTTGGCTCCCACTTGAACATCCCTCACTCTTCCTCCCCATCCCACCCCTCTAGGTTGTTATCGAGCCTTGATTTGAGTTCCCTGAGTCAGAGAGCAAATCCCCATTGGCTATCTATTTTACATATGGTAATGTATATTTCCCTGTTACTCTCTCCACACCTCCCAACCTCTCCTTCTTCCTTCCCCAGCTGTGTCCATAAGTCTGTTCTCAATCTCTGTGTCTCCACGGCTGCTCTGCAGGTAGGTTCATCAGTACCATCTTTCTAGAGTCTGTCTATATGCGTTAGTATACCATCATTGTTTTTGTTTCTCTTTCTGACTAACTTCACTCTGCGTAATAGGCTCCAGGTTCACCTCCCTCATTATGGCTGACTCAAATGCGCTCCTTCTTATGCTGAGTAGTATTTCATTGTATATATGTGCCACAGCTGCTTTATCCATTCATCTATCAGTGGATGCCTAGGTTGTTTCCATGTTCTAACTATCGTACACAGAGCTGCAATGAACATTGGGTTACAAGTGTCTTTTTCAATTTTGGTTTCCTCAGGGTATATGTCTGGAGAAGGCGATGGCACCCCACTCCAGTACTCTTGCCTGGAAAATTCCATGGACAGAGGAGCCTGGTAGGCTGCAGTCCATGGGGTTGCTAGGAGTTGGACACGTCTGAGCCACTTCCCTTTCACTTTTCACTTTCATGCACTGGAGAAGGAAATGGCAACCCACTCCAGTGTTCTTGCCTGGAGAATCCCAGGGACGGGGGAGCCTGGTGGGCTGCTGTCTCTAGGGTCGCACAGAGTCGGACACGACTGAAGCAACTTAGCAGCAGCAGCAGCAGCAGCAGCAGGAGATATGCCTAGTAGTGGGATTGCGGGGTCACATGGTGGTTTTATTCCTAGTATTTTAAAGAATTCTCCATAGTGGATGTATCAATTTGTGCATCTGCAATTTTAATCTCCCCTTGCCACATAATATAACATAGTCTCAAGCGCCAGGAACAGGACCAGGACATGCACATTTTTGAGGGGCCATTATTCTGATCAATGCAAGATCCTTCCTCAGAACTTTTTTGGGGAGGGAGGAGGCAGAAAATACTGGGAATCATGACGAGAGGAACGAGGGTGCTTTGTCCTCAAAGCACCAGGACAGTGATCCCCATTTCCTAAACCCCAAGATGGCTCTTCCATATACCTTAGAGACCTGCTATCCTCTGTCCTTCTGTCTCTGAGTTTATTTTAGGAGAATTTTTAAAATTTCATCTGTCTGGGCAGGAATGGCTTTCTCATTCTGTACAGACACTATGTGTTTCAGAAAGGGAAGCTGAGGATCTCCTCCCCAGGGCCAGGGCTCCCAAGTCTCAGTCCATGAACGAGAGTAATTATAGAAATGAGTCCTGAGTATCAGTTTAAGGGGTGAGGAATAGTGTGGGGAGGGGAGAGGGAGGGAGGGAGGAAAGGGAAAATGAAGACGAAAGTTAAAAAGACTGGGATAGAAAAGATCGGGGTGCCTCACATGTTCTAAGGATGAAAATTATTTCAGTCACGTCTAGACACAGGCCCTGGCTTGCCATTTGAGTGCATTTCACAGCGCAGCAGTCTGAGCCTAGGGGCTCCCAGGCAGCTCCAGATGTTTGCAGGGAGAGATTCCCCCAGTCCCTACTGTGAAAAGTGCAGAAGCTTCAAAAGGATATCAGGAGACCCAGGAACGAAAAGGATGGGAGCGTGGAGAAAGGAGATCAGAGAGAAGAGGTAGAAATGGCAGTTCAAAGGGAAAGAGAGAAAGCTGAAATGCAATTTAGAACGTTCGTCTTGTTGGATTAGGAACCAAAAGAGTAGACTCAGGTAAGAAATCAACCGGAAAGATATGCGTGGATTCAAACGCTTTCCTGGGTGAAAGGGAAAACCCGCAAACCAAAACCAAACCCAGACCCCACTGTGCTCAGTGTCCTGTCTTCTTGCAGCTGCTAAGCCCAACCTCCAGCAGCCCTCTCTGCATGGCAGGCGCACATGGCCGACGCTGGTACTTATGGCTGAATGTCTGGGCTTGCTGGTGTCTCGGCGCTATGACCTCCAGCTGTCCCTGTAGCTGGAAATCCTAGCAAGAGAAAGTGAAAATGACAGGGGACCTGGTCTGAGTGATGGGCAAGGAGGTGGAATGAAAGCGCTGCTCCAGTCAGCACGCAGCCCCCAAGGGCGTTTTCGGTTTAATGCTTGCTAAGGACCCGATGCCCTTGTCTCATCACAGACTCAGGGGAGTTGAGCACTACTGAGCCCTATTAAATGCCCTATTAAATTTGCTTTTCTTTGTTCAGTTGCTAAATCGTGTCTGACTTTTTGTGACCCCATGAACTGCAGCATGCCTGCTTCCCTGTCCTTCACTATCTCCCAGAATTTGCTTAAACGCAGGTCCATTGAGTCAGTGATAGCATCCAACCATCTCATCCTCTGTCGCCCTCTTCTCTCCTCCTCCTCTTCCTATTGAGCACTGTCAGATGCAGACCAGGTACCATGAGGACTTCCCTGATAGCTCAGCTGATAAAGAATCCACCTGCAATGCGGGAGACCCCGGTTTGAATCCTGGGTTGAGAAGATCCCCTGGAAGAGGGCATGGCTACCCATTCCAGTATTCTTGCCTGGAGAATCCCCATGGACAGAAGAGCCTGGCAGGCTGCAGTCCTTGGGGTCATAAAGAGTTGGACATGGCTGAGCGACTAAGCACACACACACACAGGTACCATGAATCCTATTACACAGAGAGGAAACTGGGTCTCAGAGAGGTTTAAGAAATCATGCAAGAGCAGTTAAGTGGGAGGGCTTGACTCCAGCCACTCTCTGACCTCTGCACAGGGCTCTTTTCAACACAACTGTCCTTCAAGGACACATCTTTGAAGGAGGCTGCCCCTGCCTATCATAGCTGGAAATCGTGTGGGCCATTGCAGCCTCAGATCTGTGTGTCCTCTGCCCCGCCAGGTCCCTACTCTGAAGTTTGGACCAGTGGATCTTTGAGGGTGGTTGGGAAGGTTACTTTCTGGGGAGGAGTGGGAAGCCCTACAGCATGCCTTCTTCTCCCATCAGGGTTCTTGGGCAGGTGCGGTGGACGGATGAAGGCAGCCTTCTCTTCCCACGTATAGAATGGAGTTTTGGGTCTCCTAAAAATCAAATGCTTAAAAAGAAAGAAAATACGATTGTCAGTTCATTCTTACACAAACATTTACAAACAGCTGGTTAAGGATAATATTCACATCCGTTGTATGCTCCGCTGATGTAGAGACAAAGTCGGTCTGCCAGTTGCTGTTGTCCTTCTTGGTTATCGTTTCCACTTCTTTTTCTCTTTATGTCTTCAAGCACCAAGTCCTGTCAGCAAGTTCAGGCAGCACTCGGACAATTCTAACTGGGAAGGGCAGGGCACCTGACGTGAAAACTCTGGAAAAGACAGCCACTTACACGAAAGGTCTGGGGAGCTGAAATGGGGACTCTGGAGTCCCGCTCACCTACCCCTTTAGGGAAAGAATGTCTGGAGATGTGGGGTCTGCAAAGAGGCATGCAGACCTCCGGAGGGGTCCAGCTGACATGAGGACTGCTGCGAACTCTCTCACCTGCCATCTCCCTCCCTGGGGCAGGCTGGCCCCTAGGTAAGAGAGGTGTCATACCCACTTGAGGAAACCTTGTTGTCAGTCCCTCAGTCATGTCCAACTCTTTGCGACCCCATGGACTGCACCATGCCCAGGCTTCCCTGTCCTTCACCATCTCCCAGAGCTTGCTCAAACTCATGTCTATTGAGTTGGTGATGCCATTCAACCATCTCATCCTCTGTCACCCCCTTTTCCTCCTGCCCTCAATTTTTTCCAGTATCAGAGTCTTTTCCAAGGAGTCAGTTCCTCACATCAGGTGACCAAAGTATTGGAGCTTCAGTTTCAACATCGGTCCTTCCATTGAATATTCAGGGTTGATTTCCTTTAGGTTTGACTGATTTGACCTCCTTGCTGTCCAAGGGACTCTCAAGAGTCTTATCCAGCATCACAGTTTGAAAGCATCAATTCTTCAATGCTCAGCCTTTTTTATGGTTCAACTCTCACATCTGTACATGACTACTGGAAAAATCATAGCTTTGATGAGACAGACCTTTGTTGGCAAAGTGATGTCTCTGCTTTTTAATGCACTGTCTAGGTTTGTCATAACTTTTCTTCCAAGGAGCAAGTGACTTTTAATTTCATGGCTACAGTCACCATTTGCAGTGATTTTGGAGACCAAGAAAATAAAGTCTATCACTTTAGATTAAGTAAAATTAAGCAGAAGTCTTTCCTTCAGGATTTGACGAGCTTAATAAACTAATAGTTTTTATGAGTCTTCCAAAGAGGAGTATGGTAGGAAGTCAGGAGTGGGATCCAGATTTGGTGGGATCCGGAAGCTCTTTCTGGCAGCCGTTTTAAGGAACCACTAGATGTGGGGGAGATATCATTAATCTTGTTACACAGGAGAGGGAAGTGGATCTTGGAGCAGTCCAGGGAATTGTGGTCCACACAACACAATATCATGAATGTAAGTTAGGTGTAGCTATGGTTTTGGATGGAACCCACACAACTAAAGCTTATGCTTCCTTAGTTCACGCTCAACCCATATTTTCTGAATATTTTTTATCACCTTGAGGCGGGTGTGGGGCATACCATGTTTCGTAATAACACTCTTCAGGAACTCTGAGTCTAAATGGCAAGTGTCCAGGGTCTTGGGCAGCTCGCCTGTTTCTGCAAGGAAGGCACCCAGGCAGATGCTGTCGTCCAGCTTCAGAGCTCCTAGGTCGTGGTTGTTTAGCCACTCAGTTGTGTCCACCTCTCTGCGATGCCATGGACTGTAGCCCACCAAGCTCCTCTGTCCAGGGGATTCTCCAGGCAAGAATACTCAAGTGGGTCGCCATTTCCTTCTCCAGGGGACCTTCCTGACTCAGGGATTAAACCCAGTCTCTGTGTCTCCTGCGTGGCAGGTGGATTCTTTACCACCGTGCCACCTGGGAAGCCCCTGGAGTCCCCCTTCGGCACTGCTTTCCTAATCCACCGAGCAAAGCAGTGGCCCCCAGGCTGGAACTTCCCTGACACTTAAAGGTACACCCTAAAGACGGCTTCAGGGGCTTGTTGTTTTTGTGGCTGTTAGATTAGTCCTGGCACAATGCAAAAGGCTGAGGCCTCTCAGAAGGTGGATGGGAAGGGGCAGCTTCTGGAGAGTGAACCAACGCCCCTGGGATGCAGTACACTCAGCAGACACGATTCGGAGGACAGTTCCTTTCATTTCGGGATTCCTTTAAATGCTGCTCACTCTGGTTCACGACACATGAGTCTGTGTGTGATAGCTGTCGAGGAGGCACTTGGGCTGTGACTTTAAGCAAACACTGCTAAGGTGTTTCTGATCACGTTCGTGCAGCGCTCTTCTGCATGTTAACTCATCGTAGTCGATAAGGCTGAGCCTTAATGCTCGTAGTAGCACACATGTATATATTTCTAGCTGTCACTTGGTTCAATATCAATACGATTATCAGTAATATCTGAGTTAAATGTGAGATGATCAGACTAAAACTAGAGCACAAAGGATTTAGGTGAATTCTGAAGATTTACCAAGGGAAACAGTGGCTAAACACCGAAATAGGCTATTGAGGGAAGTTATGGAATCTGTTTCCCTGGAGATTCTTAAAACGATGTCTATTCTATAGAAGGTTCCACAATCCTGACAGAAGGAAGAGAGCTTAGTTTACTGGCGAGGTCTTCTAACTAAAATCGTAGCTACTCTGCTCAAGGTAAATACTGAGGGGTCATATAACCTGAGATATGCTGATGACATCACCCTAATGGCAGAAAGTGAAGAGGCACTAAAGAGCCTCTTGATGAAGGTGAAAGAGGAGAGTGAAAAAGCTGGCTTAAAACTCAACATTCAAAAAATGAAGATCCAGTCCCATCCCTTCATGGCAAATAGCTGGGGAAACAATGGAAACAGTGACAGACTTTATATTTTAGGGCTCCAAAATCACTGCAGATGGTAACTGCAGCCATGAAATTAAAAGACGCTTGCTCCCTGGAAGGAAAACTATGACAAACCTAGACAGTGTATTAAAAAGAAGAGACATTACTTTGCTGACAAAGGTCCGTCTAGTCAAAGCTATGGCTTTACCAGTAGTCATGAAAGGATGTGAGAGTTGGACCATAAGAAGACTGAGCATTGAAGAATTGATCTTTTTGAGCTGTGATGTTGGAGAAGACTCTTGAGTGTCCCTTGGACTGCAAGGAGATCCTGAAGGAAATCAATCCTGAATATTCATTGGAAGGACTGATGCTGAAGCTGAAGTGCCAATACTTTGGCCACCTGATGTTAAGAGCTGAGTCATTGGGAAAAAACCCTGCTGCTGGGATAGATTGAAGGCAGGAGGAGAAGGAGGGGGCGACAGAAGATGAGATGGTTGGATGGCATCACTGACTCAACAGACATGAGTTTGAGCACGCTCTGGGAGATGGTGAAGGACAGGGAAGTCTGGTGTGCTGCAGTCCACGGGGTCGTAAAGAGTTGGGCATGACTGAGCAACTGAACAACATCATACCCTGGGGTGGCATTTTGATTCCTTAACACCTTGCCTGCTGACACTACTTCTGTTAGGAGAGCTAGAAATCCTATTTCAGGTCAAACTAGCCAAAGGTGAACTTATTACCAACAGGCTGCTTTCTTAATTACTCTATAAAGTATGGTGATTATACTCTATAAAGTAAGGTAATTATTATTGTTGTCACTACTATCATAACAATTATTATTATACATTAATTACTATTATTATAATTATTATTATTACCTACCATTTTTGAGCACTCATTATATATTAGGTACTGTTCTAGCTGTTTATACACATTGTCTCATTTTCCTCCCATAACATTTCAAGAAGAGTGTTATATCCATTTCATAGATATTTAAGCAGAGTCTTGAGGCTAATAATCTGTTGATGATACAGCAGGATTCAGACTCAGGTCTATCTGACCCCAAGGCCTGCACTTCTATGTATCGCAAAATGGACTCCTATATCTAAAAGCACATCAGATCACATACAGTGTTCACTCATATGTAGTCCCACTGGGCAGCCATACTCTTCCACTGGTGCTCAGCAGAGGCTAGGTTCTCTTTTGGACTTGCTTTCATCTCCATGGACACCTCAAAGGTTCATAAAGAATGACATATTTCCCATTAATTGCTGAAATATTAAATGGGATGAGAGAGACCTTCATAACAATCACCTGTTTCCTACGTAGATTCTCATTAGGATAAGTAAAGTTCTGTTGTTTAAAATGTTTGCAAATATATTCTTTTAAAAATTCTCAAATTAAAAAAAAAATCCATTGAGAACTTGTCTTGGGGTGAGGGAACACCTGAAGATTATTCAAAATCAAACCTGGTGAGTTGCAAGAATAATCAATCCAGTTATAATAAAACAAGCTATGAATGATAAAATGATGATGTCAGTTTTCTTATGTAATGTTGCGACATACACTGACAGTGAACAGCCTGTATCTCCATCAGAGCCAGCTCTGGCCCCAACACTGACATTCACGTCAGAGTCCACACGGTGACTTAGAAACATCTCACCTATTTATTGACCAGTGTTCCAGAGAGGACCAAAATGATGGCTTATAGGAAATGTGTTAATCCGGCAGCTGGTGAACTTGGGAGCAAGACAGATGGTAGAGGTGATGATGCTGTGTGAATTGTTTCCCCTCTCAGAGAGATTCCCAAAAACATGTTCCTCTGCAAGTTTTTCTATGGAGGAGGGAGTGGGAGGAAAGACTCTTTTATTGGTATCTGTAACAGATATACTTTCCTTAAACAAGACATAGGTCAGTGATAGTCATGACTTTTTGTGCATGTGTAATATGCGAAGAGTTGACTCACTGGAAAAGACTGATGCTGGGAGGGATTGGGGGCAGGAGGAGAAAGGGACGACAGAGGATGAGATGGCTGGATGGCATCACCGACTAGATGGACGTGCGTTTGAGTGAACTCCGGGAGTTGGTGACGGACAGGGAGGCCTGGCGTGCTGCAATTCATGGGGTCGCAAAGAGTCGGACACGACTGAGCGACTGAACTGAACTGAACTGAATAGGGAACAAAACATTCAGCCTCATGATGAAAAAACAGCACAATATTCTTCTGCTAAGAATTCTGAAATTTTTATAGTTAGAGTTTTGGCTTTTATTTTCTGATACAGGTCACTTGTTGGTTGAATGCCACCTACACCTAAACACAGTTAAAATCAGCTTATTTCCCTCCCTGTTCTCCTTAAGAGCCCTCATCAGGTCAGAAGCTCCCCGGTGTTGTCAGTGGCTCCACACTCCTGCCAACCTTCTATGTTCCTAACTTGGTCAATTTTTTTCCTTTCTATCATTTTGTCCAGGCAATCACCAATTCTAAAAAATTGCTCTACAATCCTTGCTCTACAGGGCTTCTTGAAGCCATATGCTGTCTCCATTCCATTCCATGGGGACAGGCTAGGTTGGACTGAAGCATTGCATCTAGACATGGGGAATAATTTTTAATCTCCCACTTTTAGTTCCTTTCTTATGCACACCATCCTGTCCAGAAACAAGCATTTTCATCATTTGCCTGACCAAATTATATTACAGTTCTGCCACGAGTGTTCTATCACCTTAGGACTCAACTTATTGTCTTATAAGGCCCTTACTGCGCTCATCAGACCCCTTACTGTCCTTCCCTTCAACCCCTTCCACCTCTGATGTACCCATAGACCATTCAGTCTGGCACTTCCCACCAAGTGATGTCACTTCGTCCCTTTCAAACAGTGTTCAAGACTAGAGAATACGTGGTTTCCATGTTTTCATTACCACAACTTTCTTCATTATCTTCTTATCCCTTAGGCACTGATACACAATACAATGAAAAGCTGAATTAAAAATTTATGTGCCATTATGTATTTCTACCTTCTACATAAATTGTTCAAGCTTCTTGTGTATAGGGACTGGGCGTTGGGCAGTCCCTACACACAAGACAGATTTCCACTGGTCCCATCTCAGTAGAGGAACATTTTGAAAAATTCCATCCTTTCCTTACAAACTTTGAAATTAAAATGTCCTTGCATGTGCTAGGTAATGAAATTTCTTTGACAGGAGTGAATTGACCCGTTGAGAAATGTATCTCCTTTGTAAAGAATTTTTTCTGTAAGGAAATCTTTGAGTCTAAAGATAATTCTTTCTTTATTCCAAAGCTGATTTATTTAATGTTGTGTATGGAGGAGCCTGGTAGGCTGCATTCCATGGGGTCGCTAAGAGTTGGACATGACTGAGCGACTTCACTTTCACTTTTCACTTTCATACACTGGAGAAGAAATGGCAACCCACTCCAGTGTTCTTGCCTGGAGAATCCCAGGGATGGCGGAGCCTGGTGGGCTGCCGTCTATGGGGTCGCACAGAGTCGGACACGACTGAAGTGACTTAGCAGCAGCAGCAGCAGCACCAAAGAGAGATTTGAGATTTTTAGAAAGCAATTTCTGTCCACAGACAGACAAGTTGTTAAACAATCAACCCAGAGTTAAGGTGCCTACTAAGCTATTCAACTAGGATATTTTCATTTTTTTCAGTACCAGAATTTGTTAGGTAGATTCATATGTATCAACTTATTTTACCCTCACAATGATTCTTTGATATAGATTTTGTTATTTTCCCAATATCGACAATGAAACCAAAGCTTGGCGCACTCAAGTTCCAAATTCAAGTTCATCAAACCACAAGCGGTAGAACAGAATGGTTACTCGGCTTCTTATCATCTAAATCCTGCACTCTTTCCTAATCCTGAGCCTTTCTGTGCCAGGGGCTTCTGGTTAGCACTGGGCCTCTTACTAATGAGAAAGAGGCAAAGGACTAGCAGTGTGGTTGACAGCGGTGGTGAGGCAGACAGAGGCCTGAGGAATGAGCCGTGTTGACTAGACATTACATTCCCATATGCATTTGAAACTCTTTCCGGGCATTCTCTCAGTCCCATTGTTCTGTTTACTTATGAATTAGTACTGTACTCTTAGTTATTGAAGCTTTGTATTTTACTATCTTATAGGGCTTACCATTCCCCCCAGCCCCGATTTTTCCTCTTCCTGGAGAATCAGCTTATCTAGCTCAAAACATGGAGAAGGCAGTGGCACCCCACTCCAGTGTTCTTGCCTGGAAAATCCCATGGATGGAGGAGCCTGATGGGCTACACAGTCCATGGGGTCGCTAAGAGTCAGACACGACTAAGCGACTTCACTTTCACTTTTCACTTTCATGCACTGGAGAAGGAAATGGCAACCCACTCCAGTGTTCTTGCCTGGAGAACCCCAGGGACAGCAGAGCCTGGTGGGCTGCCGTCTATGGGGTCGCACAGAGTCGGACACGACTGAAGCGACTTAGCAGCAGCAGCAGTTCAAAACATCATTATGAATTTTGGGGGCTCTGATGTCAGATTTATAGATTGTCAGGGAGAGTTGATATTTTGTATCTTCCAAACACAAAGAATAGCAGGTTCCCCATCTGTTCCAGCGTTCCTTTGTGCCTCTGTTTGTGTTTCTCAGCACTACTGTCTTTCGTATTTTCCCTACATCATAAAAGTAAACCTATTACTTTTAAAAAATAGTTTCTGTCTCGGTTTATTCTGTGCTTCAGTGTTGGTTTCTTTTCCTGTTTCTTTTCTTCTCTCTTTCACACAGCACACACGGATACACATGCTAACTTCTTCATCCACAGAGTCATCAATGGCATTTGAAAGACAGTGAACTAAAAGTTCCAGAATCTTCTATGACAGATACACAGCAAGATGTTTTTTCTCTCTAGAACATGGCAATAAACTGTCACAGCTTCATGATGGAAGAACTTTTTATCTCTTTTGTTCATTGCAGTTTTCCACATGCCTAGAACAGTGTTCATTTACTCTCAATTGCTATTTGTTGACTGAATGAAAAATCCAGTATATGCCTCTCCAGACTGCACTGGAACAAAGCCCTTGGTCCATATTTTCTGCCAGGTGAAGCTGACTCTTGGGTATTTTGCTGTAGAAAATCTGTTGAGAAAAGAAGCAGTGTGTAGAGGATAATTACCTTCCTCTGTATGCTCTACTGACCTATTTCTCCATTAGAGTATTAATAATAAATGCCCAAGGCTCTACTGAAAATAAATAACCTTATTCCTTTTTGCTTATTAGACAAAGCCTTGAAATTCACATTTGCACAATGAGGGCTCTAAAATGCACCCTGGCAGATGGATACTTCTTAAGCTGTCATAAGGAGATGAAGAAAATCCAGTCAAATGTGTGGGTTAAGGCGGCAATGAACACTTGTCATTCTGAACCGTGTTAGAAACCAAGGCCCTTGGTCTCTTCAGAGTTACAGCGTTTCCTGCCAGTGTGGGCTGCGAAGTGTGTGCAGGAAGCACGGTTGCGCTGTGGTTTCACACCGGAGCTCAGGTTGCCTCTCATGAATATGCATGGTGAGGCTGTCACTCGAGTGTTCTTGAGCAGAACTGAACCCCCGCACATACCCATTTCCTGCCTATCGTTTGAAGAGGTTCCTTGAGGAGGTTTGAAAAAGTGAGTTGCATCTCCAATTTTGGAGCATTTTACCTTATTTCTCTTCGAGATGGCAAATTGCACCCTGATTTATTTTTACTCACTGTGAGTCATTTGCTAGTCTTATTTTATAAGTAATATTTTCTACATCTTACTCAGAGGCAGATGGGAAAGTTCAAGGAAACACCCTCTTGGAAAGAGGAAAAGTACTCTGCTCTGGGTTTGCATGTTGATGCCTTTCCTGGAGTCCCTGATATAAGCAGAGGAAATAAACAGATGGTGAATGGGTCTAGCAGAGCCACATTTAGAGTGGGTTTTCTTTGTTTTAGAGGCTGTTATTCTGCTCTTACTGTGGACTCTGTGTACTCCTGAGAATGCAAAAAAAAAATTAAATAAACTGGAAGCTCTTTCCTGATATTCATAATACAGGTCACCAGATCAAAAGGTACTTGGCCAGTTGGGAACTCTCTCATACACACACACATACACATGTGCTAAGGGTTATTGCATATTGTCTTTGTGAGAGGAAACGGGGGAGGAGAGGGGGACTCTAGCGCCTCTGAAGCCGAGAGGCAGCGCTCCAGAAACCCACGTGGTGAACAGCATGTGCTGGGAAATGCCAGCCTGTGTCGCTCTCAACTTGGCGTATAGACTCAACTCCTGTTTGACAAAATTTAAGGAGCAGACAGCGAATAGTAGGGGTGTTTTCCCTAGACAAGCAGTAATGGTGAGAGATGGGCATATGTGGGTTGCTATGCAGTTGTTTCACTGTTGATATGGGAGTCCTGCCAAGCAGGACTTGGATCCTGGAAGCGTTTGCATGATTCCATGGAGGTCCCGGCCTTCCAGCTGAACCCACGCACGTGTCTTTTCCTTTAATGACAGTCCTGAGGGAGAAAATGTACCTGCTTTCTGGATGTGTTGCTTCTATTTCGCCACAGTCTGGAGGCTCCTTCCTGAAGTCGTGACTGGCGTTATCTTGGTTGTCATAATGAGCTTCTAATGAACTGTCTGTCTAGTTTGTTTGTTCCTCATGTTAGATGTTCTTTTCCTACGAGGGAAAAAACTGTATCTTTTAGAAATTGCTCAATGCGGTTTTGGCATTGAAGTTTCGTGATTTAAGAGCTGATGATTTTGTCTCATTGTTAAATGGTGAAATAACAGGGTCAAACTGAGGTTAACAGGATTTAGAATTTCAATTTGGCTGGAGTCTTTCCTTCTGAAAAATGGTGAAAGAATGGAAGGATGGAAGGAAAGAGAGGAGGAAGGGAGAGAGAGAAGGAGGAAAATCTATTTAAGGAAAAGTCTGATTAATAAATAGGTGAAATCATTGACTAAACCTAAGTTTATCTGAGCTGAACATTTTTATTTTAATATAAATATAGGTCACAGTTTTAGGCCAAACTTTGATCCCTTTAACCCTCTTATGTATTCATTTGTTTTTATTTTTGGCTGTGCTGGGTCTTCGTTGCTGAAGGCTTTTCTCTAGTTGTGGTGAGCGGGGAGCTACTCTCTAGTTGGGGTGCACGGGCTTCTCATTGGAGAGGCTTCCCTTGTTCCGGAGCACGGACTGTGGGGTGCGCAGACTTCAGGAGCTGTGGCTTCCAGGCTCTAGCGCACAGGCTGAGTAGTTGCGGTGCACAGGCTTAGTTAGTCTGCCCCATGTGGGATCCTCCCAGATCAGGGATCAAACCCGTTGTCTCCCGCATTGGCAGCGAATTCTTTACCGTTGAGCCACCAAGGGAAGCCCTGAGCTAAACACTTTTATACATATTTGTTAAATTAAAGAGGGTAAAATAATTACATTTTCATTTTAAACACTTTTTCTAATATTGTATTTTTTTCTTCCAGTTTTATTGAGATATAATTGACACACAGCACTGTATGAGTTTTAGGTATACAACATGATGATTTGACCTACATACATCATGAAATGATTATCACAAATTTAGTGAACATCAGTTATCTCATACAGATACAATAAAAGAAAAAAAATCCTTATGATGAGAACTCAGGATTTGCTCTCTTCAGGACTTTTGTATATATCTTTCAGCAGTGTTAATTGTATTTACCATGTGGCACATTGCATCTCTAGTACTTACTTATCTTGTAGCTGGAGGTTGTACCCTTTCACCACCTTCATCCAATTTCCCATCCCCTTCCCCCTTCGCCCCCAACTCTGGTAATCACCAATCTGGGCTCTTTTTCTTTGAGTTTGTTTGTTTGGTTTTGAAGTATAACTGACTCACAACATCATCTTACTTTCTAATATACAACATAGATTCGATATTCTGTACATTCCAAAATGATCACCACTGAGCTAAACATTTTTACATTCTCTTCCCATCTTTGTTGGGTCAACAAATACCTTTCAAGAGTGTACTCTGTACCAGGCAGAGAACAATACAATGTTTTTGGCTACCATTTAATCATAGACTCTTTTGATTCTGTCACAACAAGGAAGTCCTTTTCCCATTGTGTACCTCATATTCTGTCTCCCCTGCCGTTAGAAAAATTAGATTACCTGTGACTTTTGTTTCATGTCCAATTTAGGGTTATGTTTCCCATGTCCAGTTATCTTCATCCTTTTCAGCTCTCCTGGATCATGCAACTTAATCCGAGGCCTTAGGAACATGCTCTATTTTACCAAGATATGTGAGTGCACTTTTCAGTGAAGTTTTTGCAGCCCTCCATCTCAGGCCTGAATTGCTTCCTCAGCACCTCTCTTGTGAACTCCAATTGCCTGGATACTTAGCTGTCTTGGCTGTGACTACCTTGAGGGCAGGGCCTGTGTCTTATTCATTTCTGAAGTGATAGCAACATAGCACTTAGCAAGCATTTGTAGAAAAAAATGAATATTGCCCAAAGCATCTTTGTTTATATATTCTAACCTTTTGGTCTTTTCTTTTTATGGGTTGGATTCTAAGAATGAGTTTGTTGGTCAAACTCTATATATAATTTTAGTTTTAATAGATGTTGCTAGATTGCTTTCCAAGAAAAGCTAAGGCAATTTACTCCCATATTTTCATCAGTAATAGGCTTTATTGGTTATTTAATGTTTGACAGTTCAATAGCTATAAAGTAATATCCCATTGTTTAATTTTTGTTTTCCTGCTAGTAAAAGTTTGAGTATCTTTATGTGTTTATTGGTCATTTATTGCTGTTTTGTGAATTAACTTTTTATATACTTTGTCCATCTTGACACATAAAAGTTTATATTTATTGCAAGATATATAAAACAAAAATATAAAGCCCTTTCCCCTGAAATTCCAATTCTAGGTCTGTATCCTTGGAAACACCTAGTGCTTGTGTGCTCAGTCACTCAGTCATATCCGACTCTTTGTGACCACATGGACCATAGTTCTCCAGGCTTCTCTGTCCATGGGATTCCCCAGGCAAGCATACTGGAGTATCTATTCCCTTCTCCAGGGGAGCTTCCTGAACCAGGAATCAAACCCACATCTCCTGCAAGATAGGTATATAAAAATATATGCAACGCATCTTACCAGAGTATTGTTTGTAGTAATTAAAAATCAAGTTTAATGAAAAGAAGGAGTTTAATGACTTATGGTGTTTCCTTATTAAAATAAAGAGAATGAGGAATTAAAAGATACGAGGTATTGCTCAACTGTAAAAAAGGAATGAAATTGTGTCATTTGCAGAGACATGGAATGGACCTAGAGACTCATACAGAGCGAAGTAAGTCAGAAAGAGAAAAACAAATATTGTATATTAACACATATATATGGAATCTGGAAAACTGGCACAGATCATCTTACTTGCAAAGCAAAACTAGAGACACAGGTGTAAAGAACAAACATACGGACACCAAGGGGGGAGGGAGGCTGGGTGGGATGAATTGGAAGGTTGGGATTAACATATATACACTAACCGTGTACAAAACAGACAACTAGTGAGAACCTACTATATAGCACAGGGAACTCTACTCGATGCTCTGTGGTGCCGTAAACGGGAAGGAAATCCAGGAAAGAGGTGATATACGCATACACATGGCTGATTCGCTTTGCTGTACAGCAGAAACTAACTTTACAGCACTGTAAAGCAGCTATACTACAATGATATATATATATTTTTAAGTGAACTCTCTCAGCATCTTTCTCCTTTCCCATTCCCTGTCCTTGTACATGAGGACAGAGCACCAGTGTTCAGTCACAGGAGATACTGTGGGACGAGAGAGAACAGTGACGAAGTGGGGCAGGAGGGGATAAAGGAATTAAACACGTGGAGATGTGAAGAAGAGAAATTAATATGACCTGCGGTGTTGACTGCTACCTCAAGTTGAAGAGAGGAGGGTTAAAAGAGAGAATATTGAAGAGTAGTAAAAATTATGTGCAATTTTCAGTTGTTTAAGCAGTATATAAATCAAAAATTCCAGGAAGTTCAAATATATGTATTTCATGAGTTGAGATTACCCTAAAATAAAAACTAAAATCATATTAAAATTTTCTGAACCTTTCAGAAGATATAGTATCCCAAAGGGGCTTCATAGAAGGAAAATCATAGTAGCTTGCCAATTCCAGTTCTGGTCAGGCATTCTTAGAATAAATATCTTGGAGTGGATTTTAGGCTCATGGGGATTCTACTTTCAGACTATCAACCAACGGGCCAAAACAAGGCTCTTGAAAATTTTCTCTACTGAAATCCTCAGTCTGCAAATCTGGATAGTGATGCAAATATAGAAGTTTCATTGCTGGTACTTTGAGTGCTGATAAATTTGGGCTTTAATACAAAGAAAATGATTGCTCTTTCTCTTCTCTAGAAAATAAAACTAAGAACAACTCCCTTATCAGAATACCTGTGTTCTACGATTAATGTAAGGCAACTGATCAAGTATACATTACACACAGGCTCTGAGTTCATCCCTCACAGAGAGCTGAGGAGCAAGGACACACAGTGAGTGAAAGGCTGTGATGCTTACAGACAAAGCAGCCCCAATACTCCCCAGTTAGCTCAGTGGTGACAGTGGGCCAAGGACTGAGAGCAACAACATAGGGCAGGGTTATCAGGGAAGGCTTCCCAGGCATTGCATCCATGTACAAGGAGAGGGAAGGAATTCACACCAGGGAGGGAAATTATTTATGGCATCACAAGGGGGAAAAGAGGATTTTTTTTCAAGGTCCTGGTATCTCTGTTACTCTGTCCTAGTGTTTGGACATATGGAGGTACCATTGCCACTGAAGTATTGAAATGTGCCAGAAGACTTGGAATGTCTTAAGAGCACGCTGTGAAGGGCTGCTGACACAATTCCAGTTATGCCTTGGTACAAATATCATGTCAGATTGATGTCTGGAAAGGGACTGAGATTTGAAAAACTGCCTAATGAGCTCTTGTGTTCTTTTTATCTTTTTTTTGTGTGTGTGCAAACCAGACTCAACATGCCATTGGTAACTTCCTCAGAACTCAACAAGATAAAAGTCTGTAAAAGGGACTTGCTGGCTATCTTGATCCCTAATGGAAAGTTCTTAAAACTTGGATTTGATGAGCCCAGGCCATGCCATGCAAAATTTAGTTACATGTTTAGTCTAAATATTTTCTATTTTGTGTCCCTTTAGCA
Source organism: Budorcas taxicolor (assembly GCF_023091745.1). NCBI lineage: Eukaryota > Metazoa > Chordata > Mammalia > Artiodactyla > Bovidae > Budorcas > Budorcas taxicolor. The sequence continues at coordinate 23,899,409 of NC_068918.1, forward strand.
GACACTATATCCCTTCCTCCCATCTATAAGTTGTCTTAGCACAAAGGGATGGTTTTTGCTGTGTTAGTGTTATCTCACAGCCTGGGGCAAATTAACAGATAAAGTGAAAGTGAAAGTCACTCAGTCTGACTTTTGTGACCCCCACAGACTATACAGTCCATGGAATTCTCCAGGCCGAGATACTGGCATGGGTAGCCTTTCCCTTCTCCAGGGGATCTTCCCAACCCAGGGATCAAACCCAGGTCTCGTGCATTGCAGGCAGATTTTTACCAGCTGAGCCACAAGGGAAGCCCAAGAATACTGGAGTGGGTAACCTATCTCTCCAGCGGATCTTCCCAACCCGGGAATCGAACGGAGAACAGAAAACAAGAAGCCAAAATCTAGTAAGAAGAGGCCAGTGCGGAAGGGTGTGCATGCCCTGGGTATGAAGAGAAGAACAAAGCACCTTCATGTTCTTTGAGAGCCCGTTTGACCCATGCACTTTTAAAAACAGCAGAAGAAATGAGCTGAGAGTGGAAAAGAGTGTCGGGGGATGGGGGCGGGGGGGGGCGGTGGGTGACGTTGTTACTTAGCAACAGGGAAGCTTCTGGCCAATGTTCTGAACTGAACAAAGGAAAGCAGCTGGGATGGCGTGGAATAAATGAATATGGAAAAAATGAAAGGAAGGAAAGTAGATGTGGCGGCGAGGGAGGCTTAGAGGAGAATGAAAAATAACACAGTAAAGGAAAAGCATGAAAATGGATGCGGTAGGTACTTAAACACCGAAGACTATGAATAAAAATCATTTGGGAATAAAGAGATCTGAAAGAAAGGTGAAAATAACCAAAAGGGTAAGGAAACATCTGCAGTGGAAGCAGCCGGCAACTGGAAGGATAAAATCCCCCAGTGCAGGGAACTCTCAGCTTAAAATCTGGCTCTTCCTTGGTGTTTCAGGTCACACCAGGGTGGATTTGCTGCATGGTTCCTGGAACAGAGTTCAAACCACCCGAGCCTGATTCTATTTGAAAGATGAGCTGGGAGGTAGGGTGGCTCTAGGAATATTTTTTATAACATTTTATAATAGGTATGAACCCTTAAGTGTTAGTTCAGATGGTAAAGAATCTGCCTGAAATGTGGGAGACCTGGGTTCAATCCCTGGGTTGGAAAGATTCCCTGAAGACGGGAATGGCGACCCACTCCCTTCTATTCTTGTCTGGAGAATCCCATGGACACAAGAGCCTGGAGAGCTCTAGTCCACTGGGTGGCAAAGAGTTGGACATGACTGAGTGACTAACAATTTCACTTTCATGAACCCTTAGAATGACCCCAAAATAACTTTTAGGTTTTTGGACCACTACATCAGGACCAACCTAAAAGGAAACTCCAGGACAATTGGATATATACTTTAAAACAGGCTAGAAAACTAATTCTGTCTTTGATTTGTCTAATGTTGCATTAGTTTCTACTGTACAGCAAAGTGAATCAGCCATTTATATACTTTTTTGGTGTTGTTCATTCGCTAAATCATCTCCAGCTCTTTGCAACCCCATGAAATGCAGCATGCTGGTCTTCTCTGTCCTTCACTATCTCCTGGAGTTTGCTCAAACTCATGTCCATTGAGTTGGTGATGCCATCCAACCATCTCATCCTCTGTCGCCGCATACATTTATCCCCTCTTTTTTAGATTCCATTTCCATTTAGGTCACCACAGAGCACTGAGTAGAGTTCCCTGTGCTACAGAGTAGGTTCTCATTAGTTATCTATTTTATATACAGTATCAGTTCAGTTCAGTTTAGTTGCTCAGTCGTGTCCGACTCTTTGTGACCCCATGAACTGCAGCACACCAGGCCTCCCTGTCCATCACCAACTCCCAGAGTTCACCCAAACTCTTGTCCATCGAGTCGGTGATGCCATCCAGCCATCTCATCCTCTGTCGTCCCCTTCTCCTCCTGCCCCCAATCCCTCCCAGCATCAGAGTCTTTTCCAATGAGTCAACTCTTCGCATGAGGTGGCCAAAGTATTGGAGTTTCAGCTTTAGCATCAGTCCTTCCAAAGAACACCCAGGACTGATCTCCTTCAGCATGTATAATATATGTCAATCCCAATCTCCCAGTTCATCCCATTTCCTCTTTTCCCCTTGGTATCTATACATTTGTTCTCTATGTCTGTGTCTCTATTTCTGCTTTGTAAACAAGATTATCTATACTCATTTTTTTTTTTAGATTCTTCATATATGTGTTAATATATGGTATTTGTTTAAATGGCATTTTCTCAGTCCCTGCACAGGGTCAACATATCCTGTTTTACAGGGCTGCATGGAGTTACTTATATTATCAACAACCATATTGGTTGATATGTTATTTCTCTTTGTCTATATATAAAATAGGATTAAGTGTTTAAGTTATTCCTCTTTAAAAAACTTTTCTTATCTATAACATATAATTGTCCTAAGTAGCATCAGTCATGTCCGACTCTTTGCAATCCCGTGTACTGTAGCCCACCAGGTTTCTCTGTACATGGGATTCTCCAGGCAAGAAAACTGGAGTGGATTGCCATGCCCTCCTCCAACAACTTATTAAAAGTGATTTCTAATTAAGCATGTTGAATAATAACATGCTTTTTGGTCTACGTCTTTCCCAAATCTCACTGATGACAGTAAAAGGACACTACATGAAGAACTAATGACAATTAGACAAGGTTTGGTATACCAGTTATCTGCCATTGTATAAAAACCACCTCAAAATTCAGTGGCTTAGTATAACAGTATTTATTAGTTCTCAGTTCTTGAGGCAGCAGTTTGTTCAGGGTTCAGCTGCAATAACTTATCTCTGCTCCACGCAGCACTGACTTAGATTACTTGCAATTGCAGTTGGTGGACAGTTAGCTAGAGTTAATGATTGGGTGCCTCAGACCTCCACAAGCCTCTCCAGCAGGCTGGCTCAGGCTTCTTCACATATTATTGAGGTTCCAAAGGAGGTGAGAGGAAGCTGCAAAGGCTTCTCGAGGCCTTGTTATTAGTCACAAATTCTCACTTCTGCAGCTTTCTATTGTCAAACAAGTTGCAAGGTGTTTTGGATGGAACTGCATTCCCCCCGCCTCAAATTCATATGTTGACGCCCTAACCTCGAATGTGACTTGATGTCATTTAAAAGCAGATAGGGCCTTTAAAATACAGTTAAATGAGATCATAAGGGTGGGGCAATCATCCAATAGGGCCAGTGCTCTTATAAGAAGAGGAAAAGACTAGGGATGTGAATATACAGAGAAAAAGTGTGGCCAGAAACCAACTCTGCTAACATCTTGATCTTGGACTTCTAGCCTCCAGAACTATGAAAAATGAATTTTTTTGCTTAAGCCACTGGTCTATGGTATTTTGTTATGGCAACCTTAAGAGACTAATACACGAGGCTGATTCAGATTTAAGGGGTGGAAAATAGACCACCTCTTGATGAAAGGAGCCATAAACAATTTTGGGTCATTTTTAATCCACCACACTTGGAAAATGTCAGCTTGCTTTAGAAAGTAGAGGTGTATCAAGAGGTATACTTAAGGTAAAGCACAAACTATTCCCACGTCCTCCACACACACTTATTTCCCTTTGTAATGGATAGTGCATTAATTTTTTTTTAATTTAGGTAAATAACAGATAGTCATTTAGTAGGCATATATCTAATTAGGATCTAGAAAATGATATTAAGACATAGAATTTTCATTAGAAAGGGGCACTCATCTATTCTCAACTTTCTCCTCCTGCTTAGGAAAGGAAGAAATGATTAGAAAATAAGTCCTATGCCAGAGATTTGAGAACTGCATAGGTATAAAAAGCACTTTGTTGTTCTTACTCATGTGCTGGAGTAAGGAGGAAATACATTTTGGTTGAGAGGGCTCCTGATTTCAATAGGGATGCTAAGACAGAAGAAGGCAAATAGTGGTGATTAGCTGCTACAGCCAAGGCAGCTGTGCTGACCGTAATAACAGCGGTAGGAATGGCATGGGATTCAGAATGACACATTTCTCAAAACTCTCTGCAAGCACTTTATGTACATTAGAGTTACAGCGGTCATAACAGATGGCAGCCAGCTAGGTTTGTAATTCATTTGTATAATGGGAAACACTCCAGTATCAGTGGTCGTGGCTCTGGTGGTGTGTCTTTGAACTCAGTAGTTCTGGTGTCAGTCTTCTGACACTTGTGTTTCCAGACTTTCCAGTGATTTTTGTAAGCACCTAATTCCCTGTCTTAAAACTCTTTCTACTTAAAGTACCTAGAGTGGTCCCGTGCCCTGAACACTACTTACATGCATCCCAGTAGGACCTTGAGTCCCTGCCATGTTTACTTCTCCAGTTTCTGGGTATATTATTAAGACAGATGACCTCAGAAAGTGGCAGAATTCCTACAACTTGACAGGTTGAGTAAAAAATTACTGTAATATTTTTTAAAGTGCATCCCTGAGGAAATCACAGAGATGAGGCCATGGTATTTCCTATCCATCTGCACTTTTGGCCAGTGCAAAAGATGGATGAATCTTGAGAATCACAGAGGATTAGTGTAGGCTAAGTCAAGTGGGAATTCCAAATACACTGATCTTCCAAATCCAGTTGCTTTATTGCAGCAAATCGACACACACTGTATGACTGCAGCTTTTATCTGGATGCGCCATTCTCTCTGCTCCAACAGAGAACACTATAAGTAGTTTGATTTCACCTCAGATGACAGAAACAGATTTTCAGCTCCAAGTTATTTTAACTCTCTATTCTCTGTGCCATGAGTTAGTCTATAAGAACTAAGTTGTCTCACCATCCTCAGCCAAATTAGCAATAATATGCTGATGAGCTCCAGAGAGCAGGAAGTGGCTGGTATTTTAGACTGAAACTGCATGCCAGAAGGTAGGAAATAAACCCTATTCAAATGCAGTGACGGCTCAGGATCTGTGCTGTGTGGCCTGTGCAAGTTTATCCTCTCTAATGTCAAGGACAATTTGTTTCCTACCTCCAGAAAAAAGTACTGTGATTTCTGGTGCTCTTTGGATTTTAGAAGCAACAAACGTGGTGTTTTGTGTGCACTTCAGCTCCTTCCTGAGTGACTTGAGAGGCTGACAGCTTCAAGCAGGGTCCAGAGGAAGACTCTCCAGGTGGTCCAGGCTGTGCCTTTTCTATATGGCCTATTAGGACCCAGTGAGATCAGTGATGGTTAAAAATCACATGAAGTCTGCAGTGTGGAAAGGTTACAACAGTACAAGATTCACAGTAGAAGCCTCAAGGATTTAGAACAAAGCTATGCCTTCTTCAGTGAAGTCCATTCTTTTTTTGGAGGAGGAGAACTTGGCTGGCCACTGGGCCCTGATAGAAACCAGGTGACTATGAAATATAAGCTGCTCATTATGCACTGAGTGTTATCTGATCTACCCAGCTATAAAGTCAAGCATATCCAAGTGGAAACAGTATCTGGTGAGGTCTGAGCAGACATCTGAGCAGGTCCTGAAAGCTCCAGTTTCCTAGGCTGGTGGCTTCTTACTATGCCTACCCATGCCACATGCCCCTTCTCCACCAACCAGACTTGCAACACCAGGAACACTTCTCCAGTATCAGCTAACTGAAAAAAAAAAAAAAAAAAAGAAAACGAAAATGGAACTTACAGATGGCTTTGCATAATAAGCTGGCGTCAGCTTCAAATGGATTGCTGAGAGCTACTCGGTCCCACTTATTGGAAGGTGAAAAATTCTCACAGTAGGTAGAACTTTAAGTGGAATAACATCTTTGTTTTATCCTGGAGAGATAAGCTGATGTACAGTAACAAATACGTTGGGCAGATTGCTATAGACATGAAAAGAATAAGACAAGAGAATGGGTGACAAAGAAGCTTGGGAAGAAGCATGTGGGTGGGTCTCATAAAATGGGCCTATGTTGTGAAGACATTAAGGTTCCATAGAAATGTCCACCACATTGTTGTCAACCCGATAGCTGTCCTTTCTTGAGAACAAGACTTCAGTTTTGTACAGGTACCCATGCTCCTCCTGTGACTTTATACTTCACAGAAGACTGGTCTTCCCCAACAGGTGAGTCAATTAATCGAGCCCATTATGGTTATTCTATTTTCTATATGAGTGGTTGGCTTAAAAAGGACCATGTGACCCAATTGTGGCCAATGAGACTTTGAAGGAAGTCTGCTGTGGGGTTATTTCTGTGTAAGTTTATCTATTAAAAAGAAAAATAAGAGGTGATCTCTTCTTCCGTCTCACTTTGAATTGGGAGCTAATCTTACAAATAAGAGATGAGGAGCATTTCTGCTTGTGGTGGTTGTAGAAGCAACATCTGGTTTCTAAGGCCAGCTGCGTCTGTAGTAGCCTCCGATGTCAAGGGCCAACGTGTCAACTGTGAAAGCTGTGATTTCTGATACTAAGTGGCAGCAGCAGCTGTGTCCTCACAGGAATAGTTTCGTGATATGATTTTGGTCATACCCCGGACCGCATGGCTTCTGAACTTGTCTGCTCCCCTGGACAATCTCTCAACTAACCAATATCCTTTAAATAATCCCTTTTCTGCCCACACCAGGCAAAGTCCATTTCTATTGTTCGTGATGAGGCTCCCTGGCTGGTATCAGTTCAGTTTAGGTCAGTGGCTCAGTCATGTCCAACTCTTTGCAACCCCGTGGACTGCAGCACACCAGGCTTCCCTGTCCATCACCAACTCTCGGAGTTTACTCATACTCATGTCCATTGAGTCGGTGATGCCATCCAACCATCTCATCCTCTGTCGTTCCATTCCCTTCCCACCTTCAGTCTTTCCCAACATCAGGCTCTTTTCCAATGAGTCAGTCCTTCGCATCAGGTGGCCAAAGTATTGGAGTTTCAGCTTCAGCATCAGTCCTTCCAATGAACACCCAGGACTGATTTCCTTTAGGATGGACTGGTTGGATCTCCTTGCAGTCCAAGGGACTCTCAAGAGTCTTCTCCAAAACCACAGTTCAAAAGCATCAATTCTTCAGTGCTCAGCTTTCTTTATAATCCAACTCTCACATTCATACATGACTACTGGAAAACCCATAGCTTTGACTAGATGGACCTTTGTTGGCAAAGTAATGTCTCTGCTCTTTAATATGCTCTCTAGGTTGGTCATAACTTTTCTTCCAAGGAGTAAGCGTCTTTTAATTTCATGGCTGCAGTCACCATCTGCAGTGATTTTGGAGCCCCAAAATATAAAGTCTCTCACTGTTTCCATTGATGCTGGCTAATATAGGTCTTCTGTATAAAATCATCTGTGA